>NC_066625.1:92508074-92815974 GCF_025201925.1 Gopherus flavomarginatus | reverse complement strand
TCCCCTGAACAGTAAGTCTCTTTTCTCAAATAAAAGTTTAGTTTTTTTAAATAATGTTTAAGTCACATTTAGATTCAGAAAAGCTATTCAAACCTTCTTGCAAACTGAACTATCTTAGAGAATATACAACTGAGTGCAGCAAGGCTAATGGAGCATAAGGAATTCAAGAAAATTATTGTTCCAGTACTAAGAGTTCTTCATTTGACTTTTATACTCAACAACTGTAAAAACAAAAAAAGTTGTTAAAATGCTTTGAGAAGAATTAAGGATGGTTGATTAAGGCCTTGTCTACATGACACAGTTTTTTCAGCAAAAGGCAGCTTTTGTTAATAAAACAGTGGAGGTATACACACTACAATGCTCCTCCTGCCGACAAAACTCTCCTGCTTTGTCGACAAAATAAAACCAATTTAGATCGACAAAGCATCAGTACAGACACTGCATCCGATACACTGCTGTAACTGGCCTCCAGGAGGTATCCCACAATGCAACACTGACTGCTCTGCTCACTGTTTTGAACTCTGCTACCCTGCACCCAGCTACACAAGCACGTGCCCCTCCCCTTTCAAAGCCCCAGGAAGTTTTGAAACTGCTCAGCCTGTACAGTTCACATAGCTATTACCCAGCTGAGCATGCTGCCTCCCAGCAGCAAATGCACTCCTGCCCGTATTACAGGGAAGGGGGTGGATCTCCTGGGTCTGTGGGGAAAGGAGGCTAGGGTAGAACCCTGAAGGAATCCTGGAATCAAAACATTAACGTGGAATCCTGCTCTCCTCTGCACTAGGATCACAGAGGCAGGCAGGCAGGACAGATTGCTGCAAGCGAGAGGGGGCAGGAGAAGAGACCCCTGATGTGCTGTAAAGAGCCAGGGAGGGAGGTGGGGGCTGATGTCAGGGTGTGGTCCACACCCGACCCGCACGGGGGTGGGAGCACAGGTGGACACCAGCTGTCTGTGCACCAGTTTCTGGCTCAGGATTGGTTGCTCATGGTTGCTGTCTGAACTTAAAGAGAGCGTGCCACACTTTTAGGGTGACCAGACATCCCGATAAAATTGGGAGCGTCCCGATATTTGGGTGGTTGTCCCGTGTCCCAACCAATTTTTTTCCCCTCCTCCACTGGCAGCACTCAGCTTTTTTTTTTTTTTTGCGCGCTCCACAGGCGGACTCCCTCCAATATGTCCCGATATTTTCTTCATCTCATCTGGTCACCTACACACTCTACTGCAACACACACAGTCTCCGTCACACAGACACACACACACTCTCACACACACACTAACACAGGAGGCCCACAGAAGTGTTTTAGTGTTCAGCAATGTCAGCTGATCATATTACAGAGTACTTTAAAAAGTGATTTACAATGTGTTACTTTTCGGGCACACATAGCAAGCATTACACGTTTCCTAGCATGGTGCAAAAAAACAGTGCCAGGCTTAGGACACTACAACATGATGTTACTGTGGCACAGTGTTAATATGCTCCTTGAAGGCATCCCCCAGCCAAACACCTGTCCACTGGGCTCCCCTTATAGCCTTGTGTTCATAATGCACAGCACAATACTGAACACAGTGCAGGATCCAGGCTTTCTGACAGAGATGGCTGGCTCGCAGATTACCAGGGCAATTGAAAAGCGGCAGGCAACCTAGCAGCATGGCCATGGAATGATGGGATTGAGCAACCTTCATCATGTGATGCTGTACCTGCCCCCATAAGGCATTGCAATCCCTCAAAAGCACCCTGTGGCCAGTTGCACAGTGGGATAGCTACCCATGGTGCACAGCTCTCTGTGTTGATGCAAGAGCTGCTAGTGCGGATGTGTTCCACAGACACAAGATGACACCAAACAGCACACTGATACATTCCCACCAACAACACAAGAAGAACTCCACATGAGGGTCAAAATGACGGTCTGGACCTATACACAGAATGCTTCCGCTGACGTGCACAGGCAGATATTGCTTGCCTCACAACCTAAGTCATGCAGAACACAATGCCATCCACAGCCTCAGAAACAACCCTGACATTATAATCAAAGAAGCTGATAAAGGAGGTGCTGTTGTCATCATGAACAGGTCTGACCACCAAAAGGAGGCTGCCAGACAACTGTCCAATACCAAATTCTACAGGCCACTTTCCTCAGATCCCACTGAGGAATATACTAAGAAACTGCACCATCTACTCAGGGCACTCCCTACACTAACATAGGAACAAATCAACACACCCTTAGAGCCCCGACCGGGGTTATTCTACTACCCAAGATCCACAAACCTGGAAATCCTGGACACCCATCATCTCTGGAATTGGCACTCTCACTGAAGGACTATCCAGATATGTGGACTCTCCACTCAGACCCTACGCAACCAGCATTCCCAGCCATCTCTGTGACACCACTGAGAGAAAACTATAATGCACTGGTGATCTTCCAGAAAACACCATACTAGCCACCATGGATGTGGAGGCTCTCTATACAAAAATCCCACACACAGAAGGAATACAAGCTGCCAGGAACAGTATCCCTGATGATGACACAGCACAACTGGTTGCTGAGCTCTGTGCCTTTATCCTCACGCACAATTATTTCAAATTTGGTGACAATATATACCTCCAAACCAGTGGCACAGCTACGGGCACTCGCATGGCCCCACAATATGCCAACATTTTTATGGCTGACCTGGAACAATGCTTCCTCAGCTCTCGTCCACTTACACCACTTCTCTACCTATGCTACACTGATGACATCATCATCTGGACCCATGGGAAGGAGATTCTGGAAGAATTCCACCACGATTTCAACAGCTTCCACCCCACCATCAACCTCAGCCTGGACCAAGCCACACGGGGAGGTCCACTTCCTAGACACCACGGTACAAATAAGTGACAGTCACATTAACACCACTCTATACCGAAAACCCACCGACCACTATGCCTACCTTCATGCCTCCAGCTTCCATCCCGGCAACACCACACAATCCATTGTCTATAGCCAAGCACTGAGGTACAACTACATTTGCTCCAACCCCTCAGACATAGACCACCACCTCTAAGATCTTCACCAAGCAATCTCAAAACTGTGATACCCGCACGAGGAAATAAGGAAACAAATCAACAGAGCCAGACGTATACCCAGAAGCCTCCTGCTGCAAGACAAGCCCAAGAAAGAAACCAACAGAACTCCACTGGCCATCACCTACAGTCCTCAGCTTAAACCTCTCCAACGCATCAGTGATCTACAACCCATCCTGGACAATGATCCCTCCCTTTCACAGACCTTGGGAGGCAGGCCAGTCCTCACCCACAGACAACCTGCGAACCTTAAGCATATTCTCACCAGCAACCACACACGGCACCATAGTAACTAACTAAGGAACCAAACCATGCAACAAACTGCGATGCCAACTCTGCCCACATATCTACGCCAGCAACACCATCACAGGATCTAACTAGACCAGCTACATCATCACTGGTTCACCTGCACGTCCACCAATTTTATATACACCATCATGTGCCAGCATTGCCCCTCTGCTATGTACATCGGCCAAACTGGACAGTCCTTACGTAAAAGGATAAATGGACACAAGTCAGATATTAGGAATGGCAATATACAAAAACCTGTAGGAGAACACTTCAACCTCCCTGGACACACAATAGCAGATTTAAAGGTAGCCATCCTACAGCAAAAAAACGTCAGGCCCAGACTTCAGAGAAACTGCTGAGCTTCAGTTCCTTTGCAAATTTGACATCAGCAGGTCAGGATTAAACAAAGACTGTGAATGGCTAGCCAACTACAAAAGCAGTTTCCCCTCCCTTGGTGTTCACACCTCAACAGCTAGAAGAGGGCCTCATCCTCCCTGATTGAACTAACCTCGTTTAGCTCTAGACTGATTCTTGCCGGCATATTTATACCTGCCTCTGGAAATTTCCAATACATGCGTCTGATGAAGTGGGTATTCACCCACGAAAGCTTATGCTCCAATACATTTGTTAGTCTATAAGATGCCACAGGACTCTTCGTTGCTTTTTACAGATTCAGACTAACATGGCTATCCCTCTGATACTGTTCTGTAATGTTATTCTCCAAGATGTATTGCACCTGTGCAGTCCACTCCACTCAAGGTGTGCACACCCAATGTGTCAGCTGAGATTTTTCCTTTAGCAGTACCCATCAGGGCAGTGCATAGCCCTCTGCTTCCTCCTAGTGCTGCCCAATGGTATAAAGGGTAGAGCTTTCCCCGACCCTGCTTAGCTTCCTCTTACCAGGCAGACTCCCGTATAGAGGGGAAGGAGGGTGGGTCGTGGAATGAACATGCACAGCACATCTCAAAGAACACCAGTTACAGGACAAGTTAGCAACCTTCTTTCTACAACTGATTGCACATGTCCATTCCATTTCAGGGGACTCAAAAGCAGTTCAATCTGGAGGTGGGATTGGAGTCAACCTAAATAATGATTGAAGGATGTCCAAATTTGGCATTGTCTCTAGCCTGCTGAGAGATGGCACAATGAGCTGCAAAAGAATATACTGATGACCAAGTTGCAGCTCTAAAAACGTCCTGTATAGGTATTTGAGCTAGAAATGCTACAGAAGATGCTTGTGATCTCATTGAGGGCAGTCTCACTCTGGTTAGTGTAGTTACACTGGTAATGTTGTAGCACAAACATATGCAGGAGGAATCTAACATGAGATTTGTTGAGATGAGACTGGATCTTATCCGTGACTGACTATCACCAAGTGTTGTGAAGATGACCTAAATGATTTAGTCCTGTCCAAGTGAAAAGCTAACACTCTCCTGACATCCTAAGTGTTTAGTCTCTCCTCATCCTTATGAGTCTGAGGCTTAGGAAAGGAAGTTGGTAATTTTGCTACTGATTGATGGAGAAGTGAGAAACCAGTCTGACAGTAAACCATTGATAACTACTCTTAGTATGGTCTTCCAACCAGCTGTGAACCCACCTTACGGTAATTTCATCTAAACCATATTTCCCTAGTTTGCTCATAAGAACATCATATGGGACTGCATCAAAAGCCTTACTAAAATCCAGATATATTATGTCTACTGCTCCCCTCATCCACTTCTATCCCCTTAAACTGATTAAAAGATGGCTAACTGGTAGGTCTCAAAATGTAATAGCAAACTGGGAATCATCAAACAGGTGTGTTTCTAGTGAGGTTACATAAGGATCAGTTCTTGGTCCTATGCTATTTAACGTTTTATCATACAACACAAGAACCAGAGTCATCCAATGAAATTAATAGGCAGCCAGTTTTAAAACAAACTAAGGAAGTACTTCTTCACACAATGCAGAGTCAACCTGTGGAACTAATTGCCAGGAAACATTGTGAAGGCCAAAAATATAAGTGGGTTCAAAAAAGAATTAGATAAATTAATGGGAGAATAGAAGTCCATCAATTGCTATTAACCAAGATGGTTAAGAATGCAATCACATCCTCTGAGATTCTCTAAACAGCTGACTGCCACAAGCTGGGACTGGAGACAGGGATAGATTACTTGATAAATCTGCCCTGTTCTGTTCACTCCCTCTGAAGCATCTGGCACTGGCCAATGTCAGAAGACAGGATACTTGGCTAGATGACCATTTGTATGTTCGTATCAACGACCTGGAAGAAACCATAGAAAGACTGATAAAGTTTGCAGACAGAGAAATTGGGGGAATGGTAAATAAGGAAGGAGGACAGATCACTGATGCAGAGGGATCACTCAGTAAACTGGATGCAAGCAAACAATATGTGTTTTAACACCGCTAAATGTAAAAGTACACCTTTAGGAACAAAGAATGCAGGCCATACTTACAGGATGGGGGACGCTATCCTGGGAAACAGCGACTGAAAAAGATTTGGGGTCATGCTAGGTAATCAGCTGTACACTGAACGCCCCGCACAATGGTGTGGCCAAAAGGAATAATGAGATCAGGGATGCATGAACAGGGGACTCTTGAGTAGGAGTAGAGAGGTTATTTTACCTCTGTATTTGGCACTGATGTGACCAGTGCTGGAATATTATGCCCAGTTCTGGTGTCCAATATTCAAGAGGATGTAGATAAACAGAGGGTTCAGAGCTGAGCCACAAGAATGATTAAAGGATTAGAAACATGCCTTATAGTGACTGAACTCCTTGAGGCTATTTAGCTTAAAGAGAAAATTAAGGGATGACTTTGATTACAGTCTATATTTGGGAACAGGTATTTAGTGATGAGCTCTTCAATCTAGCAGAGAAAGGCATAACATGAATCAGTGCTGGAAACTGAAGCTAGACAAATTCAGATTGGAAATAACATGTACATTTTTAACAGCGAAGGTAATTAACTATTCAACAGTTTACCAAGGGCCATGGGGGATTCTCCATCACTGACAATTTTCACAATCAAGACTGGATGTTCTTCTAAAAGATCTGTTCTAGGAATTATTTTGGGGAAGTTCTGTCGCCTGTGTTATCCAGGTAGCCAGACTAGAGGATAACAGTCCCTTCTAGCCTTGGAATCTATGAATTTGCATATACCACCCCAATCGAATATCCACAGACATAACACTTTGCCATGTTTCTCTTCCATCTCACTAAATAACATGCTTATGATCTTCATCATACTTTCAAACTCCAAAAGTCTCTTCTCATTCACTGGATCATTCCATCCTATTATATGGTCATGTTTTTCAAACTTTTCACGAAGTTTGGTATTGAAGACACACACACATGTAATGTTCAGTGATTTCATTTCATCCAAACTTCCCTCGAACACTTGAACTTACAGCTTCTGTTCAGGCACAAAGAAGTCTGCCACTTCAAGGATGCCTACCTACACTGCAATTAAAAAATAGTGGCTAGCACATATCAGCTGACTTGGGCTAGCAGAGCTTGGGCTAAGGGGATGTTTAACTGTGACGTAGATGTTTGGGCTCGGATTGCAGTTCAAACTCTGAGACCCTACCGCTTTGTAGGATCTTAGAGCCTGGGCTGCAGCCCGAGCCCACAACGCAATTAAACAGCCCCTTAGCCAGAGTCCTGCTAGCCTCAGTCAGTTGGCACTGGTCAAGCACGTTTTTAATTGCAGTGTAGGCATACCTTTCCTTGACCTTAACAACCAGGTCACATATTCCCAGTAGTTAGTATGTTCCACGTCACAATAAATAAGGAAAAGGGGAGAGAACCAAAAAGAATATAAAGAAGTTGGAAAAGCTCTTAGGAAGAAGTTAAAGATGCCATAAAAGGCAACCAGAAAAAAAGAGGAAGGAAGATGTACATAATTAATTTTGAGAACAGCAACAAAATTGATTGAGGGGCTAAACAGACTGACCAGGAAAGATTCAAAGAAATTAGTGTATCTTGGTCAATTGAAGATCGATGGAGGAAGAGAGAAAGAAGTCTTTGGAAAACAAAGAGGGAGTGGCACGATTTAGAGTAGTAAGCAGTTATGGGCTGAAGTTAAGCAAGGGAAATTTAAGCTGAATGTCTCAAAAGACGAGGTGGGTGAGAGGTAATATCTTTCATTGGACCAACTTATAACCTCACCTGCATTGTCTCTCTAATATCCTGGGACCACCATGGCTACAACACAGGAAAATTTGACTATTACTTTATGTCTATTTTTTTAGAGCAGACCTAAAAAAACTAATCACCTAAACAAACAATGTAGAACAAGCTTTAGGGGACAATCCTGCAGGCGCCACTCATCCCCAGGGGATGGAATTTATCTAGTCCAATATTTTTATGTTTCATTGGTCCAGGTCCCAGACTGCCCTATCTGAATCTGCCAGATGATTCACAAACATATATCTTCCCGCTGAGCAGTTAATTTAGCTCAACAGAATTATGCAGCATTGTAAGATCTGCCATGATCACAGCAATATACATATTGCTATAATGGATGAACCTACAAAGCACATAGTGGCTCATAAATCCAGAAAATCATTGTGAAAGTTTAGATATGGTTAACTTGGCATAACACAATCTTTGCAGAGCTGCATGAAGACAACATCCACAGTCACCTATTGACAGTGTTTCCAGTTCCTCACTTTCATGATCACCAACTTCAGAGCGAGAGGCATCCCTCTACTGCAGTAACAGGAAAGGAAAAACAATTTATTTAGTTCACAATGGCAGAACTGTTGTGAATACAGTTTAAAGCTTAATTCCATCTATACATACTGAAGAAATTTATTGCTAGGGTCAGTGGAAAATGGTGCTGTAAGATATTGGAATTTCACCTCTTTGTAGAAGGCACTCTTACTCTCAGTGAAATGGTCAAAATCTTGAAAAAATTGCACAAATATTGGGGCAGGGGGAAAAGGGAGAATCATTAGAGAGTTACTCCATTTCTGAATCAACTACTATCCATTTCTCTCAACTTTTTTGTGTGGCAACCTCTCAGATCCTGCAAAGACAACTCCAGAGCCCCAAAAACCTCATTTCTGATTTAAGGTTGAAATATCTATATTACCACTACTGACTTCTAATGAAACTTCGATTTTATATCTTTTCAAATGAGTGAAATTACTAAGTTTGTTCTTGAATTTTAAATGAAATTTTTTTTTAAAGGCAGATTTCCTGCAGAATTTAGAGGTAGCACCCCCGAGTTCTTGTTTAATTACCTAACAGTGCACTAAGTGAAGTAGTACTAAGTGATATGAATGAGCAGTCAATGGCATCTGAAGAGTTGACGCACACGTATTTAAGGGTATGTCTACACTACACACACTTTATGATGGCATGTAGAGTACATACACTGTATACCCCTTAGTATGTATGTACGTAAATAGCAGTGTAGAAGGTGAGACACTGCTTAGGTGAGTAAGGACATGCCTGAACCCTTGGGTTATGTATCCAACATGGCTCTCTACATGAACAAAGAGTGTCTTCCCCATCTATGTTGCTATTTTCAGCAGCGTAGTGCCCTGCAGCCTCCCCACTGCTGAAGCCTTTCCTCCATTGCCCAGAAAAGCTCTGGCACCGAGGAAAGGCACCACTAGTGGGGAGCCGCTGGAGCATTCCCCCACCACACAGAAAGGGTCTGGCAGTGGGGAAAAGCTCCAGCAATGGGGAAAAGCTCCAACAACTCCCTGCAATAGGGAAAGACTAAGTACGTTTTCCAGACTCGAAGAACTCCTGTGTAAGCTTGAAAAGTTGTCTCTTTCACCAACAGAAGCTGATCCAATAAAAGACACTACCTCACTCACTTTAGGTCTCTAATATCCTGGGACCAACACAGCACAACATTGCATAATTCTTAACTGACCTTATTTTAGCCTCAGATCCTACTCTATTTACGTTAAATGTTCACTATGCTAGTTGTTCAATCAACTGCAAATTCTTTTTGGTGAAAACAAACAAAACAAGCATTTAACACTTTGGCCATTGCTGAATTTTCTGCTACCATCTTTCCCGTCTCATTGAGTAATGCACTTGCTGTGTCCTTAGTCTTCCTCTTGCTTCTAACGTACACTACTACGCCAATATAACGCTGTCCTCGGGAGCCAAAAAAAACTTACCGTGTTATCGGTGAAACTGCGTTATATCAAATTTGCTTTAATCCGCCGCAGTGCATAGCCCCAACCTCCCAGAGCGCTGCTTTACCGCATTATATCCGAATTCATGTTATATCAGGTCACGTTATATCGGGGTAGAGGTGTATTTGTAAAATGTTTTCTTGTTATCCTTTATGTCCCTAGGGAGTTGAATCTCAATTTTGTGCTTTAGTCTTTCTAATTTTGTCCCTACATACTTGTGGGGCTTTTTTCATATTCACTCTTTATAATCTGACTGAGTTTCCATTTTTGTGTCTTTTTTTTTAAAAAAAAGTTCAGGTTGTTCAAGATCTCCTGGTTAAGCCATGGCAATCTCTTACTATACTTGTTATCCTTCTTATGCATTGGGATAGTTTGATCGTGCCCTCAATAATATCTTTTTTACAAAATGCCAATTCTTTTTTCCCCTTAGACTTGCTTCCCAAGGAAACTTACCTACCAAATCTCTCAGTTTGCTAAAGTCTAATTTGAAGTCCCATTGTCTTTATTTTGCTGGTTTCTTTCCTACTGTTCCTTAGAATCATGAAATGATCGCTTTCACCCAAGCTGACTTGCACCTACAAATTCTCAACAAGTTTGACCCTACATGTCAGAATGAAATCAAGAACAGCCTCATCTCTAGTTGTTTTCTCCATGTTCTGGAATAAAAAGTTGTCTCCAATGTTTTCCAAGAACTTGTTGGATAATCTGTGCTCTGCTATATTATTTTCCCAATAGATATCTGTGTTAGTTGTTTTAAAAACAAACAAAATCCACAACCCTCGTCTATTCTTCTTCCTAGTTAAGTGGTCTACAGTAAACCCTTATGACTTTTTTTTACCCCTTTTATCCTTACCCAGAGACATTCAACAGGTTTGCCTCCCATTTCTATCTTGACTAAGCAGATAGCCAGTGTGAAAAATAGAGACGAGAGTGGGGAGTAATAGGCACCTGTATAAGACAAAACCCCAAATATTTTAACTATCCCTGTAAAATCAGGACATCTGGTCAATATGCCAGTCGTGCGAATTATCCCATAAAGTCTCTTTGATGCCAATTATGTTATAATGTGATTATTCACAAGTATTTCTAGTTCTTCCTGTTTATTATTTATCCTGTTTATTCCAGGGGTCGGCAACCTATGACACACGTGCCAAAGACGGCATGTGAGCCGATTTTTAATGGCATGTGCCATTAAAAATCCTGCCCAGCCTGGCCTGGCCCACTCTTCTCCGCTCTCCGCCGGGGCAGAAGCTTAGTCCTGCCAGCTCCCCTGCCTCTTCCCGCAGTGTGCTGAGTTCCTGCCCCTCCTCCTCCTCCTCCTCTCCCTCCCTCCCTCCCTGCAGGCTGATCAGCCCATGGCCCTTGCGAGGGAGGGGGTAGGAGAAGAGCAGAGTCAGCATGCTCGCTGCTCTGGGCAGGGGCAGGGGCAGCAGGGCATATCCCCACCAGCCCCCTGCCGTGAGCACCCCACCAGGGGCAGCTCTAGGAATTTTGCCGCCCCAAGCACAGCAGGCAGGCTGCCTTCTGCGGCACGCCTGTGGGAGGTCCGCCGAAGCCGCGGCACCACCGGACCCTCCGCAGGCGCGCCTCCGCAGAGGCCTCGCGGCGCCAGCAGAGCACCCCCGCAGCTTGCCGCCCCAAGTACGCGCTTGGTGTGCTGGGGCCTGGAGCCGTCCCTGCACCCCACGACCCCAGCCCATGCCCCCAGCCCTCTGCCCTGAGCCCTGCACACACACACCCAGCCCCCTGCCCTGAGCCCTGTACCCCGCCCCACACACACACACACACACACACAGCCCTCTGCTTGACTCCTTCACCACCAGGCCCGAGCCCTGACTCTGGAACCCCCACACTCCATACCCTGAAACCTGCACCCCCCTCACATGCCCCCAGCCCTCTGCCCTGACTTTTGCACCCCCCCACACATCCTCGGCCCCCCCCCACACCCCATGCACCCCCCCATCCTGATTTTCACCCCCTCACATCCCCACCCCCACCCTGTGCATCAAACAGGAGCTCCTGCACCCCTCCCCCGCACACTTCCACCTGCATCCCTCACACCAAATGGGAGCTGCCCAGGTAAGCACTCCACACCCAAACCTCCTGCCCCAACCCTGAGCCCGCTTCCTCATTCTAGCTCCTGGCCAGACCCTACACCCCAACCATCAGCCTGCTCCTTCACCCCCAGCCCTGTGCTCAGTGCACTCCCACCCTCAGCTCAGTGCAGAGAGAGGGGAAGAGAGAGAGTCAGAACCAGGGAGAAGGTAGGTACCCACTGTATGTAGGCAGGGATGGGACCCAAGACCAGCAACAGGCTGAGCAGCTCTGGCAGCCGGGATCCCGGCTGGCAGGAGCTGGATGATGGAACCCCTGAGCAGCAGTGGGCTGAGCCGCTCAGCTCACTGCTGGTCTGGGGCCCCGGTCGCCGGCCCCACACAGCCTGCTGCTGGTCTGGGGTTCTGGCTGCCAGCCCCTTGCCAGCCGGGGTCCCAGTCACAGGCCCGGCACAGCCCGCTGCCGACCTAGGTGAATGGAACCCCAGACCAGCAGCAGGCTGAGCGGGCCGTTGGCAAAAGATCAACATTTTAATTAAATTTTAAATTAAGCTTCCTAAACATTTTGAAAACCTTGTTTATTTTACAATAAAACAATAGTTTAGTTATATAATATAGAGACTTATAGAGAGACCTTCTAAAAAAACATTACAATGTATTACCGGCACGTGAAACCTTAAATTAAAGTGAATAAATGAAGACTTGGCACACCACTTCTGAAAGGTTGCCGTCCCCTGGTTTATTCAATGAATAGACATCTAAGACGTTCATCAGATTTCCCTTCCATATTCCCTCATCTTGCCTCTGTTCCTGCTATGATTGCCTACATTCTCCTGGGATTGTGACTCTTCTCCCAGGTATCTGTGTTCTGGACTTACTTGTGGGCTTTTGTGTCCTGCCTCCATCAAACCTATTATAAAGCCTGCCTCACTTGGTTAGCCAGTCTATATCCAAAGATACTCTTGCACTTCCTTGATAGGTAGACACTGTTTCTGCTCAGCAGTTCTTCTCAGAACAGAATCCTGTAGTTGAGGAAGCTGCAGCCCTCCTGGTAACACCATCCACATATTCACCTACAGGACATGTCTGTCCCTGCCCAGACCCCTACCCTTGATCAGAAGAATTGATGAGATCTTCACCTGAACCCCCAATCCTTCTCCCTCACTCCCAGCACCCTGTAGTCACTTCTGATCTGCTCAGGGTCATACTTCGCAGTATCATTAGTGCCCACATGGATAAATCTTAGAACCACAGGGCTAGAAGGGACCACAAGAATCATCTAGTCTAATCCCCAGCCAAGATCCAGGATTTGTTGTGTCTAAACCACCCAAGACAGATGGCTATTCAGCCTCTTTTTGAAAACCTCCAACAAATGAGCTTCCACAACTTCTCTAGGCAGTTTGTTCTGTTCTCCTACTGGCCTTACAGTTAGGAAGTTTTTCTTGAGATTTAATCTAAAACTGCTATCAACAGTTTGAACCCATTGCCTTTTGTCCTGCCTGTGGGAAGAGAAAAAACAGTTTCTCCATTGTATTTATGGCAGCCTTTCAAGTATTTGAAGACTGCTATCATGTCCTGTCCTTAATCTCCTCTTTTCCAAATTAAACATACCCAGGTCCTTTAGCCTTTGCCCATATGGCCTGCATTCCATCCCTTTGGCCATCTTTCTCTATCGTCTCTGGATCTTTTCCAGTTTCTCTACATTGATGACCATGACTGGACACAGTACTCCAGCTGAGGCCTAACCAGCATTAAGTAGAGCTGTATAATTTCCTGTGACTTGCAAGCTAGGTCTATGTTAATGCAACCCAAAATTGCATTTGCTTTTTTTTTTTTGCAACAGCATTGTATTGTTGACTCATGTCAAGGTTGTGATCCACCATAAACTCCTAGATCCTTCTTAGCAGTGCTGCTGTCAAATCAGTTGTCCCCCATTCTGTATTTGTGCATTTGTTATTTCTACCACTAGGCACCTGCCACACTGCATGCTCTGGCCAGCCTGGCTTTCTATGATGGGGAAATAAAGGCCACAGCCTCTGCAAATCCACACCAAGACTTGGGTAGAAGCATCCATGGTCAGGTTTTCTGTCTGAACACAGTTGCAGATGGAGGATCCAGGAGCAGTGTTGGTATTGGCGATACAGCCTTTCCAAACCATAGTGATTCTATTTTCTCTCGCCTTCAAGCCCCCTCAGTGCCTAGTCTTGGTGGGAGCCTCATCCACTTCAAAGTTACTCCTTTCTTCCCAACAAGAAAAGAAACAACATGAAAATGCAAAGAGACAATTATGAAAGCAATGAAGAGAGGTCTGGAGATATGATCGCTTTCTATAAATACATCAGAGGGATAAATACCAGGGAGGGAGAGAGAGTTATTTAAGTTAGGCATCAAGGTGGGCACAAGAACAAATGGCTATAAATTGACCATCAACAAGTTTAAGCTCAAAATCAGATGAAGGTTTCTGAAATTCTGAGACAGGGTTTTTACCCCCACTGCTACCCTTGAAAGGCTAACTGGCTTCAAGACTGAACTTGACAAGTTTATGGAGGGGATGGTATGATGGGATTGCCTATGATGGCATGTGGCCCATCAGCGACTGCCAGAAGCAAAAATCCCCAAAGGCTGGAGATGGGACACTGGATGGGGAGGGCTCAGTTATTACAGAGAATTCTTTCCCAGGTATCTGCTGGGTGGGTCTTGCCCACAAGCTCAAGGTCTAACTGATTGCCATATTTGGGGTCGGTAAGGAATTTTCCCTGTCAGATTGGCTAAAACGCTGGAGTTTTTCACCTTCTCTGCAGCATGGGTCACTTGCAGGTTTAAACTAGTGTAAATGGTAAATTCTTTGTAACTTGAAGTCTTTAAATCATCATTTGAGGACTTCAGTAACTCAGCCAGAGGTTAGCGGTTTATTTCAGGCGTGGGTGAGGTTCTCTTGTACTTTGCAGGTCAAAGGTCAGACTAGGTGATCATGATGGTCCCTTTTGACCTTAAAGTCTAGGAGACTCCCATAGGAATCCCCTCCCTTCCGTGCTTAATTTTTTCACTAGGAACAAAAGCACTAAGTCTTAAAAATCCTTGAGCATTTGCCAGTGTTAGTGTTCTGTGGCAGCAGAATCCCAGAATAATGGAGTGGTTAGGAAAGAAGGAAATGGGAACCTGCAGAAGTTACCATCCTCAACACTAAGGTATCAGCAGAACCAAGAAGGGGAAAAGAGAAAAAAATGCATGTTATGCAAATAATATTAAGTCCTGGAGCAGCTCTGCACTTAGATACCACTGCAACACAATATGCCCCTTAAATAGCATAGGATCAGACCTACTGAGGAGGCTTTGAGAATTACACAAACATGTTCTTCTGCATTACAAAGACACATTAGGGAGAAACAGCAGAACTACTTCATTAAATACACTTACCAGTGGAAGGACAGGGGGATTGCTCAGCTGCCCTTTCCTCTTCCTGCTCCAGATTACTTGTCTTAAATGGTTTTTCAGGCATATCCACTTCCTTCTCCAAGGTCATCAGATGTGGCTGCTGGCTCTCCTGCGGTGTTGCTGGCACTTCATCCCCTCTCTCTAAAGGAGCTGGAGGTGGCTGCCGATCCTTCTGAACTTGCTTCAATTCCAGGTAACCTTCAGCTTGACTCTTGTTCCCTTGACTGCCTGGACACATTTTGGCACATGATGCTAATCCTGGGGCAACATCCACCTTTACCTGGGGCCATGAGTCATCCTGCTGTTGCAATGACTCTCCCACAGAAGGCTGAGGGGGAACTTCACTGAGCTTTGCCACATCTTCAGGGGCAGCCTTCAGGGACAGATCCTTCATGCTTTTAACTTCAGCGACCACATTAGAATCTTTAGGTGTTTCTTTTTTCCTGGTCTCTAGATCCATCTGTACCAACCCGTGTCTCAGGTCACATAGTTTTTCTGAATTTTTGCCAAAAGCCTCACTGGATTCCACTTCCATCACTTCCTGGCCTTCATGTTCCTTTGTTTCCCTTAGAAGAATCAGACCCTGAGATAGAGTTAGAGGGTCAGAGGATCCCTTTTCATCTAGCTGCTTCTCTTCTGCCTGCCTTTCTCCTCCCTGTTCCTCACATAGAGTCTCAGGGACTGCTTCAAACTCAGATGCCTCTCCTGATAACTTTTCCTTGATCTCAGTCAATGCTTCTTGACCCAGAGTGTGTGATGAAATCTCAGACTGAACAGACAGAGTTGCAGCTGTCTGGCTTCCAGAATCACATGAGTGATCAATGCAAGCCATCTGTGCTACAGACCCTTCTGCTGCTACACCTTCAGCAACAGGACAAATGGTAGGTTCTCCTGTAGCCCACACAGCCTCCCTTTTTGGCTTTTCACAGTTCTCACTGAGCAGGGCTTGGCTGTCCTCACTCAGCCTCAGTTGCATGCTGTAACTTTCTGTGGAACAGGGTTTCAACTCCGAAGCTTGCAGTGTAGAATCCATCTCAACCTGTATGTTTTCACTGCCTTGGTTGGTTTTCAGAGAGCTTGTGTTGCCTTCTGTCCTTGTGGGCTGACTGCATTCACTTGCAGAGAGTACTAGCTTACAGGACAATTCAGGATCTCCTGTGGAGATCTTTGGCAGAGCGTCTGTGGTTTCAGAGACATCTGCTGGCAAACATGAACCCAATAAAGCTCCACCCTTCTCTTCTCCACTAGGCTTCTCCTCCAGACTTTGAGTTGAAATAAAAATATCCTAAAAAGGATAAAAAGAGAAGAAAAATTAAGAACTCTATAGTTCACATTCTTCTAGCCAGCCTACAGGCTTGGCATCTGATCCATCCATCAGGCACCCAGACAGCACACAAGCAGCCCTATCTCCTAGTAAGGGACGTGGGTTCAGGGACACAGAAAATTCATCCAGAAACTCAAGTTTTAAGGGGACTATTTTCCACTTATCTGAGCAATAACTGCCCTCCTGCTGTGAAGGGAAGTGATCATCATTCATCATCATCATCTCAAAAGAGATGTGTGTAGTCAGAGGTGCAATCATTGATACCTCTTTGATCTCACATGACAACTCTACCCAGCATAAACACAGGGAAGGAAAGAAGGTGCTATGTTGCCAGCTGGGCGCTAGGAAGCTATGCAACTTGCTCTATTAGGTTTTCCTACCGCATCAACCAGCCACAATATCAGAGCACCAAAGTCACCTTTTCCTCAGGAAGAGAAGTTATTAACTGGTGTGTCCCAGTTAAATTCTCCCAATAGAACCTTAACCCCTCCCCACCCCCACCCCTCACCATCACTTGCTCTTAGGTGGATGAAAATAAGTCGTAAAAGTCATAAAAAAGCCCCAGATGAGTCCACAATTCAAAAAGGGTAGCTCACTTCCTGTAGCAAAAGGTGCAAGAGAAAGAGCAAAATGACATTAGATAGGAAATTCTTAAAGGAAAACTGCAATGATTAGTTATAGCCCTTAAAAGACTATGTTTTAGATGCAGTACTACAAAATATCAGTGCTTCACTCTCTTCATAATAAAGAGTGGTGCTGGGGTCTCTCACAGTCCCCATTTTACCGACATATCCCAGCAGAAGACTAGCCCGAGGATGTAGTTTGAGATGTAGGATATGCAAATCAGAATCAGAAAGAGACTTCCAAAGACACTGTAAAGAGAATGTCATGTGTTTCCTAGGACAGACTAAAAGATGGACACCAAGAATAAAACAGATAGTCTCAAATCACATGGCAGTTTTCTTCTAAGAATACAGTGGTACATGGTGGGTGTAACAGAATACCATAGAATGACTAGTGGGGATGAGGAAGATCTCTACAGCCAACTAAGCAGGAGAACCCCACACATCAGGGTACAGAGAATGAGCCAGAAACCAATCCCCTACAATCAAGCACGTACCAAAACTTAACGGAACATGGTACAGGAAGAAACTGAGGGAGGAAATTCCACTTCAATACCCACATGGGAAAACTCTGGCTGTGATGGTATAGGGAAGGATCCAGGAACAAAGGCTGGGGCATTCTGAGATACAGGAGTTGAAACCTGTGGTAGCACATGAGGTCCTGGTGGGACAGGTGGATTGCCAACCTCTACTGGCTCATCTCCTCTCTGCTTCTCCTGTAGAAGGTCTCCTCCTTCTGCTGGAGCAGATATATTCATTTGCTCATCTGATTTGAAAGAAGGAAATTAAAACGTTAATTATAGCTGCAAGCAACACCTTAAAATTAAGATTGCCTAACATATCCCATTAAAAGATCCTGTTTTTAGTTGCTGATAGCGTTGCCAAACTAACAGTTTGGGTTGACATTTTTCACATGAGGTATCTGCCTCAAGCTGAATTATTTTGGGAAGAATCAACAAAAATGGTTCAGCCATTTCCTAGGACCAGGCTAGGACACAATATGTTTTGCCCATATTAAAGAAGTTCATGCAACCATTTTGTTAGAGCAGCAAAGAGTCCTGTATCACCTTATAGACTAACAGACGTATTGGAGCATGAGCTTTCGTGGGTGAATACCCACTTCGTCGGATGCATGTAGTGGAAATTTCCAGAGACAGGTGTATATATGCAAGCAAAAATCAAGCTGGCAATAATGAGGTTAGTTCAGTGAGGCCCTGTTCTAGCAGTTGAGGTGTGAACACCAAGGGAGGAGAAACTGCTTTTGTAGTTGGCTAACCATAATAGTTATCACCAGCCTGATTCCTGCTTGCATTATATATATATATATACATACACACACACACCCCTGCCTCGGGAAATTTCCACTACATGCCTCCGACGAAGTGGGTATTCACCCACGAAAGCTCATGCTCCAATATGTCTGTTAGTCTATAAGATGCCACAGGACTCTTTGCTGCTTTTACAGATCCAGACTAACATGGCTACCCCTCTGATACATTTTGTTAGAGAAATTCTAGCACATCTGTTTCGAATAAGGGACTTGAAATTTGCCAGAAGGTTTGCTCTGGTTTCAGGGATGTGCCTTTTTACATCCCTGTGAAAATAAACCTAAATGTATCCATGTTATAACCCCGGGGGGGGAAGGGGGCAGAGGAAGGGGGTTATCTGTTTCCACATGCTCAGTAAAGGTTTGTAGAGTCTGGCAGCATTATTCTCCTACACTGAGCATGCTCCATCCCCACCCTGCTCCTAAATGTCAATTGAACCATGCATGCACCATACCACAGAGCAACTGAGCACACTCCATTTCAGGGCTGTGCAGGATATTTCCTACAATTGCTCCTCCCAGTGACTGGGGTCTGCTGCGGCATTGGGCACCAAAACAGGGCATGGGGGAAAGTGTCTTCAGTGTTCTCTCAGATTTCAAGACAAAAGGCTGTTATGACCATCTACTCTGACCTCTGGCATAAAACAGGCCAGATAATTGCACCCAGTGATTCCTGCATCCAGCCCATAACTTCTGGTTGGGCTGCAGCAGATCTTTTAGAAAAAAGAGAGATATCCAATCTTGATCTAAAGACTCCAAGTGCAAGAGAACTCACCACAGCCCTGGGGAAATTCTTCCAAGGGTTAATTACAGTACAAATTTAAAAAACAACACATTCTGAATTTATCTAGCTTCAGTTTCCAGCCACAGGATTTTAAGATCTACTGTAGGTCTTTTATGCTCCCCATCATCATAACATCCAAGCACCTAAAAGTTTTAATGTCATTATTCTCCCACACAGTGGTTGTGCAGTAAGGAAGTGTTATCCCCATGTTACATATGGAGAACTGAGGTAGAGAGAGCTTAAGGGTAAAATTTTCAAAGATCTCTAAGTGTCATTTTCAAAAGGACTTAGAAGTTTAAATCTTACTGAGTCAACTAGCTTTAGGCTCCTGCATGCCTATAACATTTTCAAAAGTGACAGGCATTTGAAAGTGACAGCTATCCCTCCCAAAGGAGGAGGGATAGCTCAGTGGTTTGAGCATTAGCCTGCTAAACCCAGGGCTGAGAGTTCAATCCTTGAGGGGGCCACTTAGGGATCTGGGGCAAAATCAGTACTTGGTCCTGTTAGTGAAGGCAGGGGGCTGGACTCGATGACCTTTCAAGGTCCCTTCGAGCTCTAGGAGATAGGATGTCTCCATTATTTATTATTTTATTTATTTTTAAATTTTACCCAAGATGACTTGCTCAGAGCAGAGAATAAACCCAGATACCCCAAGTCCTAGGCTAGCACCATGACCATTAGATCATCCTTCTTTTCAGTGTCTTCTATTAGCATCTAGGCAGCACTGAGGAGAAAGCAGGAAGCAATGAAAAAATATGAAGGAGCAGGGAGAGAGGGCAAAGAAACAGGGATAGATGGATCCAACCGTTAGAGAACATTTCCTTCCAGGGCCTGGAAATGAACCCAGGACTCCAGAGTCAGAACATTCTTCTGCTGTCAAGCAAATAGCCATGAACTCACCAGCAAAACACGTCTTTTCCCCCTTCCAGTGGATTGTCTACATGGAGGATAACAGCCTACTGCTGCTATCAGTTAGTTATTCAGTTAGCTCAAGTTGAAGAGGTCTGTGTCGGGGAGCTAAAAGTCCCAACCCTGCTAACAACCTATATGGGGATCAATATTGATCTATATGATTGAATTTGAGCATTTTACAGTTGTCTTAAAAATAAGCCACACACACACACACACACACACACACACACTCCTTGGGAAATTGCATTAAAAATGTTTAGGGCCCTACCAAATTCACGGCCATGAAAAACACATCACGGACCATGAAATCTGGTCTCCCCCCGTGAAATCTGGTCTTTTACCCTATACTACACAGATTTCCCATGGGGGAGACCAGTGTTTATCAAATTGGGGGTCCAGACCCAAAAGGGAGTTGCAGGGGGAGGGTCACAAGGTTATTGGGGGTGGTATTCCCACCTTTACTTCTATGCTGACTTCAGAGCTGGATGGCCAGAGAGCAGTGGCTGTTGGCCCGGCACCCAGCTCTGAAGGCAGTGCCCCACCAGCAGCAGCACAGAAATAAGGGTGGCAATACCATACCATGCCACCCTTCTGCGCTGCTGCTGAAGGCACCTCTGCCTTCAGAGCTAGGCTACTGACCAGCAGCTGCTGCTCTCCAGCTGCTCAGCTCTGAAAGCAGCGCTGCCAGCAGCAGCAGTGCAGAAGTACGGGTAGCAGTACCATAACCTCCCCTATAATAACCTTGTGACACACCCCCTACCCCAAAACTCCCTTTTGGGTCAGAACCCATTCAATTACAACACCGTGAAATTTCATCTTTAAATAGCTGAACTCATAAAATGTATGATTTTTAAAATCCTATGACCGTGAAATTGACCAAAATGGACCGTGGATTTGGTAGGGACCTAAAAAAAATGTTAAAAGAACACTAAGGTAGCAAAGTCATCTACTCAGAAGTTAGGAAGTGTAAGTTTAAGGTTGCCTTTGCAACCTTAATTCAGCCCCCTTCTGTGGATCCATGATGATAATACAGACTTTAAATCACATATTATTTTTCCATAGGACCCATCTCCTTCAGTGCACAGGCAGGATGGTGCTTAGGGAATGAAACAGGGCTGTGTAACAAATGAGGATATTTTCTATAGGATCTCTGCTTCTTTGGAAGCTGTGTGGTGAACAAAGGGTACTGCAGGACGAACAAAGACTGTCTCATGGTATGATGGCATATACAAACCATACATTGGGCAACAAGGGGTTCAGAAGCTGCTTTGAGCTCAGCACAGACTGGAGAAGATGTTAAAAGGAGCACAACAGCTCACCTGTGAGCAGACCAGGGAAGAGAGAAGATCTACACCTTGCAGCTCCTGAAGAAAGGCATGATATCTCCCATACACAGCTGCTTGAAGGTTCCTCCCTAAGGCCACACCCAGACTAGGGTATTAAAATCGATTTTAGATACGCAACTTCAGCTACGGGAATAACGTAGCTGAAGTCGAATTTCTAAAATCAAGGTACTCACCTATCCAGACGGCGCAGCATCGATGTCCGCGGCTCTCCATGTCAATTCCGGAACTCCGTTCGGGTTGATGGAGTTCCGGAATCCATGCAAGCGCGCTCGGGGATCGATACATCGCGTCCAGACTAGACGCGATATATCGATCCCCGAGCAATCGATTTTAACCCGCCGATGCCGCGGGTTAGTCTGGACATGGGCTAAGGGAAAGGAGGACCTACTTTTCATAAACTTTGAGAGGGAGGCATTTCCCCCTCTCACATACTAACCCAGCTTGTGTGTATTGATTCTGTTTTGTTTATAGACTGTCCCTGAAGGGGAGTGACTTAGAACTGAACTGGCCAGAGGACCAAGGCATGAGAGGTAGCGGCTGATGCCCCGAAAGGGAGAAAGCTGCCATGCCCAGACATGAGGAGGTGCCATGCAGTGAGCTGACCCCCTTCACGCTTTCCTGTACAGACTGTGAACTGTAGACAACAGAAGGATGATAGGAAGTGGCCCAGGTAAGGCAGCCTTAAGGCACTCCTGGGCATCAGACCCTTTTGTTGCCCTTACAGAACCCTGGGCTGGAGTGAGAAGGCCCAGCTCCCCTACCAAAAACCCCTCTGCAGGTCAAAGGGCATAAGCTTCTGACTACCAGGCAATGCTCCCCATGTGTGAAGACCACCACAAATGGTTAAGGTATTTGAATGTCATCCTAGAGAACTGGATTCTACCTCCGCTTTTCCACAAACCGCCTACGAGATGCTGAGCAAATCACTTAAATCAATCCTTTCACCAGCTATCACTAATAGTGTGTTTCTAATTTTCTGGGAGCCTAGGCTGAGACACCTAGGGCCACGTTTAAGGACGTGCTAAGCTTTTCAACTGTAAGTGAAGTCCAAGGGGTTCTGTGCTTTGAATATGAAAGTTGCTAAAAAATGTTAAGTACTATTTAAAATAAATAAATAAATAAATAAAATCAAGCTTTAGGCGTCTCAAGTTGGGCACTCAGAATTAGTGAACACTTGATAACTTTGGCTTTAACGTCACTTTCCTGATTCTTCGTCTGTAAAATACGGATAATACCACCTGACCTAGCATGGGTATGGGTAAGAAAATCATCTGAAAATAATGTCTGAAACCCTTAGATGCTACAATGAATACACCATAGCAACACCCATGAGGAAATTAATTTTCTATTCAGTGCAGGGTTTGGATACTGTACGTGTTAATAAGGCCTGGAGTCACATTTTGAACAAGAAGGATAAGAAAAAATATCAAACAGCTACCCATTCATTGAGCACTGTCCTTTCCGTGCACTGAAGGAGGACGGGGTCCTGTAGAAACCAGTAGTATGTGATTATAAAACTAAAGACGGTATTATAATGCACAAGGAGTCGGAATTAAGGTATAGTGATTCTTTAACGTAGGTGTTGGCTCCCCATCCCTCCAATGCAATATATTTATACATAATAGAAGAGGGATTCCTGCTGCCCTGCAGTACCTATCCTGTAACATGAATGCCTTGCCTCCAAGGGAGCACAACAGCAACTGGCCCTCAGCATCCAATGTTCAGTGACCCCCACTTACCAAGAGAAGAGGGAAACTAGCTGATGATGCCATACTCTTCGTGTGCTATCTACTTTCTCCCAAAGGTACAGGGAGAGCCACTGCGGGAATGGCCCATCGCATGTGCACTTAAGAAATCAATGAAGTTTGAAGACACTGGGGGAAGGGCTATGCAGGAAAAGGAGAGGTGCTTGTTACTCAGATTGCAATATGGAAATAATTCTAAGCAGTGTTTAGAGGAAGCTACACACAGGCTGGAGGAGTATGTATAGGGAAAAGCCAAAAGCAGATCAATATTCACAGAAGTTTTACCTTTTGCCTCTTCCTGTTCTGTGGGACTGCCGGAGATAAGAGGATGGGATCCAAAGGCACCAGGAGAAGGAGTAATTAGGCCTGAAGAATAACTGCAGAGAGAAAAAAATTAAAAAAAAAAAAAAAAAAAAGTCAAATCACAGGTCAGTTAATGCTTTAGTTATTTCTCTTACTCCACAAGAGTAGCTCCAGCTTTTAACAATGGGAGCCTGGTTCACCAGTTAAGACAACCAAGCCAATGAGCCTAAATCCCTCAAATGACCATAAAGGAGTACAGGCAGGGGACCTGCAGCTCAGTTTCCATGTAGCAAGTCTACAGATCACAACATGAAGCACAAAAGCAGAGAGAATCCTACTTATTCAGACTGCAGTTAAAATAACTTGTCAATAGATATGGAAACAAGCATTGTACTGACATACAGAAATAAAAACAAACCGTCCAGAATGGAGGAGACATCTAATTCAGTACCTTGTCTCAGATAACTGCCAATATTGGATACTTCTGAGGAAAGTGCAAGGAACTCTGGGGTAGAAAGCTGTGACGAAGTGGGGCTGTTCTTAATGTTTCCTTTAAATACTGTACGAGTGCCTTAGTTTCTGGCTGACGCTTTGTCTCTGTGGCAACTAATGGCCCGGGCCCTTCCCCCCTTGAAGGGGGTACTAAAGGTGTGGGAGAACAAAGACATCAGGTGATCTCTTGGCCTGGGAATGAGAGGGTTTCAGTCTGGAGCTGGCTGGGGACAAGGAGTGAGTGCAGATGTGGGTGTCTGGCTCGCTAAGCCCCAGAATGGACTCGGCTGAGGGATACCGTTCTCTGTACCTACAAGCTGTTTTAGACCGTGTTCCCGTCATCTAATAAACCTCTGTTTTACTGGCTGGCTAAGAGTCACGTCTGACTGCGAAGCAAAAGTGGGGGTGGGTGCAGGATCCAATGGCTTCCCCAGGACCCAGCCTGGGTGGACTCGCTGTGGGAAGCACACGGAGGGGCAGAGGATGCTGAATGCTCCAAGGTCAGACCCAGGAGGTGAAGCCATGTGAGCTTCTTGCCCTGAAGACAGTCTGCTCCAAGGGAGAGGAGGCTCCCCAAAATCCTGACTGGCTTTGTGGGGAGCAGTTCCAGAGCATCACCCAGGGACTCTGTGATAAAAGTTATGCAATAACTTCCTCTCTGGACAGGTTTCTTCCTAAGTGCAGGAAGTTAGTGGCTGACTTATGCTCTGCAGCATGTTACCTTATTTATTATCTCAGGTACTTATATGCTCCCCATTATAAAAGTACCTGAATGCCTCACAATGTTTAATGAGTTTACCCTCTCAGTACCCCACAGTGGTAGGGAAATGCTGTTACCTCATTGTACAGATGGGGAACAGACAGGCAGGCGAAGTGAATTGCCCAAGGCCATACAGGAAGTCTGTGGTGGGACAGGTACTTGAATGCAAGCCTCTCAAGTCCATTGTATCTTGTTTTTATTCTACCTAATGAAGCTGTGCATTACTCCTCATGTTACTGCGCAGTCTGATTTTTACTAAGATCTTGCCTTACAATAGCACTGAAGAAGTCAAAGTTTCACAGATTAGTTATACATTGTACAAAAATTTCTCTCAACAGCTTTAAACTGCTGTCTTTGAGTTTAACTATATCCACGTGTTTTTTCTATTACGAGACAAGATAAATGGGAATCATTCATACCATTTATTATTTTGTATCCTTCTAACACATGAGGATGGAGTACCAGTTCTGAACTGTAGCCCAGGAGAAGGTGATAGTGATGTGCAGGGGAAAGGAAAAAGCCAGACTGGAGATAGTTAGCGATGGAATTTGAAGAGAGGAACTCCTGACAGTAGCTGTAAGCAGTCTGTTCAATGAATTTAGATGTGAAGGGAAGAAAAAAGAGATGGGGCAGTAGCTGCAGAACTACATGGGGGGAGTGTCAATGGTGGGGAGGGGCTTTTTTTTTTGTTTGTTTTAAAGCTGGGAGAGACTAAAGCATGCTTATACAGTAGAAGGAGAAGAGAGACACGTTAATAAGGACAAAGTGTGCAGAGAAGAATGAGTGAAAGGGAGACTGGGACCTGGGTGGGGTTATGAGGGTAGGTTGAAGGGTTAGAGAACAAACACCGGAGGATCAAAAGCGCTTGTATTAGTGACAGGGGCAACGGGGAAAGCAGTGAAGAGGAACGGAAAGCTGAGAAGTCATATCTAATTCTGGCAGTTTTGTCGGGGGGGGTGAGAGAATCAGTAAGCTCCAGTGTAGAGAGTGAAGTGGACCTGGGGGAGGTTTGAGAAAGAGTCAAAGGTGGTGAACGGGTGAATGGGATTGCACACGCGGGAATCTGAGTGGAGAAGCAGAGAGCTTGGCTAGGATGGTAGCAGAATTGAAGGAGAGAACTGTAGTGGAGAAAGTGAACATGGCCACAGAATTACTGCCAGATGTTCTGCTGTGTGACTGTAGCAGTGGAGGATGCAGATGAACTAGGGTGGGCCTTGTGATGGGAGAGAGGGGCAAAGGATTCAAGAGTGGAGGGGAGTGTAGAATGCAGAGAATCGACAACCATGTCATGGGAAGAGACAACAAGGAGGAGCAAGCTGAGAGTGGAAGAGAAGCCACTAACACTGATGGTCTGGAAGTCTCAGAAGCATAAGATGGTGGGCGGCAGGCAAGAGGAAGATACCCTATCTTCAGAGAGACCAGGTGGTTGACAGAGTGGAGGACTCAGTGATGAAGACATTAGTGCTTGGTGAATATGTGAATGGCTATCCTAGGGAATGGGAGAGTTGATCCAGGTTCACAGGTCAAAAGAAGCAATCTGTTCTATCCTTTACCAGAAGAGTTAGTTTTGTATCATCAACAGAGAACTTTGTCTGACCACAGTCATCTTTAGTATCAGTCAGCTTCCCCCCAGTTTCTAATTCAAACAATACACCTTCACCCTAGCTACAGAAAATGAACAAGGTGTTTCTGCATCAGAAGTATGGCTCCTCTGAATAAAATGAAGCCATTTCCTTTTGTGTAGGTTCTCCTTTCCCCAAATAGTTCCTCACTGCCTAACAAGTTTTAAACCCTCTTCTTTACATCACCATCTCTCACCCATAGGTGGACACTCTGAAGTATCCCCGTTCAGTCAGCTTTGCACTGAAGTTTATTTCAGAGACAGCTAGCAAGGAGATCCTGAAGCGTGCATCAAGTTGGGGACACCTTCCCCAAGAAAGCTATTGGGAGTTCAGAAGAACTGATACAAGGTAAAAAAAAGTAAGCTTAATTTTTCAGTTATCGCTTTGGAGGCTAAGACCGAACAGATTTTACAGCTCCTCTACAGCCTGCAACTTGGCATAACTTGAATAGAACCAAAAGGAGTATAACTCTCTTTCAAGAAGCATGAAGTCCCCACTCATCTAACAGAAAACCATGTAAAGTCCCCTATTCTCCCTGAGGAAGGCTGAAAGGTTACTAATGAGCCCAGTGTCTTCCCCCCAACAGAAACCCGTGTGAAAAGCCAGAATTATACCTTATTAGCTATTATGCTTCAAAGACTTCAGTTTGCAGAAAACCACAATTACAATTTAATCCATGTTGGAAGATTTAACCCCACCTGCTGTGCTGGGTTGTTTGTCTCAGTGACTCATCCCATGCAGGACAAGTGCATATTAGAGGTGTTGGTTATGTGTTGTGGGGTTGTGTTGTTTTATTTTTTTGCTTACGTGGAAAGACTCTCCTGGCCAAGGGACCCCTGCCCAGAGAGATGCAGGAGATGCAGAGTGCCAGCAGGGGTGCATGCCACGGAACCTCCCACTTCCACCCTGGTTATGGTAGAGTCACTCTCTGAAGCTATTTGGAGCAAGAGGAAACAGACTGGATTAATAAAATAATAAATACTAATACTAATAATATATGGAGATATACCTATCTCATAGAACTGGAACAGATCCTGAAGGGTCATTGAGTCCAGCCCCCTGCCTTCACTAGCAGGGCTAAGTACTGATTTTGCCCCGCATCCCTAAGTGGCCCCCTCAAGGACTGAACTCACAATCCTGGGTTTAGCAGGCCAGTGCTCAAACCACTGAGCTATACCTCCCGCCTTCACTTCTGCAAAGTTACCTCCCAGTTTGACAAAGACCAATATTCTCAGTGGGACAAAAAGGGATTTTGGAACCACAGGTCCAAGGCACATGAAATGCGAGCGTCATATGGCTAAGAGGTAAAAGGCTCGTTACTGGCTGGCAAAAGTGGCCTGCTCTCATATACTGGATTATAAGTATTTACACTAAAGAACTGTAGGAAAAAATTCTCAATGGTTCCAATACCAGTTCAGCCAAATCAATGTTAGAACTGGTGGGAGCACTAGTGTAGACAAGGCTCTGGCAACAACAAAGAAGAAAAAACTTACTGCTTTTACCCTTTTTATTAGATAAGTAGATTTTACATCCAGAAGGTTTAACAAAGTTATACCAATTTAACTAAAGCTGTTTAAAAATCACACCTTTTAGTTACACCAGTGCAATTTTGTTTTAACCAGGCCTTTAAACCATGACCAAGTCACCTTTTTAACCTTCCTTTTAATAAGCTAAGTAGAACGTCTTAAGTCTCTCATGGTAAAGCATGTTTTACAGACGTCAATTCATTTTTGTGACTCTTTTCTGAAACCTCTCCAATTTTTCAATATCCTTTTGTCATGTGGATACAAGAAGGGGACAATATTCCAGCAGTGGTCTCACCAGTGCTATATGTAGACAACCTGCCTACTCCTCCTCTATATACCCCTGTTCATACAGCCAAGTATTGCTAAACTTATTGAAATGCAAGTTCAACTGAAATATGGTAAAAATAATTCTGGTTGCTGGAGCCTTTACACTAGCACTTGTACCAATTATAATACCAGTTCAGCTCAACTAATCGGAATTTTTGGGGTAACTTTCCCCAACATAGACGAGGCTTAAAATATGTGCCCATGCTTTTTCTAGTGTCACATAAAAGGATTAGCAGTTTTACTGCCATGCTTTTTATTTTGGGGGGGCAGGAAGAGACAGGGAAAAGGGAGGAATGCTCCGACAACCTATTCTAATGGCATTATGATTCACCTCAGAATGCTCTTCACACAGAAAGCTGTGTTTTGCTTTCCAAAGTACTGTACTTTCACATGAACAGAAACATTAGTTTAGTTTATTCAAACACACCCAAAGCATTCTGCCAGCTGTAACCTGCTTCCCTGTAAGATGCTGTCAAAGGGCGCATCTGTGCAATAATATCCCTTAAAAAGTCCACACAGTTGAGATATTTAAACATTTCGCCATCTGGGATCCAGTTTAAATCCTGCATAAAGTCTTCCAAAACAGAAGTTAAACCTACGAAGCCTTCATCCCAGTTTCAGCTAGGTCCGCCCCCTCCTCTGAGGATCTGTTGTCTCGTTACAGTTCAATATTTTTGCCTCAAATCCAAGCTGGGCATAGCCCTTCCTACCGGAGGACTGTCTTCTTGCTCTCCCAGCACCTCGTGCCTACAATCTGGCATTCTCCACCAGACTTCCCCTCTGATGACTTCCCCCTGCTGACTCAGGACCTCACAAGAGCTTTCTTACTCCTACAGTGTCTGCAGGCAGCTGCAGATAACCATCCTTATAAGCCCCAGATGCCTTCCCTCAAATCCAGTTGGGCAACAGATAATCAGTCCAGTTGCTCTGGACCCCACTTCCTCTTAAGGAGGCCAGTTATCGTGTGACAGATGCACAGCCCCCAGCTAAAAAACAGAACAATTGCTCCCTTGGGATGGATACTTTGGCATTAGTTGGTCTGTTTTTACCTGTTGTGTGGCTCTGGGAAAACATATCTTCCTGAGTTGACAAAATCTCTGACTCCTGCAGACAAGGATAAGGTCTCTTCTCAGCGGGCAACTCACTTTCAAGCACGTTACAGACAGACCTTTGTATCCTGCTGATCTCTTTGTGTTGCTGTAGAATTCTGGGAGAGCTAGACATAACCTCTGACCTGGGAAATTCAATTTATAGTAGTATTGCAGAACTATCATGAATATTTACCAGCTCAGGTACAAAAATCTACTCACTTGTCCTCACCACAATGATAGCAGGAACAAATACAATATTTTTACCCATGTCAAAATACACCTGCCCAGCGCTACTATGGAGTGGGAGTAAGTAGAATTTAAAGCTGAGTTAAACACTTTATAATAAAAGGTAAACTCAAGGTTCTGATTTCAGCTCATTACAAAGTTGCAAAAACAGGTTTTAAATAGAATTTTAAAACATTACTTATTACGGCTGTCAGCTAATTGCAGTTAGCTTATGCGATTAACTCAGAAAAATTAATCGCAATTAATCACAGTTTTAATCGCGCTGTTAAACAGAATACCAGTTGAAATTTATTAAATATTTTGGATTTTTTTTACATTTTCTAAAATATTGATATCAATTACAACACAGAATACAAAGCATACACCACCATTACACCACACCAATACAAAGTAGCCACCATTCCAGAGGACATGCTGATGACACTTGTTAAAAAAATTGTGACTGAACTCCTTGGGAGAGAATTGTATGTCTTCTACTCAGTGTTTAGCTGCATTCTGCCATATATTTCACGTTATAGCAGTCTCGGATGATGATTCACCATGTTTGTTTTAAGAACACTTTCGCTACAGATTTGACAAAACACAAAGAAGGTACCAATGCGAGATTTCTAAAGACAGCTACAGCACTTGACCCAAGATTTAAGAATCAGAAGTGCCTTCCAAAATCTGAGAGCGACGGGGTGTGGCGCATGCTTTCAAAAATCTTAAAAGGGCAACACTCTGGTGCACACTCTACAGAACCTGAACCACCAAAAAAGAAAATCAACCTTCTGCTGGTGACATCTGATTCAGATGATAAAACTGAACATGCTTTGGATTGAGAAGTTCTTCCGCTTTACTCTGCGCTGGTTAGGCCTCAACTGGAGTATTGTGTCCAGTTCTGGGCACTGCATTTCAAGAAAGATGTGGAGAAATTGGAGAGGGTCCAGAGAAGAGCAACAAGAATGATTAAAGGTCTTGAGAACATGACCTATGAAGGAAGGCTGAAGGAATTGGGTTTGTTTAGTTTGGAAAAGAGAAGACTGAGAGGGGACATGATGACACCCTTTTAGATACCTGAAAACTGCTATCAGGAGGAGGGAGAAAACTTGTTCACCTTAGCCTCCAATGATAGAACAAGAAGCAATGGGCTTAAACTGCAGCAAGGGAGATTTAGGTTGGACATTAGGAAAAAGTTCCTAACTGTCAGGGTAGTTAAACACTGGAATAGATTGCCTAGGGAAGTTGTGGAATCTCCATCTCTGGAGAGATTTAAGAGTAGGTTAGATAAATGGCTATTAGGGATGGTCTAGACAGTATTTGGTCCTGCCATGAGGGCAGGGGACTGGACTCAATGACCTCTCAAGGTCCCTTCCAGTCCTAGAGTCTATGAGTTATTGAACAGAATCCGTGATTAGCATGGACACGTCCTCTGGAATAGTGGTTGAAGCATGAAGGGACATACGACTCTTAAGCGCATCTTGTTCAGCCAATCACTCAGACAAACAAGTAGTAGGACTGAGTGGACTTGTAAGCTCTAAAGTTTTACATTGCACTCGAAAACAAAAAACAGTTATGTAACAAAAAAAAATCTACATTTGTAAGTTGCGCTTTCATAATAAAGAGATTGCACTATGGTACTTGTATTAGGTGAATTGAAAAATATTATTTTTTATTTTTACAGTGCAAATATTTATAATAAAAAATAAAGATAAAGTGAGCACTGTACACTTTGTATTCTGTTTTGTAATTGAAATCAATATATTTGAAAATGTGGAAACATCCAAAAATATTTATATAAATGGTATTCTATTATTGTTTAATCAATTAATTTATTAATCTTTTTAATCACACGATTAGTTTGTTTAATCACTTGACAGCCCTACTACTTATTGAACAGGAAGCCGGCAGGGCAGGGGACTGGACTCGACCTCTCGAGGTCCCTTCCAGTCCTAGAATCTATGAATCATAAAAATTGGACAATGCAAATGGAATCTAAAGAATATGCTTTGCCAGTTAACAGTAAAATTGGAGAGTTTCACCATTGTAAGTTTTATAATTAAGAGTTAGTAAAAACTTTTTTGGTTAAACAACTTAATTATAAAACTTCCAACAGTGAAACTCTCAAGACCCAGAGTATCATCAACAGATACCCGAGAGACCACAGCCCATTCCCTGAAAACAGGGACAGTGACATGGGTTTCAAAATGTCCTTTATTAAAAGTGTTGCTCTCTAAAGTTAAAAATGAAACACTAGCATTTTCTTCTAGCCTATTGCATTGCAACATTAAAAAAATCATATTTCCTTGAATGCTCCTTCACTATTTCCACGCCACCCCCTTCCCAGCCAGGAAAGGATGGGAGCTCTCCTCAGCCACCATTAGTGGGCCATTCCCTTCAGCAACTTACACTGTAGGAAGTTCTCAGGCAGTGTGACAGGGCACTGAGCAGGAGCTGCTTAGCCAGCCCTCTGTCACTCCAGCTCCAATTAACAGAGATGAATTGGAGCTGGTTAGACCACCTGGCCCTAATTGGGGAAGCAGACACAGCTGCTGCCTAATTAGGCTGGGGCTGTATAAAAGCCTCAGGGGAGGGTAAGAGTGTAGGAAGAAGCAGCAGGGAGGTAGCTCTCCTCCCACCACAGATGGTAAGGGACTACTTGTATGGTAAAAAGGTGGTGGGAGAACAACCTGTAAATAAACTGCATCAGTGGTTACTGAACCCAGGGTCTCCAAGTAACTTTATCAGCTCAACAGGGGCAGGAGCCAAGAGGGCCCCGAAGCACCTTGTTACATGTAGGGGCTTGTCCTGGATATCCTGTGCCCAAGCAAGAGTTTGGCAGCCAAGAGATGGAGGAGATCCTGCAGTGACTGGTAAAGCAGCAAGAAGAGGTGCAAAAGGCTATGCAATGCTTTCAGTAGTCTCACCAGCTGGAGAGGCAAGCCTTGCTCAACTGGCAAGCCAAGCAGTAAAAGAGCCTTCAGGACGTTATACATGAGCAGGCCAGCATACAACAGCAGCTTCTCCAGAAGATGGTGAGTCCCATGGCTGGGGACAGCATGAGGGCGCCGGGCTTGGGACTTCGTAAGATAGGCCCTGCAGATCACCCTGATACCTTCCTAGGCACTTTTGAGCAGACAGCCATGGGAGCAGGATGGGACAGGGCAACCTGGGCCCTGCAGCTGGTTCCCTACCTGGCTGGCGAAGCCCAAACGGCCTATATGGCCCTGAACGAGGAACAGACCAGGAGCTAGATCGTGGTAAAGGCAGCTGTCTTATACTAGGTGGGGCTGTTGACCAAAAAGTACCGCCAGAGGCTCCAGGCAGTGAGGTGGACAGTGTTTGCGGCCCTGGGCATTTGACCAGAAGTTAATGGATTGAGCCACTTGGTGGCTGAGACTTGACACCCAGACAGTGAATGAGCTCATGGACAAGCTCGTCCTGGAACAATTTGTATAGGGTCTTCCCAAGAACATAAGGGTATGGGTGAGACAGCACCAACCAATACAGTAGAGGCAGCGGTAAAGTTGCCGGAGGAGTATGGAGGCAGACTTCTCCAGGAATGAGGGACATCCATATAAGGAAGAAGGAACCAGGAGAAAATCCAGGGAATCCCTGACCGGGAACGGTCCAGAGAAAAAACGGGAGACCAGCTGGGGAGCTCCCACTGGGACCAGGCCGCTCATCTGCTGGCAGTGCAGGTGACCAGAACTTGAAAAGGGGGACTGCCTGGACATGGAGTGTGGCTTTGCAGAATTTTGCAGGTGGGTCAACTCTGGAGGGCAGGAATGAGGCGGAAACTGTCTACCATTCCTGTGATGGTGGGGAACAGACCCCAGTGGAGTCGGGTGGATACGGCCTTGGCCTGCTCTCCTGTAAAAAGGGGGCTGGTGAAGCTGCAATGGATGATTCCTGGTGCCAAAGTGAATTTGGAGTGTATCCACGGGGATGAGAGGCAGTGCCCAATGGCCCAGGTGCCCCTCGAGGTCCAGGGCAGGTTCCATTGGAAATGGGTCATGGTAGAGGAGGGCCTGCCATACCCAGTAGTGGTGGACACTGACTGGAACCTCTGCCCAAGAGGGAAAGGAGGCTGGGGGAGGAAACCCATGGTAGGAAAAGGGGGAGATTCCCCGAGCAAGGGGTCTCAAGCTGAAAACCCTAGACAACAGAGCCCAAGCCAGGAAGGACAGGAGAAGGAATAGATAGGAGGTATCAACCCCAAGGCTCTCTGCAGAGCCAAAGGGCCCCACTGAACTCCTTGTAAGTCAACCCCTGGAAGACAAGACTCGGGTCCTGCTTGGACAGGTTTGGTGAACCTGAAGTCCTGGATGTCCAGGGGAGAGCTGGGGCCAATGCTGAATCCCTGTCGGAGGCAAAGGGGGTGGGGGGAGAAGGAAGGGGGGAAAACCCAGGAGTGTGAATGATGCAAGGACCTGTGGGTGGCGGCAAACCTATGGGGGCATCCACCCCTGAAGCAATGTGGTTTCTGCAGGTAGGGGATAGCTGAGCACTGCAAGGAAGACCCGGCGGGTCACCAGAAAGACAAGGGAGGACTCCCTCATAGGGCCCCACCCAGTAGGGAGAGAAGGGGATGCAGATGGTTGAACCTGGTAGTTCGCTGGAGTGTGGGGGAGATGTGGGACAGGGCACTGAGCAGGAACTGCTAAGCCAGCCCTTTGTCACTCCAGCTCCAATTAAGGGAGGTGAATTGGAGCTGGGTTAGACCACCTGGCCCTAATTTGGGAAGCAGACAGCTGCTGCCTAATTAGGGTGGGGCTGTATAAAAGCAGGGGGGGCAGGAAGAAAGGGAAAAGGCAGTTAGTGGAAGCAGGGAGGTAGCTCTCCCCTTCCTTCTGCCTACAGACAAAGGGCTACTTAGATGGTGAAAAGGTAGTGGGATCTCAGACTGTAAATAAACTGCATGGGTGGTTACTGAATAGAGGGTCTCTTGGTCTTTAGCAACTCAACAGGGGCAGGAGCCAAGAGGGCATGCAGCACCTTGTTACAAGCAGTAATACTTGCTGTTTTCTCAGCTTTCCTCCTGCATGCCCCCACTCAAGGTACCTACAGAGAGGGCAGTTTTACCTTCCAGACTTCTCCTGCTGGCACTGTACATCAGTGTAACTTTCTCCAGTGGACAGAGCTTCACTCCTAACTACGTGCAGATCTAGCAGGAGACACAGAAAACATTTGTTACTCAATTTAAATAACCTGTGTTGACATGTTATCAATGAGTGTCTTTGGCACTTCACATTACACAGCTCTAGACTGTAAATTCACTACAGGGCTGTGTTGAGAAGGTCCACTGATAGAGAAAGCAAGAAAGGGATTCTGAGGTCTGTAGCAAAAAATAGATTCGGTGTCAGATTTTCTGGATTGTTGGAAGCTAGCTAAGAAAAGAGGTACTCATAGAAAGACACACATGTTAACATTGGGTCAACAACACAACAGTGAAGGAACAAGCCCAAAGGAAACAGGAAGGCAGAATTCCCCTTCTCAAGCTTTGGGAAGCTTTAATATCCTTCCTACTCTTGCGCTTCCTATCAGAGGAAACATGCCACCTACACTCAAAAGGCTGCAGAGAGAAATTTACCATCTAAGGAAAAGGTCTCTATGAACGTGACTATTTACATACCTTCATTGGGGTCATTCCTCATGGGATTACAGCAGGTAGGGACAGTGTCTGCTGGCTGAAGCTGGTGCCCTCTGCCCTCTTCACTCAATGTTGAGTCTCTCTCGACATCCTGGCTTTGTGAGAGTTCCAGAGCTCCAAAACCCAACTGTGATGTGCCAGAATCTAGCACCAAACAGCCATAAGAAAAAAATAATTTATGTACAAATTGCCATTAGAATTGACCCCCATTGTACACTGAAACAAAGTTAGCTAGCTCATAGAGACCTTCCTGGACAGAGGACACATGAAAGTGCCTATTATAACTCTGAGCCGGAGACAGGAAAAACTCAGCTGCTCTCAGTCTACAAAAGCTGCACAGCCCCTCTTTAATAATTAAAATAAACCAATAATATAATAGGTACAAGGTTGACATTAAAAAGCCATTTCCCAGCAAGTTACCAAACAATGGTATCAGGTAATGTACTGTATCCCAGGAAATAATTGTGGTAATTCAGTCTCCAAGTGTAGCACTTTCCAGTAAACGCTAACATTTAATGACAATTATCACATCAAATATCCTTTACTGCTAGCATAACAAACTTTCAGAAAAAAACAACTATATTCTAATGATCTGGCTACTTCCACGCCCTCCTAAGCCCCTTCCTGTCCTGAAGACCTTAGCCAGTGCAAGGATAAGAACTACTTCACTGACATTTGAGAGGGTGTACGGGTGGGTAGAAAACTAGTGGTTTTCAGACACAGGGCACACGATTAGTATTGATTTCTAAAGCCCCAAAGTACTTGGGGATGAGCTCTCTAAGTGAATTGTTGATTTCATAACAGGTGCTTCATATTATCTTAATCTGATAGGAAATAGTGAACCTGCTGAAGGGGAAAATTATATAAATGCGCACACATGCTAATAGAGCTCCAAGCAGATGTTAATGCTCTGAGGAAGTCACTGAAGAGTCTAGAGCAGAATTACCTTCAGCACACAGCAAGGGGGTAGCACAGTGTGAGGCATCTTCACCTGCTTCCTCAGCAGCAGCTGCAACCATCCCAGGAACCCTGCAGTGGAGAGAAGAGATGATTTTTTTTTTCAGGCTGTTTTCTTAAGTTTATTTTTGTTCACACATGGGTCTCTCAGCATCTAAAAAAGAGAAATGGCTGTCCCCTGAATTCAGCGCTGTTCCTCAGTACATCTGAACCATCCCAGAGAAGCTCACAGATTTCCAGGAAATGTGCTAAATTTCACAAATAGGATTTTCTTCTGCATTCTGAATTGATTCACTATTGTACTGTTACACATCAGTTAACCCCAGCGGCACTGGCATTCCAACCTATGCCACCACATAAGGGGGAACGTCACTAAAATAATCCCTCTAAGACAAACAGAAATAGAGATGGAGGTGGGGGCAAGGAATATTCTATCCACCTGTTGGTCTTGGTAGGCTGAGGCAATCGATCAATAACTTGGCTGAGTGAACCAGTCGTGTCCAGATGGGTAGAACTGTCCATGGGCTCTGAAAACATAATAGGCCATTAGAATGGAAGAGAGGCAAACTTCTGACTACATGGACGGACAATGAGGAATGAAGTCAGCAGCGCTCTGACAATAACAGCTCACTGTTATACTTGCTTAGCCCACTCACCCCTTCCATGGTCACATGCATTGATACTCAGCTCTTCACAATGATTCCCAAAGCCCTGGTACCATCCTCTCCAAAGCCAGCAACCCTCAAATGTCTCATCAACACAAGCACTGCTCTAAAACTCATTCTCCTGCAACCAGAGAATGTTAACTTCTCAGAGATAAATAAAAGGTAAAGTTACTTGTGCTCCCTCACCTGTGAGCGGCTTTTCCTCAAGGCCTCTGTCTTCTCCTCCACCAGCAGCCAGTTTGCTACCCTGAGGGCTGGTCATTATCTCCTGTAAAACACATGAACCCGATTTCTGCATCTCCAATTCTTCATTAGGCACCTGGAGAGAATTCAGCCTAAATTGTGCTTACTTCTCCCAGACAGCCCAAGCAAACTACATATCAACACACATATACATAGAAACTTGTATTTCACTTCCTTCCTATCTCCCTCAAAGGAACTTTCACTCACCAGTACTGGGCTCTGGCAGTTGGGAAGCGGTAGGGCTAGCAGGCTGAGGCAGCCATGAGCAGTGTCCTCCTCTATCACTGCACTCTCTGGCTGGGAGTCCTCAACTATTAAGCAGGGAGTGTCCTGCTGAGAGAAGCCTAAATCTAGCTGGCTCTGGCTGGGGTCCATCCACTGCCCTAAAGCGAGAAGACAAAGGGGTCAGTGCAGCTGGAACTTGCTGCAGGTACTGTGCAAGTAATTCTGACTCCCTCTGGTGCTAGGCAGATACAGGAGATGGCCACTAGCACATGAAGGTGCCCAATCCCACACCTCCCATCCTGCATCACACTCCCTGCACACACGGCACATCCCCCCCGTCCCAGCTGACGCCTCCCACTTCCCCGGAGCCTGTGCGCCATCCTGCCCCCGGGAACTGCAAGGTTAGCAGGACTAAGCCGCGGGTTTGGGCCCGCACCCGGCGGTCCCTCCCCCCGGCTCACCCCACACCCGGGAGGGTGACCAGACAGCAAGTGTGACGGATCCGGAGGGGCAGCAGGTTCCTACATCAAACAAAGGCCGAAGAGCGGGCTGGCCCCAGTGGTATCGGGAGGTCTGGTCACCCTGCCCCCCGGGCTCCGCCCCACAGCCCCCCAAGTAGGGCCGTGTTTCCCCACCCCCTCGCCTGCTTCCCGCTGCTGCTCATGCCCCAGCCTCGCTGATGGGAGCCGCCGCCGCCGCAGCACGTCCCGCCCCACGCACGGCTGCGTGGTTACCACAGCAACGCAGCGCTTCCTCCCCGCCCCCTCCGGCTCCACGGGCAGAGACTTGACCAGGCCCCAGCCGGCAGGAGCTGCGGGCAGGCGAGACGGGCACAGGCCCGGGGCGGCTGCGGAGGAAGAAAGGCGAGGCCGCCCGCGGTGCGTGCTCCCAGAGAGCGGCTTGGCCCTGCCTCCCGCAAGCTCCGGGCCGGGTGTCGTACAGGAAACTGCTCCCTGTAGCAACGGGCTACTTAGAGTGTACTGAGCATGCGCCCATGAACTGAGCATGCTCAGTAACATCTTCTGAAGCCACTGCCCTTCACCCTGCCCTTGTTAGCGGTAAGAGTCTGCGGGCTGCTTTTCACAGGGGCTAAAAGGGGGCAGATCGGAGGAGGGAGTGGCCAGGGGACGAAAATTGACTGAGGAGGGTGAAGCAGCGATGGAGTTAAGCCCAGGGGTGAGGCGCTGCCAGCACGAAGAGGGGCACGGGGTTGACAGTTACCCCGGTGGATTGAGACACCTTGTTTGGCAAAAAATAGGTCAGGGGAGGAGAGGGGTTTTTTTTTGCATGGTCACACAAACTGAGCATGCTCAGTAACATCTGCTGAAGCCACTGCCCTTCACCCTGCCCTTGTTAGTGGTAAGAGTCTGCGGGCTGCTTTTTACAGAGATTAAAAGGAGACAAATCAGAGGAGGGGGATGGCCAGGATCTGAGCAGGCGATGAAAATTGACTGGTGGGGGAGGGTCGAGCAGCTGGAAGCAGTGTTAGGATAGAAGCTGAAGGCAGGGCCAGTGCAACCACTAGGGAAACTAGGTTGTCGCCTAGGACAGTAAGTGGTTGGGGGCGCCCAGGGCCGTCCTTAGGCATAGGCAGCTGGGTAGGACACCTGAAAATTTGGGGTGCCACTGAGTCTTAGTGTCCACTCTTCTGCTTTCCTATCCCTGTTCTGACCCTCTTGCAGGCCCCAGATCTAGTAATTAAAAGAGAAAAAGCCTCCAGCCTGCCAGTCCTATTAGCATAACACTGAAACTGTTAAAGAGCCATTCAAGGGGTAATGAAGCCATTTAACAGGCATTTGCCAACCCCCAGGGGGTATCTACTGTCAGTTTCTGAATGGACTGATAAAAACAAACATGTAACTCTACAGGACATAAGTTTAAAATTTCATTTAAAAATATTTCATTAGTGAGTTGGTGAAGATTATAAAATCACATCTCTAAAAAATCCTTGCACAGATTTTTAGGTGCACAATCATCTTTAGCCTTAAATGCTTGGATCTTCAGACATATGGTTTTTTAAATAAATTCTTCAAAAGACCTTATCTAAAATACACATTTTAATTACTATAGTAAAAAAAATTACTTCCAAAGTCTTCCTGTCCTTTCTGTCCATCCATTTCTCCTTTCACTGCCCACCCCCATTGAAGAGAGCCCTTAAAGGGACAACAACCCTTTGCTTCCAGATAGCTGGACAAAGAGTTTCCCTTTCTTTACTTCTATCTGATGAACTAGTTTTAATAGAACCCTCCAGCAAAATCAGTACCTTAGTAAGATATAAAATCATTTGTTATGCCTAAAATCTTTGGAAACATATTTTGTTAAAGTTCGTGGAATTTCACAAACATGTATTGTTATGGAGCTCACACACAGTAAATTAGTGTTCTCTTTTTCTAAAAGCAGTGAACATTGTTATGAACACACTAAACCACTGTGACTGATTAATTTAAAATAATGTCTGTTTCAGTGAGTTAAATATGTAATCATCTGGATTTATGAAGGCTTAAGAGTACATTTAAAATATAAAATAAGCTTAGAAATACTGGTTAAGAAAATGTAAAACAGAGAAGAGCTGCATCATGTATTCCATAATATTTAATATTGTATTCAGCAAGACAGCTTACTCACTCTTACTACAAAGTTTTTGCAAATAAATGTCTGACAAACTTCAGGGCATATCAAAAAACCTGAGACTGACTTTTTTTTTTATTCTCAAGTTTAGTGCTTTTAATTAGGTACCTTCTGCATGTCCATTCTGCGTGAGAGAGAGGGTACAGGGATCTTTGCGGAGAACTGTGACTCTCGGCCACCGTGAGGCAGGCCAGGCATCTTGTTATTCTTTCTGCCTTGTCCCTCCGCCCCTCCCCCTCCCCCCTCAGCCAGGCTGCAAGCTCAGGCTGCCATGGGGCATAGGGGCACCAGTTTAATAATACTGCATAGGGCCCCATAAATCCTAAGGACGGCCCTGGGGGTGCCAAAAAGCGGTGCCCTGGCTCTGCAGGGAGGAGCCGCCTTCCAGAGGCACCGGAGAGCCAGAGCATTGGCTTGCGGGGATGTCGAGCCCCAGCTGTGGAGGAGCTGATGCAGCACAGGGGGGCAGCAGCCCTGCAAAGGCAATGGTGCCACTAGCGGCCCCCCGGGGGCTCCTGCAGACTGTAGCAGATGCATGCGTGCACCGGCCCCCATGCGCCCCCAGCTCCCCACTCACCGCACTCAGGCTCTGCGGCTCCCGGGCTTGCGAGCCACCAGGGCCCTGAGCCTGCTCTGGGAGGGGCAGTGGTGGTGGCAGCTCACACTCCCCGGAGCCGCAGAGCCCGAGCACGGTGAGGGGGGAGCTGGGGGGGCGCATGGGGGCCTCTGCCTGCATGCATCTGCTGCAGGAGTCCCCAGGACAGGGGTCACCGGGCTGCAGCCTGGGCAGGAGGGGCGGGGGTACGGCTGCTCACCACTAGCGGTGCTGCCGCTGCCTTTGCAGGGCTGCTGCCCCCCTATGCTGTGCCAGCTCCTCCATGGCTGGGGCTCACTGCCCCCACAAGCAGGTCGCTCTGGCTCTCCGGTGCCTCCAGAAGGCGGCTCCTCCCTGCCGAGCTTCTGCAGCAGCCCAAGCCTGGCAAAGACAGTGAGTGGACTCAGAGTGGGGGCCGCCGGGGTGGGATCGGGAGGGGAGGGCTTGCAGCGGGGCTGTGCACCCTCCAGGTGAGTTCAGGGGGCGGGGAGGGGGCAACCTGGTCTGGGGAGCAGCCCCTGGGCAAGGCTGGCCCCTAGGGTCTATAAAAGCTCATTGAGATTTTCCCCTCAATGAACCAATGAGGGGGGCCCAAGGTGGAAGTTTCACCTAGGGCGCAAAATATCCTTGCACTGGTGTGACGACACAAAAAGCTTCCTCTCAGAATTCCCTACTGTGGGTGCACTGAGCATGCGCACCCGAACTGAGCAGGCGCAGTAACATCCGCTGTTGCAGCCACCCTCACTCTGCCCTTACTTTGAGTCAGACTTCACTGCCTGCTCTTTGGAGAGGTTAAAAAGAGGCAAAGGGGGAAAATCGCAAGGGGGGGTGTCAGGGTCTAAGCAGGGAGCAGAAATTTACTGGCCAGGGCGATCAAGCTACTGTAGGTAGCAGCAGAAGAAGGGCTGGAGGGGAAAAATTGGGGTGGGGAGCCGGAGTTAAATCCAGGGGGAGATGTTGCCAGACCCTGTGCGGGGACAAAACCCCCATGCAGGGAGGGGCAGAGGGGGTAACAGTTACCCCAGTGGACTGAGACACCAGTGTTTGGCAAAAAAATATGGTGGGGGGAGCAGAGGGGCTTTTTTATTTCCCTTCCCACCAACAGCACCTCTCAGCATGGGCTTCCCAGGGCTGGGTTCTTAGAGGCACATACATTCCAATGCTTTTTCTTAAAGGCACAGGCATCCCAATGCCTAGTCACTGCAGCTCCTCTTTGATGTAACCTACTGAGGTGCTGCATCAGGAGACTTAATTCAGTGAATCCAGGCCTTCCCTACACCCCCTGCCCCAACGGGCTGTACATCCCCTGCTTTCCCATCCAATTTCCCCAGCACCCCGCCAGTGGTCAACTAGTTACAACGGTGTTGCCAATTTTGTCATTCGTTGGAAATTTTAATTGAAATTGAAACATTAATACACACTTTAAAAGCATATACAGTATAGGATAAAATACTTGTACCTGTAAAAGTATAATAGGTTTGAAAAGTATGAAAAAGACTAGTTTCCTCACACAGCTGTTGTTTTTTCTGACAATGTTGGCACATTAGTTTTGGCAATGTTGGCCAACCTCATAATTTAAAATTATGATTTGTAAGGAAAGTCTGAATGAGCTCTCCCCTGACAGCTAGTGATGAGCCAGGGGTGGGGAGAAGGCTTCAGGACCAGATTGTATTTACATGAACTCACCGATTCTGCCTAGGTATTCAGCAGATTGCCCAGGTGTTGCCCAAGTGATCAATTTTGGCTGGTGTTGGGAGTTTCTGTACTAAACATTTTTATTATAATTAATTTTTACATCAGAATGGCCATATTGGGTCAGACCAATGGTCCCTCTAGCCCGTACTCTATTCTGACAGTGGCTAATGCCAGGTGCTTCAAAGGGAATTAACAGAACAGGGCAATTATTGAGTGATCCACCCCTGTCGTCCACTCCCAGATTCGGGCAAACAGAGGCTCTCAGAGCATAGTGTTGCATCCCTGCCCATCCTGGCTAATAGCCATTGATGGACATATCCTCCATGAACTTATCTATTTCTTTTTTGAATCTTGTTCTAGTTTTGGCCTTCACAACAGCCCCTGGCAAAAAGTTCCATAGGTTGGCTGTATCTTGTGTGAAGAAGTACTTCCTTTTGTTTGTTTTAAACCTGCTGCCTATTAATGTCTTTGGGTAACCTCTAGTTCTTGCATTATGTGAGGGAGCTTTTAACTTTCTCCACACCAATCAAGACTTTATAGATCTCCATCATCTACCACACCTTAGTAGTCTCTTGCCCAAGCTGGAAAGTCCCCCAGTCTTTTTAATTTTGCCTCATATGGAAGCTGTTCCATATGCCTAATCATTTTAGTTGCCTTCTCTGTCCTTTTTCCAACTCCAATATATTTTTTGAGATGGGGCGACCAGTACTGCATGCAGTATTCAAGATGTGAGCATACCATGGATTTATATAGTAAAAGTGGAGGACCTTGGTTTGCCAGACTGATCAGCAAAGCCAATGCTGACAAACAATGCTGATAAACTATATGGCTGCAAAACACCAATCCTCTGGACTGCATCAACATGCAGAAAGCCTTATAAGCCAATCACTGTCAAAGTCAATTTTAGAATACTTAATGAGGTTGTTAAGAATGCTGGAGACACAACACAGTTTATGCGAACAAACATGGCTGTCACATCATACTTTCTCTTTAAGCAAGAGATACCACACTCTACAAACTGGAGGCTAATTTAAGTGCATTGCCATTTGTTAATCTGGAAGTTGGACACTGGTTCTGACCAAGACCAGCAAATGCTCACTATCTTTCTGCAAGAAACTCAACTGACTGGTTAGAAGCATGCAGTGCAACAGTGAAAGACTCAGCAGTTGAAAAAGTGAAAAACTCCCTCACCGCATTCAGAAAATGTGCAAACATGGCTGATGAATGCACTGATGCAAATGTGTGTCAAGTATTAAGTCACTGCCTGTGTTATCTTGAGATCAGTGGTAGGTCAGTAGATTAATTTCTAGATGTTCAGGTTACAGAAAACACATCGGCTGCATGTCTGAAACCCACATCTTAGAAGAGTTATATGCTTGTCAATTGAACCCCAAGCAGATGGCTGCTTGTGCATTTGATGGATCAGAAAACTTCTCTGGGAGACATAGTGGAGTACAAGTTTTGCTAAGAGAAAAGTGTAATTCTAATCTTGCCAATACACACTGTAGAGGCCATCTACTCCAACTAGCACTAGTACAAGCTGCAGAATCTTCAAAAGGCATTTAAAAAGCTATAAATTTAATGACTTTATTATACTCTTTTTCAATGAGAGTCCAAAAGGACTGAACGTCTTGGAAAACATAGAAGATACATTGAGGCAGAAGTTCAAATTAATGCAACCTGGGAAAATCCACTGGCTTTCTCATGAGCAATTCTTGGCTGTTGTCTTAAAATTACTGCAACCATTATTATTGGCTTTAGAAAGTATCTACCAAGATGGGATGGATCTAAGTAGTGAGGCTAATGGCTTACTTTTGCTACTAAGTTCAGAGAACACAATCAACATTCTCTCTTGTAAGTCTACTGTTGAAACCACTTGGGTCATTATACAATGCCATCCAGTCATCTGCTACAAGAGTAGTAGATCTCTATCCAGCAATGGAAGCTACACATAGATCAATCAGAGAGATATCCATTGAAAACGTACTGGAAGAAGCAAAGACTTCAGTTCAGAAGTTGACTAATTAGGGCACTTATATTAACTCCTTAAATGAAGAAGACAAGAAGTGTTTGTTAAGACAGCTGAAAAAGTAAAGTACACTGACTTGATTCTTACATCTCTACAACAACTTTTGGATTCCAAACCTCTATGTAGCTTTTACAGATGCCTGTCTTATAAAACACCAACAACTGAGTGGAGTGAGGCATTACCAGCAATGGGGCTGCCATATGATCAGGACAGAACAGAAAATTTGAACACAGAGTGGAATATCATACAATGAATGAATGTATATTTGATCTAAACTTCTTCTTTGTCATCACTAATGGCTCAACCCAATTTTTGTGCTGTGTTTCCTGGGATGAAGGAAGTAGGAATTCATCTCTTTCTACTTCCAGTCACAACAGCTACAGTTGACCATTCTTTTTCCTCATTGAATAGAATTTTGTGTTCTGAGAGAAGTCGCCTTCTGCCTGATCATGAGTATATCATGAAGGACTGGAAGTATCTGACACGTGAGAAGCCACCACAAATGAATGCACTGCATTTGAGAAGTTAATTTGCATGGCAAAATTACAAGAAGAAACCAAGAAGGATGTAGATATAGTGCTTCATAGTAGGCTTGTATAGCCGACTTCAATTTATGTGATGATTTAAAAACCATGAGTTAAATCTAATAAAATGGTTGTGAAATATTTTTCCATGTTTACTATGGTGCCATACAGCCCACCTTTGCCCTAACAGTCTCACCCCTCATTGGTCTTCCCCCTGCCCCCTATATTTTTGAACACTCCCCCCCAATCTAAATGTCTGTGGAAAATACAGCAGTGAGATATTTTTTCTGTGCGATATTTGTTTATATCCCCTTCTGTCAGCTGCAGATTCAGCATCAATTATCCTCCAAATGTAAATAGCGGGGTAGGTTTGTTTATTTTGCTAGGCTGCTTCGCTGTCTCATTTGTTCATGGGAGAAGCCTGAACCTCTGAAGAGCTATTCAGCTCACTAAACACACCACATCCATTTTTCAGTAGAACCCTTTTCCTCCCCACTAAGGTTTGTCTGAGTTAAGATCCTCACTAGCAACAGTTATAATCAAGCTATGTCATGTTTTATAGAGATCATGAGCACTTTACCAAAAGCAGGCTCAGTTATGGCTCTAAAGCAGGTGTGAGCAAACTACGGCCTGTGGGATGGATTTGGCCCATGGGATTGCCACCCCTGTGGTGCTGCGGACCCGACACCGCTCCCAGAAGTGACCGGCACCATGTCCCTGTGGTTCCTGAGGTGGGGGGAACAGAGGACTCCATGGCTGCCCTCACCTGCAGGCACCACCTCTCGCAGCTCCCATTGGCCAGGAACAGGGAACCGGGGTCAATGAGAGCTACAGGGGAGGTACCTACAGGCGAGGGCAGCTTGCAGAGCGCTCTGACCCTCACTCTCCCAAGGGCCGCAGGGACGTGGTGCTGGTCACTTCCAGGAGCGGCACGGGGTCAGGGCAGGCAGGCAGGGAGCCTGCCCTGGCCCCGGTGCACGCCGCTACCACCCTGGAGATGCTCCCGGTAAGCAGCGCTGGGCTGGAGCCCATACCACAAACCTCTCCTGCACCCCAACCCCTTGCCCTGAGCCCCTTCCTGCACACTGCACCTCTTCCCACACCCTGCACCCCTCCTGCACCCCAAGCCCCTGCCCTGGGCCCCCTCTTGCACTCCTCCCTGCACTCCTGCCCTGAGCCCCCTCCCACACTCCACACCGCCTCCTGCACCTCAACCCCCTTCCCTGAGCCCCCTTGTACACCTCGCACCATTCCTGCACCCCAACCCCTTGCCTTGAGTCCCTTCCTGCACACTGCACATCTTCCCACACCCCTCATTCCCTTCTGCTCCCCAACCCCCTACCCCAGCCCTATATTTATGGCCCTGGATGCAATTTACCCACCTAGATGTGGCCCTCGGGCCAAAAAGTTTGTCCACCCCTGCTCTAAAGCTTGAGCAACGGTGTGGAGGAGGAGATGGTGGTACATCTTCAAGCAGTGAAGGTAGGAGCAGTGTTCGTGCTGGTGGAAGCCAGGGGAAGCCCTGGGACCACCAGGAGCACTGGGGAGTGAGGGTTGCCCTCGTCAGTACAGAATAGGTGTCGCAGCATACACTCCACACAGTGCATGGCTCCTCTGGGGTGCTCAGTACAGCTGGCAGTGCCTTCTGCCCATATCCGTTTGCCATCAGGGTATTTAGGCAGCAGCAACATTATGGCTTCCACATGCATGAGAGTGTTTGGGGGAGGAAAGGACTTTTTGGCCTTCTTCTCACTTCCACCACCACTAATGCCTCTGTGTGATGGCAGCCATATTTTGACCCTGTAATAAATAGATAGGAACTGCTTCTGCCAGGAAAAATTTCAGGAGAGCATAGATGGCCCTCAGTAAGGGAAATAGGAAATCCAAAATACTTCCCTCTCCTTTCTACCCAGCCCTCAGAGGATAACATACACCTGCATGGAGACAAACCCATCTGGCTCATCTTTACCCTACAGACTTCAAAATCTCTTTCTGAACAAGCCCTTTCATGTCTAATGAGATATTACCCCAGGAGCTTGCTGGAATATACACTCCCTTTGATCAGAAACCTTCTCAGTCAAGGCAACAGGACAAGTGCATTGCGGCCTGTGCCTGCCTGCTGAGCTGATGAACTGTAATGGGTCAGAGATTGCACCAGCGTAGAAGTATATTGAAGGTGAACCCTAAGGAAATTAAGAGTTTAAATTATCTTGCACATGTCCTGCATCCCACTAACATGAATCCAGGCAGGGTCGTGTGGAAGCTGAACACCTTATGCTTCCATCCCACACCACTGTCAACTTTTAGAAATTAGGACAAGTCAGCACATAAGAACAACAATATGTATCAGTAACTGCTAATGGTAACAATTCACTGCCTCTCCCTGCAACAGGTAACACATTCCTACTGTAACACTTCTGCCTCTCTGAGCTGGCAGCAACAAGGGCCGGGTTCCGTATCCAGGGGTTCCGTTTCAATAACGCAATGCAAAACCGGCTCGAGCCCCTACCCAGTGACCTGGGACAATTACATACCACCCCCCTGGGCGCCTCTAGGAGGCAATAGTTCCCCTCTTGCAAGCACAGAGTCTGACTGTAGCAAAATCCTTTTAATAAAGGAGAGAAACAATGTGGCATCATTGGGGAAACACCACAAACAGGATTCATAATGTAAACCATGAGCAAAAGACCCACCAAATAAGTTTTGGCAATGTCATTTTCCCTTTAGGGTCTTAAGTCCGATCACCTCAAAGTCCAACAACTCAAAAGTCTCTGTCCCTGATCAGTGCTGCCGCAGAGTTCAAGAGTTTATCTGCAGAGTTTTACACCCCCCTAGCCTGGGTGGAAATGGGGGGGCACACAGGGTGTTAAGGGGCACCTTACATGGGCCAGGGATGACTGCTCTGCCTCTCCATGGAGTTCTGCTGCAGCCTTCACCATGACCAGCTTCACTCCACCAGCTGTGCCGCTCCAACCATCCCACAAACCGCTCCGCTCATTGTTCCGTGGGCCACTCCAGCCGTGCTGCAAACTGCTGCACTCTGCCAGCTGTTTAGCGATAGATCTTCAGGCTCCCCCACTAGTTAACACAGCCTTCAGTGATCTCAGCTCAGTAAGTTTAGCTCTTTTAGTGATTCAGCTTGTAGCAGGGGAGCCCTAGTGCACCCAGAGTGAATTCAGTTCAGCAGCCTCCAGATGAACTCCTAATGGAATCAAAATTAGCTCTGCTCTTTAACAGTGGAGAGAGGAGGAAGTGCAATTGGTGTTCCAAGCCCTCAAAAGGAACCCATACCACCAAGGGTACACACACCAATTCCCAACCATTCTCAAGTCACTGGGTTTTGGCACCCATGTCCCTTGTCTAGCGAGTGCTACTTAATTGATGGTGAGACTCTCTGTCATAAAGCAGTCTCATAGTTCCTCATTCACATAATCAAGGTGGCAACACTTTATTCCTCCTGCCCCAATAACAAAGAAATTGGGGATCTCAGAGCTGTCAAAGTAACCATTCCAGGCTGCCATGGGCTATGCTAAGCAGGGTGGGTGTGCAAATGCAAACACCTGAAATTCCTTTCCACACTCCCCATAATTCACCATCAGATGTCAGGGTAGAGCTCATCCTGACTGCTTACACTACTGATAGTGGATTCACACACCCTACAGTAGTGGTGGGCAGCCTGTGGTCTGTGGGCTGGATGCAGCATACAAAATAGGAAATGACTAGGAAGGAATACTGCAGAAAGGGATCTGGGGATTGTAGTGGATCACAAGCTAAATACAGTAACTCTTCGCTTAACATTGTAGTTATGTTCCTGAAAAATGTGACTTTAAGCTAAACGATGTTAAGCAAATCCAATTTCCCCATAAGAATTAATGTAAATATGGGGCGTTAGGTTCCAGATTTTTTTTCTCACTAGACAAAAGACTATATATATATATATATATATATATATATACACACACACATACACAGTATACATTTTAAACAAATAATTTAATACTGTAAACAGCAATGATGATTGTGAAGCTTGGTTGAGGTGGTGAAGTCAGAGAGTGGAATTGGGTAGGATATTTCCCAGGGAATGCCTTACTGATAAGTAATGAACTAGAACAGCTGAGCCCTCAACGATTAACACGTTGTTAATGTAGCCTCAGACTCTACAAGGCAGCACAAATGGAGGGAGGGGAGACAGCATGGCAGACAGAGACACACACCCTCTGCGTGAGAGAGAGAGAGAGATGCGCATTGCCCCTTTAAGTACACCAGGGATTGGCAATCTTTGGTACGTGGCTCACCAGGGTAAGCACCTTGGCGGGTCGGGCCGGTTTGTTTACCTGCCACGTCCTCAGATTCAGCCGATCATGGCTCCCACTGGCCACGGTTCACCAACCCAGGCCAATGGGGGCTGCGGGAAGTGGTGCGGGCCAAGGGATGTGCTGGCTGCTGCTTCCCGCTTCCTGAGGACCAGTACATGAGTATGTAATTAAAGATATTATAATAATTTATATGTGAAGGGGGCAGAGTTAAGAATTCACCTTAAGCACTCATATTTAGTGAATCTGAAAGTTAACTGAACCTTAAAGTTGGATTAACAATCTTTTGTATTTAATCTAATATTTCATTTTTCTAAGAAGTTAACTTTCTAGTTTTTTCTGTTATAAAGAAAATGGTTTTATTCTTCACTATAGAAGTTAATGAGCTGCTGCCCAAAGATTCAGCTTAAAGCCTGTCTCCAGCCAAACAATACTCAGCTTTCCCCCTTTCTATTTGTCTCTAAGGGATCACTGTCCAGGGCCGGCTCCAGACACCAGCCTACCAAGCACGTGCTTGGGGCAGTACCTTGGGACGGGGTGGCACTTGGGGTTTGTTTTTGTTTTTTTTTTGGTTCGGCCGGGCGGCGCTGGGGGTAGGCAGGGCTTGGGACGCGTGACACTGTGCTGGGGGGGCGGGGACTTGGGCGGTGCAGCGCTCGAAGGGGGCGGGCTTCAGCGGCATGGCTCTCAGGGGGCAGGGACTTGGGCGATGCGACACTCAGGGGGCGATGCGACGCTCGGGGGGGCAGGGAGGCGCTCTTTATGTTTGCTTGGGGCGGCAAGAATGTTAGAGCCAGCCCTGCCACTGTCCATGCTGTATAGTGATAACATTTCAAATTTAAAAAAAACCCACTCGGCAGAAGACGATGCACAAAACACTGGTCAATATATCACCCTCAGTGTGTAAAGTGACTTCTCTGGAAATTGCACCAAAGATTTAGGGTGGGATCTGGCCTTGAGACGGGGTGGCACTTGGGGTTTGTTTTTGTTTTTTTTTTGTTTCGGCCGGGCGGCGCTGGGGGGAGGCAGGGCTTGGGAGCCGTGGCACCATGCTGGGGGGGCGGGGACTTGGGCGGTGCGGCGCTCAAAGGGGGCGGGCTTCAGCGGCACAGCTCTCAGGGGGCGGGGACTTGGGCGATGCGACACTCGGGGCGATGCGACGCTCGGGAGTGGGGCGACGCGATGTTTGCGGGGGCAGGGCGGCGCTCTTTATTTTTGCTTGGGGCGGCAAGAATGTTAGAGCCAGCCCTGCCATGCTGTACAGTGATAACATTTCAAATTAAAAAAAAACCACTCGGCAGAAGACGATGCACAAAACACTGGTCAATATATCACCCTCAGTCTGTAAAGTGACTTCTCTGGAAATTGCACCAAAGATTTAGGGTGGGATCTGGCCACCTTTATTTTTGCCCTCTTTTCTTAGATGATCATTGCTTATTTGCACTGCAGTGCAAGACTTGCTTATCACAGAGTCTCACAGATATGGAGGTTCCCTTTGCCTCTAACTTTGGAATGTTCTCTTTGATTTCCCAGTATTTCCTCTATATAATTCACAATGGAAGAAGGGCCCACAGCTCCTTTTGTTATTAGAAACTGGGATGGGGATGGAAGAGCACAGTCTAATGGTTAGAACAGGAGACTGGGAATCAGGGCTTCTAGATTCTATTCCCAAATTTTCTACTGTGACTTTGGACAAATCATTTCACCTCTCTGTGTTTCAGTTCGCTCTTGCCCTCATCTGTCAAATAAGAACAAATTACCTTAGAGTATTTAAGATCTTGAGATGAAAAACACCAACTGTTACATATGCTATTGTTATGACAACCCCAGGTAGCAGTTACTTTGTTGATTTTTGCATGAATGTGCCTGCTTCTGCTTTTATACAGGTCAGTCCTGCAAGGTGCTGAGCTCCATCAACTCCCAGCAACTTCAATAGGAATTAAGAGTGCTCAACTTCTTACAGGTTCAGCTCCTTAAAGCCTGACATTATCAAATTTAAACTGTCCAAACAGTTGCAGCAATTGTTAGCTGAACACAGAGAATTTGTCCTTGTCTGTGCTTACAGCTGAGCAAGGGCTGAATCTGGTTTAGCTAACACGATCACCAATATCTGTGTCCAAGCCATAGAGACCTTGTCTTTATGAGGGAAAATATGTGTTTCTAACATGTGTTATGTTACAACCTTAGCATGGTATGGAAATTTGTATTTCCACGTGTGTTGGCTGGTAGGAGTCAGCCATAGGGGGAGAGCGAGGGTTTACTTCTGTAATAACCTTATTCCCAGATTTGGACCTTAGCGTCCAAAATATGGGGGTTAGCATGAAAACCTCCAAGCTTAGTTACCTGCTTGGACCTGGTACCTGCTGCCACCACCCAAAAAATTAGAGTGTTTTGGGGCACTCTGGTCCCCCTGAAAAACCTTTCCTGGGGACCCCAAGACCCAAATCCCTTGAGTCTCACAACAAAGGGAAATAATCCTTTTTCCCTTCCCCCCTCCAGGTGCTCCTGGAGAGATACACAGACACAAGCTCTGTGAATCCAAACAGAGTGAATCTCCCTCTCTGTTCCCAATCCTGGAAACAAAAAGTACTTTCCTATTCCCCCAGAGGGAATGCAAAGTCAGGCTAGCAATCCAACACACAAATCTCCCCTTGATTTCTTCCTCCCACCAATTCCCTGGTGAGTACAGACTCAATTTCCCTGAAGTAAAGAAAAACTCCAACAGGTCTTAAAAGAAAGCTTTATATAAAAAGAAAGAAAAATAAGTACAAATAATCTTTTTGTATTAAGATGATACAACACAGGGTCAATTGCTTAAAAGAATATTGAATAAACAGCCTTATTCAAAAAGAATACAAATCAAAGCACTCCAGCACTTATATTCATGCAAATACCAAAGAAAAGAAACCATATAACTTACTATCTGATTTCTTTGTCCTTACACTTGGAAACAGAAGACTAGAAAATAGAACTACTTCTCCAAAGCTCAGAGAAAGCAGGCAGCCAGAAAACAAAGACAAAAACACTCAGTTCCCTCCACCCAAAGTTGAAAAAATCCGGTTTCCTGATTGGTCCTCTGGTCAGGTGCTTCAGGTGAAAGAGACATTAACCCTTAGCTATCTGTTTATGACACGCCCCCCAAATTGCAGACAGTGGGGAAGCTTACTGGCGGCGATTTTTTTTTAGAACTTGAAAATAAACAGATTAATACAACACATACACCTTTACATATACTTCTAAGTATATAACTAACAGACTTTTACATTTTAAGAACACTTTTTAACTACTGAATTCTGGGAAACTCTCACGGGAGAGTGCATCAGCTACTTTGTTAGAAGCTCCTGTGATGTGTTGAATTTTAAAATCAAAATTTTGGAGAGCTAAACTCCAACGAAGAAGTTTCTTGTTGTTCCCCTTGGCAGTATGAAGCCACTTTAGTGCAGCATGGTCAGTTTGTAGTTGGAACCGCCGTCCCCAAACATATGGGCGTAGCTTTTCCAGGGCGTACACAATGGCATAGCATTCCTTTTCACTGACTGACCAGTGACTTTCCCTCTCAGACAGTTTCTTGCTGAGAAACACGACAGGATGGAAGTTGTGATCTGTTGCTTCCTGCATGAGCACTGCTCCTATACCACGCTCAGATGCATCGGTGGTTACTAGGAATGGCTTGTCAAAATCCGGGGCCCTGAGCACAGGGTCAGACATGAGCGTTGCCTTAAGTTGGGTAAAGGCCTTTTGACACTCATCAGTCCACTTAACTGCATTTGGCTGGGTCTTTTTGGTCAGGTCAGTCAATGGGGCAGCGATTTGGCTGTAGTGGGGTACAAATCGCCTGTAGTATCCGGCCAAGCCTAAGAAGGATTGGACCTGCTTCTTTGACCTTGGGACAGGCCACTTTTGGATAGCATCCACCTTGGCCTGTAGGGGGTTTATGGTTCCTCGACCCACCTGGTGCCCCAGGTAAGTCACTCTGTTTTGGCCTATTTGACACTTTTTGGCCTTAACAGTTAGTCCGGCCTGCCTGATGCGCTCAAAGACCTTTTCCAGGTGTAGTAGGTGTTCGGGCCAGGAGTCTGAAAAAATGGCCACATTTTTAAGTAGGTAGGCAACTGCAAATTCTCCCAGTTCAGCTAGTAGACCATCTACCAGCCTCTGGAAGGTGGCGGGTGCATTACGAAGGCCGAAAGGAAGGACATTGAATTCATACACCCCCGCATGGGTGACGAATGCTGACCTCTCCTTGGCAGGTTCATCTAGCGGTACTTGCCAGTACCCCTTGGTTAAGTCTATTGTAGAGATGAACTGGGCACGTCCCAACTTTTCCAATAGCTCATCGGTACGTGGCATTGGATAGTTGTCCGGACGAGTTACAGCATTTAGCTTACGGTAGTCCACGCAAAAGCGTATTTTCCCATCTGGTTTGGGTACCAGAACCACTGGAGATGCCCATGCACTGGTAGATGAGCGGATTATACCCATCTGTAGCATGTTCTGGATCTCCCGTTCTATAGCAGCTTGGGCATGAGGAGACACTCGGTAGGGTGGGGTTTTGATTGGGTGAGCATTACCTGTATCAATGGAGTGGTATGCCCGTTCAGTCCGTCCTGGGGTGGTTGAGAACAATGGGGCGAAGCTAGTGCACAGCTCCTTGATTTGTTGCCGCTGCAGACGTTCCAGGGTGGTTGAGAGGTTCACCTCTTTCACGCCACCGTCTTTTTTCCCGTCGTAGTAGACACCGTCAGGCCACTTAGCATCATCTCCCTGGACTGTAAACTGACAAACCTGTAAGTCTCTGGAATAGAAAGGCTTGAGAGAATTAACATGGTACACTTTAGGCTTTAGTGAGGAATTGGGAAATGCTATGAGGTAGTTTACAGCTTCCAGGCGCTCTTGGACCGTGAAGGGCCCTTCCCATGATGCTTCCATCTTATGGGCCTGTTGCGCCTTTAAGACCATAACCTGGTCTCCTACCTTGAAGGACCGATCTCTGGCATGTCTGTCATACCAGGCCTTTTGCTCTTCTTGAGCATTCTGTAGGTTCTCTTTAGCAAGGGCTAAAGAGTGTCGGAGGGTGCTTTGTAGGTTGCTTACAAAGTCCAGAATGTTAGTTCCTGGAGAAGGCGTAAACCCCTCCCATTGCTGCTTTACCAACTGTAATGGCCCCTTAACCTCGTGACCATACACAAGTTCAAATGGTGAAAACCCTAAACTGGGATGTGGTACAGCCCTGTAGGCAAACAGCAACTGCTGCAACACTAGGTCCCAATTATTGGAGAATTCGTTGATGAATTTTCGTATCATGGCCCCCAAAGTTCCATTGAACCTTTCCACCAGGCCATTGGTTTGATGGTGGTATGGGGTGGCAACCAAGTGATTCACCCCATGAGTTTCCCACAGTTTTTCCATGGTCCCTGCCAGGAAATTAGACCCTGAATCTGTAAGGATGTCGCAGGGCCAACCTACCCTGGCAAAGATGTCTGTTAGGGCCAGGCACACAGTGTTAGCCCTGGTGTTGCCTAGAGCGACTGCTTCTGGCCATCGGGTAGCAAAGTCCACTAAAGTCAGTACGTACTGCTTTCCTCTGGGCGTCTTTTTTGGGAAAGGGCCCAGAATATCCACAGCTACTCGCTGAAATGGGACCTCAATTATGGGGAGTGGCTGGAGAGGGGCCTTGACCTGGTCTTGAGGCTTTCCCACTCTTTGGCATACCTCACAAGACCGGACATACTTGGCAACGTCCTTGCCCATCCCCTCCCAGTGGAAGGACTTCCCCAACCGGTCCTTGGTTCGGTTCACCCCAGCATGGCCACTGGGATGATCATGGGCTAAGCTTAAGAGCTTCCCCCGGTACTTAGTTGGAACCACCAACTGTTTTTGCGGCTGCCATTCTTCCCGGTGTCCACCAGAAAGAATTTCCTTGTATAAAAGTCCTTGGTCTATAACAAACCGGGATCGATTAGAAGAGCTGAGAGGCGGTGGGGTGCTCCGTGCCGCCGCCCAAGCTTTCTGAAGGCTGTCATCTGCTTCCTGCTCAGTCTGGAACTGTTCCCTTGAGGCTGGGGTCACCAGTTCTTCCTCAGACTGTGGACTTGGGCTTGGTCCCTCTGGAAGCGATGTAGGTGATGGGGTTGTTTCCGTTGCTGGTGTACCGCTCTCCGCTGGTGCACCTGAGGGTATTTCAGGCTCTGGCTGAGCCTTTTGGGTATGGCTGTCTTTTGCTTCTGCCAGTTCTGGCTCGCTGGCGCCCTCTGGCGTTGAGTTTGAAGATGGGGTTGCACTTGCTGGTGCTGGTTGCTGTTCCAGTTCCGGGCCTGGGACTGGAGGTGCTGTGGCTGTTTCAGTGGTTGGCATGGAATCCGGGTCCACTACCTCTGTCTGGGTCTCTGGTAACACAGACGGGGCCTCTGTGGACGGCTCAGGAACAGGAATGGGTCTGGAAGCTTGCCTGGTTTGGCTACGTGTAACCATTCCCACTCTCTTGGCCCGCCTCACCTGGTTGGCCAAGTCTTCCCCCAGTAGCATGGGGATAGGATAATTGTCATAGACTGCAAAAGTCCACATTCCTGACCAGCCTTTGTACTGGACAGGCAGTTGAGCTGTAGGCAAGTCTACAGCTTGTGACATGAAGGGGTAAATTGTAACTTTGGCCTTTGGGTTGATGAATTTGGGGTCAACGAAGGATTGGTGGATAGCTGACACTTGTGCCCCCGTGTCTCTCCACGCAGTAACCTTCTTTCCGCCCACTCTCAAATTTTCCCTTCGCTCCAAGGGTATTTGAGAGGCATCCGGGCCTGGGGATCTTTGGTGTGATGGTGGTGTAATGAATTGCACTCGCATGGTGTTCTTGGGACACTTGGCCTTGATATGTCCCAGTTCATTACACTTAAAGCATCTTCCATCTGATGGGTCACTGGGCCGAGGTGAGTTACTGGAGACTGGTGAGGTTGAAGGGTAGGGTATCTGTGGCTTTACTTGGGTGGTATGTGGGGTCTTTGGCTGTCCTCGGTTGTAGGGTTTATGGTCTGTGTGCCCCCTGGGGTAATCGTTCCCCTTGACAGTAGCTTTCTTGCTTTCTGCCAGTTCCATCCATTTGGCTCCAATCTCCCCCGCCTCAGCGATATTCTTGGGGTTTCCATCTTGTATGTACCGTGTGATGTCTTCAGGAACACCATCCAAGAACTGCTCCATTTGTATGAGGAGGTTCAGTTCTTCCAAGGTTTGAATGTTGTTTCCTGTTAGCCAGGCCTCATAGTTTTTTGCAATGTAGTAGGCGTGTTTGGGAAATGACACCTTTGTTTTCCACTTTTGGGTTCTGAAGCGCCGACGGGCATGATCTGGGGTTATCCCCATCCTGTATCTGGCCTTGGTTAGAAAAAGTTTATAGTCATTCATTTGGTGCTTAGGCATTTCAGCTGCCACCTCTGCTAAAGGTCCACTGAGCTGTGACCTCAATTCTACCATGTACTGGTCTTCGGGAATGCTGTACCCAAGACAGGCTCTTTCAAAATTTTCCAAGAAGGCCTCGGTGTCATCACCTGCCTTGTAGGTTGGAAATTTCCTGTGCTGTGGAGCAATATTTGGCGCCGGGTTGTTAGGGTTGGCTGGCACAGGCAGCCCAGCTTTTGCCAACTCCAGTTCATGTTTTCTCTGTTTTTCCTTCTCTTCATTCTCTTTTTGTTGTTTTTCCATTTCTCGGTGGTGGGCCGACTCTTCTTCTGCTTGTTTCCTTCGGTAGGCCACCTCTTCTTCTTCTTGCTTCCTTCTGTGGGCCACCTCTTCTTCTTCTAGTTTTCTTTTGTGTGCTGCCTCCTTGGCTGCCTCTTTGGCTGCCTGTTCTCTTTGGTAGGCTGCCTGTTCTCTTTGGTAGGCTGCCTCTTTGATCTGTTCTTCTCTTTCTTTCATCTCCATCTCTTTTTGTTTTATTTCCAGTTGTCGCCTGTGTTCAGCTTCTTTGATTTGTTCTTCGGCGTCAATTTTTGCCTTAGAAGTCATGGTTCCTGTTTTCTTGTGTTGGGGTGCCCTCCGGTGTTTATCTTCTGAACTGCAGGTTCTGTTGCCTCCTGGAGTCTGCCTAGCAACAGTGCTTTTTTCCTTTTCTCTCTCTAGCTAATGTTCAATGAAGGGAAACCAGAAAAACCACTTTATTTGCATGCCTATAAGTGCTGGTACTTGACTCCTAATGGGAGGGCTATTGCATGACAAAAGACCCTTAACATGCAAGCCACAAACTGCGAGAGAGAGCAGAAAAAAAAATTCTCTCTGGTTCCCTTTTAAAACCAACTGTTTCTCTCTGCTAAAAAGCCCTTAGCAGAGAAAAGAAAAATATAATATTCCTACTGGCTTCTGGATTCTAGTCCCACCAGCTGCACACCATGTAATAACCTTATTCCCAGATTTGGACCTTAGCGTCCAAAATATGGGGGTTAGCATGAAAACCTCCAAGCTTAGTTACCTGCTTGGACCTGGTACCTGCTGCCACCACCCAAAAAATTAGAGTGTTTTGGGGCACTCTGGTCCCCCTGAAAAACCTTTCCTGGGGACCCCAAGACCCAAATCCCTTGAGTCTCACAACAAAGGGAAATAATCCTTTTTCCCTTCCCCCCTCCAGGTGCTCCTGGAGAAATACACAGACACAAGCTCTGTGAATCCAAACAGAGTAAATCTCCCTCTCTGTTCCCAATCCTGGAAACAAAAAGTACTTTCCTATTCCCCCAGAGGGAATGCAAAGTCAGGCTAGCAATCCAACACACAAATCTCCCCTTGATTTCTTCCTCCCACCAATTCCCTGGTGAGTACAGACTCAATTTCCCTGAAGTAAAGAAAAACTCCAACAGGTCTTAAAAGAAAGCTTTATATAAAAAGAAAGAAAAATAAGTACAAATAATCTTTTTGTATTAAGATGATACAACACAGGGTCAATTGCTTAAAAGAATATTGAATAAACAGCCTTATTCAAAAAGAATACAAATCAAAGCACTCCAGCACTTATATTCATGCAAATACCAAAGAAAAGAAACCATATAACTTACTATCTGATTTCTTTGTCCTTACACTTGGAAACAGAAGACTAGAAAATAGAACTACTTCTCCAAAGCTCAGAAAAAGCAGGCAGCCAGAAAACAAAGACAAAAACACTCAGTTCCCTCCACCCAAAGTTAAAAAAATCCGGTTTCCTGATTGGTCCTCTGGTCAGGTGCTTCAGGTGAAAGAGACATTAACCCTTAGCTATCTGTTTATGACAACTTCAAGCAGCTAACATATGTTATAACTACAGGTTAATGTACCTACAGTAGGATTTTAACATGTTATGCACTATGTGTTAACACATCTTTTTCCTAATGAAAACAAGACCATACGATAGCATAACTACACTAACTTGATATAAATCAGTAACTAAGCTGAAGTATATCAATGACTAGCATAACCCACTGCAAAAAGTGTATGTGCCCAAAAATCTCTTCAAGACAAGGAAAGAATCCTCACAGATATTTTCAGCAATAATGCAGAATTTTGTCCAATTCTTCCCTGATAAGCCTCCTCATGGAACCATATTCTGAGAGGTGATTTTCTGGTGACAGGTGATTTTCTGAACTTCCTCCACATTGAGGCTAATCCTAGGAATTTTATAATGGGGAGAAAGGAATCCAGACTCCACAACTTGATCATTCTGACACTGAGGGACAGCATGTCACTTAAGTTATAATGAAGCACCTTAGATCACCATGAGAAACTAGAACAACTTATGGAAGAGCTAGCAGGCAGCAGGGGTGGCTCCAGGCACCAGCATGCCAAGCATGTGCCTGGGGTGGCAAGCCACGGGGGACACTCTGCCGGTCGCTGCAAGGGTGGAGGGTCCGCTGGTCCCGCAGCTTCGGTGGTCCTCCCACAGGCGTGCCGCCGAATCCGCAGGACCGGGGACCTCCCACAGGCAAGCCACCAAAGGCAGCCTGCCTGCCTGCCATGCTTGGGGCGGCAAAATATCTAGAGCCGCCCCTGGCAGGGAGGCCAGGGCCAAGAGGCAGATTCCTTCCACCTTTGCCTGATGACTAGCCAGTGATACTTTTCAAGGTCAGGTGAAGCTGGAGCACTCCCTCCCCAGGAAGGATCCTGAGCACAGCTGAGCTCTGCATGGCTGAGCCATGGGCAGCAGGGCCCTGGAGTCCTGTACACCCAGGATGAAGTAAGGATGCTCTGTGGGATTCTGCGGGCTGCTTCCTGGGGAAGGGGACACGGGACCTCAAGAGGCTGTGCGCTCCCTCCCAGGCGAGAGGGGCGGTTACAAGACAAGTGGCCCCTAGGCATTTGGTCTCTCCCAGGCACAGCGCAAAGGACAAAGTGGTGGCTACAGCCACGATCACATGGAGCAGCCTGGGAGCTCGGACCCGGAGCCCTCGATACTTAAAGAACTGCATTGCAGGCTGTCCCCCACACAGGAGCCGTGTCACCGATCCTTGAGCACTCCATCAGTGCACCATGCCTTGGGCAGCAGAGGCAGGGGGACTGGGGACTCAGTATCAGAATTGTGGAGATAAGAACGGAAAATCTTTTTTGGGGGAGCAGTTACTAGGAGGCAGAATATCAGTGGATGAAGCAGGTTCTGGCCATGGGAATCGGGGTGAGAAGGGAAACCTGGGACTGGGTATGGGAATTGGGGAGATGGGGACTAGGCATTGGAATCCTGGAGAACCTGCGACTGGGCACTGGGGAGAAAAGGGCTCCAGAGTCAGGGGGAGCTGGAGATTGGGTAGGGTCGCTAACTTTCTAATTGCAAAAACCCAAATACCCTTGTCGCACCTCCTGCCCCACCCTTTCCCTGAGGCCACACTCCCGCTCACTCCATCCCCCTTCCCTCCATCGCTCGCTCTCCCCCACCCTCACTCACTTTCACAGGGCTGGGGCAGGGGGTTGGGATGTGGGAGGGGATGAGGGCCCTGGCTGGGGGTGTGGGGCTGGGGATGAGGAGCTCTGGGCTGGGGCCGAGGGTTTCTGAGTGCAGTAGAGGGAGTGCAGTAGAGGACTCAGGGTTCCAGCTGGGGGTGCAAGCTCTGGAGTGGGGCCAGGGTTGAGGGGCTCAGGGTGCAGGCTCTGGGCAGTGTTTACCTTAGACGGCTCCTGGAAGCAACCGGCATGTCTGGCTCCTAGGCTTAGAGGTGGCCACGTGGCTCTGCCTGTTGCCCCTGCCTGCAGGCACTGCCCCCACATCTCCCATTGGCTGCAGTTCCCGGCCAATGGGAGCTGCAGACTCGGTGCTTGGGGTGGGCAGCAGTGCACAGAGACCCCTTGGCTGCCCCAGTGCCTAGGAACCAGACATGCTGGCCACTTCTGGGAGCTTCACAGAGCCAGGGCAGGCAGAGAGCCTGCCTTAGCCCCATTGTGCTGCCGACAAGACTTTTAGCAGCCTATTAAAATCTCCCAGATTGCTTTCAATAGTCAACAGGAGATCGAGGCTGATTCCAGGAGACTTCCAGCACTGGGATGGGGATTAACGCACGGCAACAGGTACTGAGTACTGGCATTTGGAGGAGATAGGCACAGGGCATGAGAATCAAGGGGAGAATGACAGAGACTATCTAGCTAAGGTGCTTATATGACCCTCATTACTGTAGTATCTGAGCACTTACCAGTGTATTTATCCTCACATGATCCTTGTGAGTTAGGGAAATACTAATATCTGCACTTTATAGATAGGAAACTGAGGCACATAGACTCTATGTGACAAAGGGTCTGTGGCAGAGTAGGAAATTGAATCTTAATTTCTTGAGTTCTAGGCTGTCACTCTATCTAGTGGACCATCTTTCCTCCTGGGCCTGGAAATCAAAATCAGGGAGACATGGGGACTGGGAAACAAAATCTAGGAGATGAGGAGACAAACCTGTACTGGACATTGAAATCTAAGAGATGGGGACTGGGCATTGGTATCTTGGGGCTAGAGGAACCATGGCTTGGGTACCACCAGCACAAGGGAGGTGGGGTTGACTGGGAACTGAAATATCAGGTGGTAACCTAGAGACTTGTCATCAGAATCAGCAGGACTAGGGAGCGGAACTGCGGACAAGAATCTTGAGAGGGTGGAGAATACCAGGCATTGGGCACTGGTATTTGCACGTGCACGCAAAATTCCTCCACAATTTTTGTCTGTTTATTCAGCTGCCTCCAGGGTCCAGGAGAGAAGTTAATCTGTTATATGAGGGGGCAGCCCTGGTGGACAAAAGTCACAAATATAGTGGAGGTCATATCTAAAGTGGTGGTGGAGTGGTGCCCAGAGTGCTGAAAGTAGGTTCGTTGCTAAGGGATACCATGAGGAGGGGACGGTGATGGCAAGAGGACAGGATATAGCTTCAGCTATGACATAAGAACTGCCATACTGGGTTAGACCAATAGTCCATCTAGCCTAGCATTCTGTCTCTGACAATGGCCAGTACCAAATGCTTCAGAGGGAATGAACAGAACTACACAATTTTGAGTGATTCAGCCTGTTGTGTAGGCCCAGCTACTGATAGTTAGAGGTTTAGGGACAAACTGGAGCATGGGGCTGTGTCCCTGATCATCTTGGCTAATAGACATTAATGGATCTATCCTCTGTGACTTAACTAATTATTTTTTGGACCCAGTTATAGTCTTGGCCTTCACAGCATTGCAGGGCAATGAGTTCCAAGGTTGACTGTGCAATGTGTGAAGAAGTACTTCCTTATGTTTGTTTTAAGCCTGCTGCCTATTAATTTCATCGGGTGATCCTGGTTCTTGTGTTGGGTGAAGGGACACATAACACTTCCTTATTCACTTTTGTCACACCATTCATGATTTCATAGACCTTGATCATATCTTCCTCCCCCCACCCTTAGTCATCTCATTTCTAAACTGAAGAGGTCAAGTCTTTTTACCCTCTCCTCATTTGGAAGATGTTTTAATAGATCTTTTTCGATAAGAGGTGCCCAGAACTGCACACGGTATGTGGGCAGTCCATGGATGTATATACTGGCATTATGTTTTATTATTTATTCCTTTCCTAATGGTTCCTCACATTCTGTTAGCTTTTTCTGACTGCCGCTGCACAATGAATGGATGTTTTTAGGGAACTATCCCTGATGATGTTCTCTTTCTTGAGTGGTAACAGCTAAGTTAGACTCCATTATTTTGTATATATGGTTTGGAAAAAATACCCACATATGCATTTATCAAAACTGAATTTCATCTACTGGTTTGGTGTCTAGTCATCCATTTTTGTGGGATCCCTTTGCAACTCTTCACAGTCAGCTTTCGACTTACAAAAGTACTCAAGATAGTTATAATCTAAGAATTTTGCTACCTCAGTTTACTCCTTTTTTTTTTTTTTTTTTTTAAACAGATCATTTATTATATTGAACAGCCCAGGTCCCCGTACAGGTTGTAGGGGAACCCTGCTATTTACTTCTCTCCACTGTGAAAACTGACCATTTATTCCTACCCTTTGTTTCCTATCTTTTAACCAGTTACTGATCCATGAGACAACGTTCCTACTTATCCCATGACTGCCTGCTTTGCTTAAGAGTCTTTGGTATGGGACTGTCTCAAAAGCTTTCTGAAAGTCCACATATACTATATCCACTAGATGATCCTTGCCCAAATGGTTGTTGACTCCCTTGGAGAATTCTAATAGCTCAGTGATGCATGATTTCCCTTTTCAAGAGCTGTGTTGACTCTTTCCCAACGTATCTTGTTCATCTAGGTTTCTGATAATTTTGTTCTTCAGTTGACACTATAGTAATTTGCCTAAGTTTTAGGCTTACCAGCCTGTAATTGCCAGGGTCCTCTCTGGAACCTTTTTAAAAAAAAAAAAAAAATAGGCGTGACATGAGCAACCCTCCAGTCATCTGGTATAGAGACTGATTTAAGTGATAGGTTACATACCACAGTTAGTAGTTCTGCAATTTCATATACAAGTTCCTTCAAAACTCTTGGATGAATACCATCTAGTCCTGGTGACTTTTGCTATTTAATTTACTTCCTCTATTGACTCCTCAGTTTGGGACCAATCCACAGATTTGTCACCAAAAAAGAAAGGCTTGGGTGTGGGACCTCCACCAGATCCTCTGCAGTAAAGAGTGATACAAAGAATTCATTTACCTTCTCTGCAACGGTCTTGTCTTCCCTGAGTGCTCCTTTAGTACCCTGATCATCCAGTGGCCCCACACCCTGGCAAGTTTGCTGCTTCTGATGTACTTACCTATTTTTTGGCATCCTTAGCTGGTTGCTCTTCAAATTCTTTGTTGGCCTGCCTTATTATACTTTTACACTTGATCTGTCAGTGTTTATACTGTTTTCCTAACTAGGATAGGATTTCCTATTTTTAAAAGGATTCCTTTTGCCTCTAACTCTGCTGTTTAATCATGGTGTCTTTTTTTGGCCTGTTTACTATATTTTGACAAGGTTTATATATTTTTATTTCAGAGTAGCAGTCATGTTAGTCTGTATCCTCAAAAAGAACAGGAGTACTTGTGACACCTTAGAGACTAACAAATTTATTTCAGCATAAGCTTTTGTGGGCTACAACCCATTTCTTCAGATGCATACAATGGAACATATATTGAGGAAATACACACACACACACACACACACAGCATGAAAAGGTGGGAGTTGTCTTACCAACTCTGAGAGGCCAATTTTTTTCTTACTTAATTGGCCTTTTCATGCTCTCTGTGTGTGTGTGTGTATATATATATATATATATATATATATACACACACACACACACACACACACACACAAAATCTCTCCCCTCAATATATGTTCCATTCTATGCATCTGAAGAAGTGGGCTGTAGCCCACGAAAGCTATGCTCAAATAAATGTTAGTCTCTAGGGTGCCACAAGTACTCCTATATTTTTATTGAGTTTGAGCCTCTATTATGGTGTTTGGGGTTTTATCTTATGTCTGTCACTGCCCATTTCTGATTCACAGGCACAATATGTTTTAGATTATTCCCAGAAAAATAAAAATTATTCATGTATGAGTATATACCGGCCCCTAGAGGGTGCCCTGATGTCAATGTGTTTTCCTCAGAGAATGTTGTATTCCAGGAGCTGGGAATGACACTTTCCCACCCGCTCTATTCTTATTCAAAGAAGAATAACCCATAAGTAGTTACCACTTTTTTTAAGTTGAATTGAAATGCTTTTCAAAATAAATGCTCCAGGGCATACAAAAACATGTAAGATCTGACAACATTACAGAGTGCTGGACTTGCTTTAAAGTTACAAATTCATTCAAGAGTAAACAAAGGATTTTACCACTGAGATCTGAGTTTAGGGTTTTGTGTTTCGCCAAGAATTGCTGGTATCACCAAACCTAAAGCAACAGAGCAGAAAGTAGCCTCTCTTCTAGTGCTTTAGATCAGTGGCTCTCAACCTTCCTAGATTCCTGTACCACTTTCAGGAGTCTGAATTGGCTTGAGTACCTGCAAGGTTCACCTCACCTAAAATTTAGGTGCTTACAAAATCAGACATAAGAATACAGAAGTGTCACAGACACTATTACTGAAAAATTGCTTACTTTCTAATTTTTACCATTATACAATATATCAAATGGAGTAGAAATATTGTACTTGCATTTCAGTGTATAGTACGTAGAGCAGTAGAAACAAGTCATTGTCTGTATTAAACTTTAGTTTGTACTGACTTTGATAGTGCTTTTTATGTAGCCTATTGTAAAACTAGGTAAACATCTAGATGCGTTGATGTACCCCCAGAAGACCTCTGCATACCTCCAGGGTTATGTGTACCACCTGGAGGAGAACCACTGCTTTAGATGCCAGTGATACCATCTACTCTTGCAGGAGAAACAGATTCCTGAAGCCAGTTCCTGAAAGGAAAGTAAAACAAAATAGGAAATTTTTTAAAAGTTATAAAATATTCTCATTTCTAATTTTAAAGAATATTTTAAACCAAAAATTATATTATTTTAAACAGACCTTTAAATATATACAAAATGTGATTAATTTGCCTTCAATTATGTTGAATTACAGTGGAATCAAGCTACCATACTTACAAGTATATGATCAGCTTACCAATAGTTAATGGACTCTGTCAAATGCTATGCTGCTCTTAAAACTATGGAATACTGAGTTGATAGCATATGTAATGCATGTCAATTCACTTTTGTGTTATGTCCTTCATATAAAAGGTTTAAAAAAATGTAGGTCTGTATTACTGCAGCATATGTAGATCCACAAATATGACAAAGATTAATAAACACATGATTATCATACATGCAAGTCAGATTTTCATCACACAAACATTAGGAAATTCAGAGTTCTCAACAGTTTAGCTTTCCTGTTGGGCATATTACCATAGAGTCTTTTATTATGCAATCAAAACAGAATGTCAGGGTTGAAAGGGACCTCAAGAATACATATGCAGTAATACAAAATGCTATGTATGTATATCTAAGGTTGTAAGTTATATAGAAATAAATTGATTTGGACAGTCTTACTGGAGAAGAATTAACAATATTCATCTTACAAACCTACAAGTCAGCAACTGTGATGAGGATAGTCATTCCTAATGGTCACAGCTGGAATCAGGAGACCAGTATGAGGTTGGAACAAGACCAGAGTGAGAGCAAAGCTGGAGCAGGCTAAGGTTTGGCACAGCCACTGCTATTCTCAAACAGACAGAAGCTCACAGCCCTCAAGTAATATTAATCAGGGTGAACTGCTTTGCTGAGCCGCCTGTCAGGCTTATATACCTGCCCTAAAAGTCACCAGACCAGCTTCTGGGTTGTGGATTGGTTGGAGCCTAGCACAGAAATGACTTATTAGTGTACATGGCTTAATCAGGCTCTAGTTCAGGGATGACTCATCACCTTACACCTGCAGTAAGACAAAATGAAAGGAAGAGCAAGTATTTTGCAACTTTAACTCTAGCAGTTGCTAACAGTCCCCACTTGCTCAAAGGAACTGCACTTTCCTCCATATGTCTAGCAGTGTGTGCAGATCCTTTGAGCAGGGTGGGCTGTTAGCAACAATTAGAGTTAAGGTTGCAGAACACTTGGTTATAATCTTCCATTTTTGCATATTAATAGCTTTCCAACGCATTCACCTTTGGATCAGATATTTTCTATGCTTGTTCTCTGCCTGAAGAGGAATTGTTTATTTTAACATAAATGACATTGTTTCAACCATTTTTTATTGTGGAAAAATTAGCAAATAGTTTTCTTGCATTAAACATTTTAAGCCATAGAATCTGTTTCCATGTTTCCAAGTTGAAACTTGGCCTGGATATAGTCCTCTGAGGATTAGTGCTTTTGCTTAGTTTGAAAAATAATTGTTTTTATTTTACAAAGCTAAGAGGCTTTGAAAATTGTATACTGAGAACATGCAGTAGCCTGGGGCTGGGCGGTGGGGAGGGGGTTGTTAAGAGGTATGTGCTTAGGTCTTAACACAGATGGAAACTAAATGTGTTCAGGACCTCACAGGAGACACTGAGCATCTCACAGGGCCTTTTATAAGAGAGTAGTGGAGAGGGAAGAGGAGCTCTGCCCTGACAAATCACCTAAGAGGTCAATGAGAAGCTGTGGGTGGTTTGTCAGAACAGAGAGCCTTTCCTCTTGGCTTCTCTCTCCACACACCTCTCCCAAGCTCATCCAAGAAACCACAGTATAAATGGCAGCACAGCTCCAACCACTTCTACTGTGAAATGCTGTCAAAGCTAAATAATATTATCACATTTAATCATTTTCATCATCAAAACCTAAAGCTGTTCTGCTGGTTACTATATGGCAATCAGGGGTCAGTCTCATCATATGACTGCCTGCAAATTTTGAGGAGACCTGATGATTCTTCTTTAACACTGTAAACATTTTGCCACTAAACACCCTTCAACTTTAGAAGGAACTCTACTTCCTGAGCCTTTGATTCCTAGTAATCCTGTGCACTTTAAAACAACGTTAGCCTTGTAGACACAGATTCTGATGTAAGGCTCTCTCTCTTTACGAGTTTCTGTGGACTTTCTACTTTAAACCTTTCTTGCATAGATTCATAGATTCCAAGGCCAGAAGTGACCATTATGATAATCTAGTCTGACCGCCTCTATAACACAGGCCATAGAACTTCCTCAAAATAATTTCTATATCATAGCTTTCAGAAAAACATCCAATCTTTGATTTAAAAGCATTATACCAGTGTTTCTCAAACTGGGGCCGCCGCTTGTGCAGGGAAAGCCCCTGGTGGGCTGGGCCAGTTTGTTTACTTGACCCATCTGCAGGTCTGGCCAATCGCAGCTCCCACTGGCCACGGTTCGCTGCTTCAGGCCAATGTCACATCCTTGCCTATAGATTAAGTTAATCCAGTTGTAACCTGGAGCAAAACGACAGGATTATGGGCTAGGGTATAAATTAGGTGACTGAACAGCAGATGAAGAAAGAGAACATTAAAATATAGAGTACAATATCCATTCTTCAGGGAAAAGATATCTCTGTCTGGAACTACTTCCTGTTCTGAGTTTGATATCTAAGATAAACAGAGAAATTTGCTCTGTTTTTATGTTCACCCTACAACACACTGAGCAAGACTAGAGGAGATGACAGGACATGACACCTGCTTTACTGTACTTTCCCTTCATGAAGGTGAAATGGTAAGAGCTTTACATCTGGTCCAGTAATCCCCTCCCTAAAGGTCTTGTAGAAGTCAGAACATTTGCAGTCCTGGTTACAAATTAGCTGATTTGCACTGTGTCTCCACTTCGTGTCAGACTGTCTCGTCTCTGCTTAGTCCAGAACCTATCTTTTCCCTTGTTTGGCTTTTGCTCTGTCTTTTTCTCTCCTGCATTTGTGATGACTTCACAGCTAAAACTTCCATCCAAGCCTTAATCATATGCTATCTTGACTAGTGCATCCTCCTCCTTGGCTTTCCTGACATCATCATAACCCTTTTTCAATCAACACAAAATACATCTGGAAAGATCAACTTCCTTAATGTTACTCTGACTTTATAACCCCTCAACTCCACCTATGAATCCACCTGCTGACTTCCTGCCCTGGCTCTAGAAATTGTGAAGTCAAGAAGAATTCATCATCCTCATCATCATTTTCCTTTTACAACTCTGGCATTTAGGGCAGTGATGAAGCTCCTCCATTGCTGTCTGTTTCTGGCAAGTCTTTCAATGGTTCCCCAGCTGTGCCCCAGATTTTTCACCTTGGCTTCCACAGCTCTTTGTCATGTTGTTTTCGGGCGGCCTCGTTTTTGCTTGCCTTCAGATGTCCATCTTATTGCTACTCTGGTGATGGAATCAGTTTCTATCCAAAGCACATGACTGATCCATCTCCAACGCCTCCTGGCAATGATAGTGCTCAGATCCTCTTGGCTGCACTGTGTCAATAGATGGTTTGTTCCAGGCCAAAAGATATGGAGGATTTTTCTGAGGCATGTTATAGGGAATGAAGACAGTTTGGACATGTCATACTTTCTCACTCCTCATTAGATGGGGTCTAAAATAATTTTTCTCTCTCTAAGTGCTATGATTCTTTGTCTTTCTTTTTTGATCATTCTTGCTGCACAAGTATGACCTTTGGTGTGTGCTTCTGATCCCTTTGCTCCAGGCAGGGAGAATGAGTCTCCTTCCAGGAGCCTCATGAAGACAGCAGATCTCCTGTCTGACACCTCTCTACTGTCATCCAAGTTAGTCCTTTTCAAATGATGGTGGATTTTCAGTCTGAAGGATAAAATTTTAAATTTTCCTTCTCTATGACAACGCTTCTCCCAGATCCCCATGGTGAGCTCGGGGTTTCAGCCTGCACTTGCTCCTGGCTTCAACTGGGGGAGGAGGGGAGCTTGGGGTTTCAGCCTCATGCTGCTCCCAGCTGCAGCGGGGCGGGAGGGAGCTCAGGGTTTCAGTCCTATGCCACTCCTGGATGCAGCCCCGCAGAGAGGGACCGGGGCTTCAGGCTTCAGCCTTGCAGTGGGGGAGGCACTGGGGCTCAGAAACCGGGTTTCAGCAGCAGGACTCCATGGCTGCCCTGAATGGGCCCATGGACACCCCCCCCCCCCGTTAAGAACCACTGAGTTAGAGCACAAAATGTCTGATGGTCTATTAAGAATGTTCCAGTACTTCAGGCTTGGATGACAGATCATCCTCATACACATTTTTGTAAGGATGAAGTTGTCCTAAAATATGCCAAATTCTTGCCTATGATGTTCATAGATTTTTATTTAAATCAGGCCATTTATGGAGCCAGTCACATGGTAGAGAAAATATTGCATACTGAAGTAACTTTTGTCCTCCAAATATGTTGCCTCCATAGATTCACACTAACCTTCCCTCTTCCCCTTCACCCTGGAGGTGTAAAGGATATGCCCAAGTTAGAGAGTAGCTAAGTGACAATTTGAGGTGAACCTTTTATACTGTTCCCTAGAATCCTGGAACAGAGCAGAGGCCATCCACACACACACTGTGATGAAGTCAGTTTGCCCAGGTCAGTGTCAAGTAATCTGTTCCTTAGTTTCCTCTCTCACACTGGACTAATCAAAAGTCCTTCCCTTCTAAGGTGAACAAATGTTCCAAATAAAAGAAAAATGCATAGTTCTTCACCCCCTCCTACAGGGGTTGTCTTACTCTTGCAAAAGGAATCAAACCACCCTTCATCCTCTAGTTGGTGTCATGAAGAGGTGCCTTGCCCTGGAACCCTAAATCATACAGTAGCTGTGTACCCTAACCTCAAAACTGCCCCGCTTCACTGCTTTCCTGGGCTACTTCCCACAATGCATCTTGGTTTAGACCTTCTCCCTGGCCTTTCCCCGCAAGTCCTCATCCAAACCCCTTGAAGTTCCTTTTCCAGTCTTGTTCTCCAAAAGGCCCCATAACTGATCTTATCTAGACCCATAATTCTTGAGAACTTTCAGCAGTTAGTTACTAGCACTCCTCTTTTCAGTTATACCTCACTGGAAAGACCCACACCAGATCTTGCTTTGTCCCTTGTGTTTCTCCTTCTGAAGGAAAGGCTGCTTCTTACTCAGTTCTGCCTGCTTACTCAGCAAACCTTACTTCCTAGTTGCGGTGACATGACCCCCTGGCTCTACAGTTCTCAGAATGCCTACTTTTAAAGGGCCAGAGGATATGCTAGATCAAAGCTTATCCTTAAATGGAACCTTGTGACACTCATCCAGTTGCTTTGAAATGGGTTCCTTTGGGCAAGTGATCTCACCATGGAGATCTATCAAGGTCATGCAGTTGGAGAACAAAAGTCACATTAATTCACCTCTTCTTCTTAGACATTTAACAGTTGCTATCACTGGTATTATCTTATTTTACTTGGTTAAATGTTTAAACATTTTTAGATGCTCTTGTAGGTCTCCAGTTCCCAAGAGGACTTTATTCATATGGACATTTCTCCTTTCCTCTTTTGGCTAGGGAGGATGGACATTTAATGAACATTGATTGGTTTGATTGATTATTCTGTAGCAGTAGGTCCTGGGCTAGAGGACTGGAAAATTGAAATATTGGGTATTACTTCTGTTCTGGCATATTCAAGAGCCCTTTTATTATCATTTAAGGCAATTTGCTTTATTCCCTTTTCATGACTACTGTTAACCATAAATATCTCACTGTTACCTTGCACTCCCACTGTCTATTGTATTCATCTGTTGTCTCCCATCATATGTTTTGATTGTAAAAAGCCTTTTTAGGGCAGGGATCATATTTTCATTACATGTGTATAACAGTCCCTAGCATAGTGGGCCACTGATCCCTGACTGGGGCTGCTAAGTGCTACTGCAATACAAATACATAATACTATAATAGCAATAAATATCATATAATAAAAAAATCTTTGGGGCAGATCCTCAGATAATTTAGATTGTCATAGCTTCTTTGAAGTAAAACATTTGGACAGGAATTGCTATGCAGATTCTCTTATATGTATATTCATACTAGAAAGCAAGAGATTATCAGTTATTCCATCTGTGTGCTGCTGACAGGGCAGAAAGGGCATTGTCCATTTTAAAGCAGTTTCATTTGTAAGCGTAAGCAATCTTTGCTAGAGGTTCTAGTCTCTGTGGAACGGCACCATGACTGGACATTGTTTTTAGTCTTCACTCCAGTTTGTATGTCTCCTGTTCCTTTTTCCTCCTCTGGTAGAAACCCAGCTGGAGGAGCCTCTCTGCACTGCAGTGAAAAGCTGCAGCTCTGGAGAGATGAGATGTCAAAAAATAATCCTCAAGTATAAAGATGAATCATCTGAAAACAAAAGGTACTTGGATCATGTGGTCTGAAAATCTCTGAAAACCTTTGATCATAGTGACTCTCTTTAGTGATGTACAGTCCCACTTTCAAGGCAGAATCACTTACATTTGTCTATGTGCAAGTTTCTCTTTATTTACATATTTACTTGTCTCAGTGCAACCACTTGAGACAAGCTGAACTTGATGCAGTCTGGCAAATTACAGCACAGAAAAATGAATTCAATCCTTTGTTCCACTGACTCCTTTTGTTTACAAGGCTCATTTCCCATAAAGTGCATAGACTGTGGTTTCAAAGAAATTTTTAGATAGAAAAGAGCTATCACATCACCTTGAGTTCATCTCCTGGAGACTAATGCAGATTATTAAAGAGCTTAGTGTGGAAAATAACTAACCTATTAACACCATCAGCAACTGCAACTTGAATCATTTGGAAACACAGCAGAGAAAATTATTTTGGTTTTTCGTTTGTTTTCAGATTATGTTGCTGTTAGTGTTTCGTGACACAATAGATGGCAAGACTCACATGCACTTGCCAAAATGCTGACTCTTCCTTCTAGGGTGACCAGATGTCCTGATTTTATAGGGACTGTCCCAATTTTGGGGTCTTTTTCTTATATAGGCTCCTATTACCCCTCCACACCCTGTCCCGACTTTTCACACTTGCTGTCTGGTCACCCTACTTCCTTCCAAACTCTGTGTTTTCTCTTATGTCCTCAGTGTTGAGGTGGCAGATTGTAAGAAAAAATTCCACTGACAGCAAAGACATGGAGGGATAGCTCATTGGTTTGAGTCTTGCCCTCCTAAACACAGTGTTGTGAGCTCAATCCTTGAGGGGGGCTACTTAGGGATCTGGGGCAAAATCAGTACTTGATCCTGCCTAGTGAAGGCAGGGGGCTAAACTCAATGACCTTCCCTTCCAATTCTATGAGATAGGTATATCTCCTTCTATCATATTACTTAAATTGGTTTTACAGTCACCAGACTCAGACTCTTCTTTCACTAAGCTGCATTAACACAGGCCAAATATCTGTTCTTTTGTCAGGAGAGTACAAGTACGGTAAGCCTTTATAATCATCCATACACTCTGTATCCTAAAATGGCCATTGGTGGACTTTCCCTTACACAACATGCCAAGGGCTTATGCCCTGAGGTTGGGCTATTTGATGCATGTAATGTAAGAGAGAGATCAAGTACTCCATTGACATGGCTAGCTTGAATGCATTGGCTATCATAAACATAGTTTCAGAGGAGTAGCTGTGTAAGTCTGTATCAGCAAAAACAACAAGGAGTCCTTGTGGCACCTTAGAGACTAACAAATTTATTTGGGCATAAGCTTGGGCTACAGCCCACTTCATCAGATGCATGGAGTGGACATATAGAGGCAGTTAGGGTGACCAGACAGCAAGTGTGAAAAATCAGGATGGGATGGGGACAGGGTGGCTTTAGGCCAATTCCACCAATTCCCCCGAATTGGGCCCCACGCCTAAGAGGGCCCCAAGCCCAGTGGCAGGGCCGCCGGGAGGGCAAGTGGCTGATAATCCCTTCCCTGGCTAGAGGCTCCTTTTTAATTTTTACTCACCTGGCGGCGCTCCGGGTCTTCAGCAGCATTTCAGAGGTCCTTTAGTGCCCTCGAAGACCCAGAGCGAGTGAAGGACCTGCCTCTGAAGTCTAGGAGCGCTGCCCAGTGACTACAAGCCCTGTGTGTGTTTTTAATGTGTGTTTTTTATTTTTCAGTCATCCCTGCTGGGACCCCGTTGAAACTGTTTGAATCGGGTCCTGCACTTGCTAAAGCCAGCCCTGGGGGGGAGGGGTAATAGGAGCCTATAGAAAAAAAATCCCAAAATTGGCCATTTGGTCCCCCTAAGAGGCAGGTATAAAGACACAGCCCAGGAGACAAGGGACACTGCCTCAGCCAGTGAATGGTCACGGCTAACAAGGCCAATTCAATTAGGGCGGATACGTCTCATTTCCAACAGCTGACAGGAGACACGGGCCACAAGCACCGCACCAGCCCACACAGAACACTCCCTCTGGGCCGCCCTGGCGTGAGAGGGGCGCAGCGCCCGCCCCACACACCGGCAATGAGCCGCCCCGCGCTGCCATTCCCCAGCCACGGCTCCCCGCCCCCGCCGCGGCCTCGCTGTGGAACCCCGCCGGGCAGCACCAGCCGCAGGGGGGCGGCGCGGGACAGCGCAACTGCCCTCCCTTGGCTCCCCCCACCTGCTCTGGCTGGAGTGCGGCACGCAGAGGTGGAGCCTGGGGGACCACGAGACCCCGCCCCCTACTGCTCGTCCGCCATATCTCTGGCTCACGTGTCCACCCCAGCCAATCAGCGTGGGACCGATGGCTTTTTAAGAGCCGCGCTCCAGTCGCCCGCTTCGCGCTGCAGTAGCGGCTAGAGGTTTCCATGGAGATCATTGACGGGGCGGTTGCCATGGATACAGCGGCGCCCGGGCTGTCTGGCGGGCGCCGCGGCTGGGAGCTGCGGAGGCACGCGCTGCTGATCGTGATCGGGGAGATCGGGACAGAGGCGGAGCGCGGGGCGCTGCGGGGCGCCCTGGAGCGGGGTGAGCAGTGGGCGCTGCAGCGCGCGGCTGGGCGGCAACCGGAGGCACTTTCCCCCCCCGCGTCCGCCCGCCCGCAGTGGTGGCGGCTCCGGGAGAGAAGCGCGGGGCTGCCTGGCGCTGTTGCGGCAGGGACTGTCCAGCCCCGCCCGGGGCGCGTCAGCGTGCCGCACTGTCACGCCGTGAGTGCAGGGGCTGGGCCCGACCTGTCCAGCCCTGCCCGGCTCCTTACCGCGTCCCTCAGGCTAGCCCTGAACCCCGCTTCTTCCCCCGGCTTCTCACCCCACCCGTCCCCGCAGCCCTGAACCCCGCGTCCTCCCCCGGCTTCTCACCCCCCCCAGTCCCCGCAGCCCTGAACCCCGCGTCCTCCCGCGGCTTCTCACCCCCCCCCCCGTCCCCGCAGCCCTGAACCCCGCGTCCTCCCGCGGCTTCTCACCCCCCCCGTCCCCGCAGCCCTGAACCCCGCGTCCTCCCGCGGCTTCTCACCCCCCCCGTCCCCGCAGCCCTGAACCCCGCGTCCTCCCGCGGCTTCTCACCCCCCCCGTCCCCGCAGCCCTGAACCCCGCGTCCTCCCGCGGCTTCTCACCCCCCCCGTCCCCGCAGCCCTGAACCCCGCTTCCTCCCCCGGCTTCTCACCCCCCCCCCGTCCCCGCAGCCCTGAACCCCGCGTCCTCCCGCGGCTTCTCACCCCCCCCCCCGTCCCCGCAGCCCTGAACCCCGCGTCCTCCCCTGGCTTCTCACCCCCCCCCGTCCCCGCAGCCCTGAACCCCGCGTCGTCCCCCGGCTTCTCACCCCCCCCGTCCCCGCAGCCCTGAACCCCGCGTCCTCCCCCGGCTTCTCACCCCCCCGTCCCCGCAGCCCTGAACCCCGCGTCCTCCCCCGGCTTCTCACCCCACCCGTCCCCGCAGCCCTGAACCCCGCGTCCTCCCCCGGCTTCTCACCCTCCCCCGTCCCCGCAACCCTGAACCCCGCGTCCTCCCCCGGCTTCTCATCCCCCCCGTCCCCGCAGCCCTGAACCCCGCTTCCTCCCGCGGCTTCTCATCACGCCCCCCTCCCCGCAGCCCTGAACCCCGCTTCCTCCCGCGGCTTCTCATCACGCCCCCCTCCCCGCAGCCCTGAACCCCGCGTCCTCCCCCGGCTTCTCACCCCGCCCCATCCCCGCAGCCCTGAACCCCGCGTCCTCCCCTGGCTTCTCACCCCCCCCGTCCCCGCAGCCCTGAACCCCGCGTCGTCCCCCGGCTTCTCACCCCCCCCGTCCCCGCAGCCCTGAACCCCACGTCCTCCCCCGGCTTCTCATGACGCCCCCCTCTCCGCAGCCCTGAACCCCGTGTCCTCCCCCGGCTTCTCACCCCCCCCGTCCCCGCAGCCCTGAACCCCGCGTCCTCCCCCGGCTTCTCACCTCCCTGTCCCCGCAGCCCTGAACCCCGCGTCCTCCCCTGGCCCTTCACCGCAGCCCTGAACCCCGCTTCCTCCCCCGGCTTCTCCTCCCCACACCGCAGCCCTGGGTGGACCTTCACCCCCTACCCCCCGCAGCTTCTTACTCTGCCTCTCACCAGCCCCTGGATGGACGTTCCCTGTCCCCCAGCTTCTTACCCCTGGCGCCTCACGGCAGCCCTGGATTCCTTCTCTCCCTCCACCCGGTGCCTCACTGCAGCCCTGAACCCCCCTTCCCCTCCTGACTTCTTACCCTGCCCCTCACCGCCCCCTAGATGGAACTTACCCCCACCTCCACCGGCGCCTCACCGCAGCCCTGGGTGGACCTTCCCCCCACCCGCCGCGGCTTCTTATCCTGCCCCTCACCGGCTCCTGGATGGACCTTCTCCCTCCCCTGGCTTCTTAGCCCGCCTGCCACCTCACGGCAGCCCTGGATTCCTTCTCCCCTCATCCCCCCAGCTTCTTACCCTGCCCCTCACCACAGGCGTTAATCCCCTACCTCCCCCCTGGCTTCTTACCTTGCTCCTCACCGCCACCCTGGATTCCTGCCCCCCTACCTCTTACCTTGCCCCTTACCGCAGCCCTGGATTCCTGCCCGGCTTCTTACCCCATCCCTCACCACAGCCCTGGATCACTCCTCCCACCCTCCTCAGCTCCTTACCCTGCCCTTTACTGTAGCCCTGGTTCTGCCCACCCCAGCTTTGCTGAGGTCTATCTCAGCCCGAGGCTCTTCCCATCCTCTCCTTGCCCCATCCTGGGGCATGCTGAGGGCTGGTGCCTCAAGCACGGTTTCTACTCTTTGCCCTGCCCCCATTTCAGGGCAGCCCAGGTGGCTGAGGGAGTCGGGAGGTTTCCTTCTCCCCAGCAGTTGTGGGGTTTAAGGAGCGGTACAAATCCATCAGTGTCAGATTACGTATACTGGCAAAAATGGTTAAAATGTTTGTGTTCATTGATCTGGGGCTTCTGGAACAAGCTGGGGGTCATGGGTGTGTGGAATGGGGACATGTAAAGGACCTCAACTTAAGGCAGGGATAGGCAAACATTTTGGCCCAAGGGCCAAATCGGGAGATAGAAATTGTATGGAGGGCCATGAATGCTAGCAAAATTGGGGTTGCGGTGTGGGAGGTGGTGCAGGCTCTGAGGTGGGGCTGAGGATGAGGAGTTTGGGGTGTAGGAGGGTGCTCTGAGCTGGGACTGAGGGGTTTGGAGGGTGGCAGGGGGATCAGGGCTGGGGCAGGGAGTTGAGACATGGGGAGAGGCTCAGAGGTGCAGGTTCCGAGCGGCGCTTACTTCAAGCAGCTCCCAGAAGCAGTGGCATGTGCCTTCTCTGGCGCCTACACAGTGATGCAGCCAGGCGGCTCTGCATGCTTCTCCATTCTCAGGCAGTACCCCTGCAGCTCCCATTGGAGCATGTAGGAGTCGGAGTGGATCCATGCCGTGGTTTCCGGGAGCCGCGTGGTGCAGCTCCCGACCTTGCACCCCAGCTGGAGCGCTAGAGCAGGGCCAAGCCGTGTGGTTCGGCCCCCAACCAGCACCCCAGCTGGAGCAGGGCCGAGCGGCGTAGTGTGGCCCCCAACCCAGCCGGAGCGGGGCCAAGCCCCGCGGTGTGGCCCCAGACCTTGCACCCCAGCCAGAGCACCAGAGTGGGGCTGAGCCACATGGTTTGCCGTAGTTTGCCCGCCCCTGCTCTAAGGAGTCTGGAATTAGCTGGACCTGGGGCTATCCTCAGACAGCCCTGGCTCCCTGACACTATTTACTAATAAACTTACTTGTGTCTGTAAACAGGATCTAGAGTAAAGAGCTCTGTGAGCCTGACACACATCCCCCCTCTACGTGGTATTCACTGACCTTCAAGCACAGGTTAGCAGCTTGGGGTGAGTGGTGCCAGGTGAGTGCTTTGGTAGGGTCATGTAGGGGAAGAAGAAGCTCCACTCACTCATGCTTATCCTTACATAAGAGACTTCAGCTCCTTAATCAGATAAAGGCTTCTTAGGGTCTTTACCATATAACAACATGAACCTCTTAGGCCTGGAGGGGAATGTGTACAGGGAACATATCCCACGGAAAACAGTAGCAATGCCAGCCAGAAGCAAGTGCCAAATGCAACCTCTCTGCTTTTGTGCATGAAAGCAACTGGATTGATTACATTCCCCCTCAGCCTTGTGTGTCTGGCACACAGTCCCTGATCTGATCAGCAGCATGGGGCAATGATTAGTCTGAAGATACATTAGGGCTTTTCTGAAGAAAGGAACATCATATTAACAATGGCAGAATATTTATGTGAGACAAGGTGGGTGAAGTACTCCTCTACCCAGATATAACGCTGTCCAAAAAATCTTACCACATTATAGGTGAAACTCGTTATATTGAACTTGCTTTGATCCGCCGGAGCATGCAGTCCCCGCCCCCTGGAGTGCTGCTTTACCACATTATATCTGAATTTGTGTTATATCAGGTCACATTATATTAGGGTAGAGGTGTAATATCTTTTATTGGACCAACTTCATTTGGTGAAAGCAACAAGCTTTTGAGTTACACAGAGCTCTTCTTCAGGTCTGGAAAAGGCACGCAGAGGTGGAACAGATTGTTTAGCATACATAGTTAACACATAATGTAAGGGACTATTCAAAGTGAAGTGGCCCATTAACACCCCTGTAGTTATAGGACTAAAATGGGGGTTAGTGGGTTACAGATCTCTACATAAAAGAATAAATGGACACAAATAGGACATCAGGAATGGTAACATGCAAAAGCCAGTAGAACACTTCAATCTTCATGGACATTCTGTAACAGATTTAAAAGTAGCCATACTTGAACAAAAAAACTTCAGGAAACAGACTTCAAAGAGAAACTGCAGAACTAAAATTCATTTGCAAATTTAACATAATTAATTTGGGCTTGAGTAGGGACTGGGAGTGGCTGGCTCACTACAAAAGCAGCTTTGCCTCTCCTGTAATTGACACATCCTCATCAGTTATTGGGAGTGGACTACATCCACTCTGATTGAATTGGACCTGTCAACACTGGTTCTCCACGTGTGAGGTAACTCCTTTCTCTTCATGTGTCAGTATATAATGCCTGCATCTGTAATTTTCCACTCCATGCATCTGAAGAAGTGGGTTTTTTACCCATGAAAGCTTATGTCCAAATAAATCTATTAGTCTTTAAAGTGCCACCGGACTCGTTGTTTTTGGGTTATAGATTGTTGTAATGGCCATAAATCCAGTGTCTTAAGACCATGATTTTTAGTGTCTAATAAAGTTATGAATTTAAGCTCCCATGTTTGCCTTGTGAAGGTATATTGCAGATGTTCTCTGGGTTTTTCATCTGTTGCTCCTACGGACATATCTCCACTGCTAGAATGATCAGTGACCTCCACAACACACGTTTTATGATCCATGTGTCTTATACGTGCCTGTCACAAGATGTGGTGTGCCTCATCCATTGCTTTAAATGCCTCCAATAAAAACTATGTGGGTGAAACCAGATAGTCGCTATATACTCAAATGAACTCACAGGAAAATGATAAAAGACAAAAACACCTTATCACTGTCCTGTGGTGGAACATTATTCACAAAGCGTTCACTCTATATCTGACGTATCAGTTGTCATCCTCAAATTAAATGTGCACATTTTCAAAAGATGAGTCTGTGAGCTTAAATTCATAACTTTGCTAGATGGAATATGTGTTTACTTTTGCTAAACAATCTGTTCCACCTTATATTTAGCTGTGACACTCTGGGTATGTCTCTACTGCAATGTAAGCCCAGGGTTAATGGGACTCGAGTCAGCTGACCCATATTAGGGAACCCTGGACTTGCGCATCTACACTGTATTTTAACCCTAAGTTAAGAATTTTCTGACCCATTCTTGAACCTAGGGCTTTGGTGTACACACATTGGTATGCAGACCCAAGTCAAAGTAACCATATCCCAGAGTCCCTAGTGCCCTCCCCTGACCCCTGCCCGAAATGTAGCCTCTCTAGCCCTAGGAACATGGTACACTGGGAAAACTTTACTGCCCACCCTGCACATTACCAGGAAGCAGCTCACTTTGCAAAAGGCTTGATTGGTTCACTCTCCATGGCAAACCCAGGAGGCTTCTCTGATAGCATACTTGCAGATGGGTGATCAGAACAGAATGGGTTAATGCTGACTTGACCCGCTGCCTTTGGAGGGGAGGGAGGTGGAGGCGGGAGAGGGGCTTCCATTTTCAGTAGAGTGGATTGCAGATTGTTGTGATAGAGAGCTGCTGGCAAACAAAGGCTAGGGACGCTATCCCTGCCCATCCTGGCTAATAGCCATTGATGGACCTATCCTCCATGAACGTATCCAGTTATAGTCTTGACCTTCACAACATCCTCTGGCAAGGAGTTCCACAGGTTGACTTTGCGTTGTGTAAAAAAATACTTCCTTTTGTTTTTAAACCTGCTGCCTATTCATTTCATGTGGTGACCCCTAGTTCTTGTGGTGTGAGAACGAGTAAATAATACTTTCTTCACTCCAGTCATGATTTTACAGACCTCCATCACATCTCCCCTTAGTTGTCTCTTTTCCAAGCTGAAAAGTCCCCGTCTTATTAATCTCTCCTCATATGGAAACTGTTCCATACTCCTAATAATTTTTTTTGTCCTTGTCTGAATCTTTTCCAATTCCAATATATCTTTTTTGAGATGGGGTGACAACATCCGCACACAATATTCAAGATGTGGGCGTACCATAGATTTATATAGAGGCAATATGATATTTTTCTGTCTTATTATCTATCGCTTTCTGAATTGTTCCCAACATTCTGTTCGCTTTTTTGACTGCCGCAGCACATTGAGTGGATGTTTTCAGAGAGCTATCCACAATGACTTCAAGAGCTCTCTCTTCAGTGGTAACAGCTAATTTAGACCTCATAATTTTATATGTATAGTTGAGATTGTTTTCCAGTGTGCATTACTTTGCATTTATCAACACTGAATTTCATGTGCCATTTTGTTGCCCAGGCACCCAGTTTTGTGAGGTCCCTTTGTAATTCTTCACAGTCTGCTTTGGGCTTAACTATTTTGAGTAGTTTTGTAACATCCGCAAGTTTTTCCACCTCACTGTTTTACCCCTTTTTCTAGATCATTTATGAATATGTTGAATAGGACTAGGCCCAGAACAAACCCCTGAGGGACACCACGATTTACCTCTTTCCATTCTGAAACCTGACCATTTATTCCTGCCCTTTGTTTCCTATCTTTTAACCAATTACTGATCCATGAGAGGACCTTCCCTTTTATCCCATGACAGCTTATTTTGCTTAAGAGCCTTTGCTGAGGGACTTTGTCAAAGACTTTCTGAAAATCTAAGTACACTATATCCACTGGATCCCCCTTGTCCACATGCCTGTTGACCCCCTCAAAGAATTCTAGTAGCTTGGTGAGGTATGATTGCCCTTTACAAAAAACATTTTGACTCTTCTCCAACAAATTATGTTCATCTATGTGTTTCATAAGTCTGTTCTTTTCTCTAGTTTCAACAAGTTTGCCCAGTACTGAAGTCCGGCTTACTGGCTTGTATCTCCGGGATCACCTCTAGAGCCCTTTTTAAAAATTGGCATCACATTAGCTATCCTCCAGTCATTTGGTACAGAAACTGGTTTAAATGATAGGTTACAAACCACAGTTAATAGTTCTGCAATTTCACACTTGAGTTCCTTCAGATCTAATGAGAAACAGTCAAATGAAAGTGAGTCCCATTCATTTACATCATGTAATGGCAGACAGTTAAAAAGTGACAATTTTTTAAAGTGCTTATATACAAATGCTAGAAGTCTAAATAATAAGATGGCTGAACTAGAGTGCTTCATATTAAATGAGGATATTGACATAACAGGGCATCACAGAAACTTGGTGGAGTGAGGATAATCAATGGGACACAGTAATACCAGGTACAAAATATATCGGAAGGACATTTTGTGCTGGTGGGGGAGTGTCACTACATGTGAAAGAAAGCATAGAATTGAATGAAGTAAAAATCTTAAATGAACCGAACTATACCATAGAATCTCTGTGAATAGTAATGGAGCACGGGCAGTCACAAAAAAATTCACATCCTGTGACCTGTCCATGACTTTTACTGTATACCCCAACTAAAACTTAGGCAGGGGGCTGCAGGTGCTTGGCGGGGGGGGGGGGGGCGCTGTGGTGCTTGGCCCAGGACCCCTGCTGGTGCTGGGGGGGAGGGATGGGCTGCAGCATGCAGCCCTGGATCCCTGCCAGGGGAGGGGGGGCTCTACATGTCCCTGCAGCTCCTAGGCAGCGAAGGAGCCAGGGAGTGCCACGTGTTGCTCCCAGTTCTGCCATAAGTGCTGGCTGCGTGGCTCCCATTGGCTGGGAACCGCAGCCAATGGGAGCTGTGGGGGTGGGACCTGCAGGTACGGACAGCGCGAGGAGCCCCCTGGTGCCTGGCTCCTTTTCTGCCTAGGAGCTGCAGGGCCATGCCAATGGGAGCGCCCCCAGCACCCACCAACCCCCGTCCTATAGACCTGAGCCCCCTCCTCCCTCGGGCAGCCCCTGGCTGCAGTACTGGCTGCAGAGGTCACAGAAAGTCACGGAATCTGTGACAGCCTTGCAGCCTTACCCATACCTTGGTGATCACACAGATGTGATATGACACATTGAGAAAGGTGATACAGCTTGCCAGGTCAGAGTGTACAGGGTGCCTTGTGATAGTGAATCAGTCTGCTGAACAGAGGAATGTTTATCTGGAATTGCATTTTATCAGTTAGGAGACACTGAGTAAAACATATTTTAAAACATCTTTTAACTGGCAACAGAATGTTGTTGTCCCCTGAAAGCCCTTTGTACAGTTTTTGTGTGTTTGACACAGTAAGGCAGATCCAAACCAGACTTTGGATTTCTCAAAGGCACCAGGCTGAAAGCTAGGTAGGTGCAAAGTGGTAGTTTACTCTACAGTGTGATTGGGATGTAGGATGTTCTTTGAGAGTAGAATAATTAATAAATCCTTATTCTTATTTTGTTATTTTATTATGGGCATGCCTAAACTGAGGTGTTCTCATACAGAGAGGAAGACTTTGAGGACTTTCCTCATGAACACCACCGAAGTCTTGCCCTGTGTGACTTCGAAGGTGCGCAGAGTCACTTACAGAATGTCACTACTAATCTCGTATGCTTTTCCTTAGTGTGGTCCAGGAGAACACACAAGTTAGACTAGAATTAAGAACAAACATATTGTTCTTGATACTAAGCATTACCCTGCTTCAATGGCAGCATGGAGACTTGAACAGTGGCTATTTTGACATGCTATGAAGTAGAGTCTGATCAGAAGGTCACGTTTCTATTCTAGTTTGATTCGTCCAGTTTTGAAGGAATATCTCAAGGGAGAGAAGCTGGTATTAAAAGGAAATGTCAAATTTTATAGGCTAATTAACCCAGCAGGAAGTCAGACAGTTTGCAAGGGCATAAGGAATGGGATATGAGAAACTGTACCACAGGTCACATGGAATTGTATCCATGCTGTACATGCTACAGCAACATCCTCAGAGAATATGACCAGTTAGGAAACTTCAGGATGGTACATTGCACACACTTACATAAGGAGAAGGGGGCCTGGAATCTGGTAGAGCAATGGTCTGGTCCTTCTGCAGTGGACTGAGCATTTGAGGTGGTGGTCATTGGTAAGACGAGGGATGATTTTAAAAACTAAACTGAATGACTTGCAAACTGCACAGAGGAAAAACTTGTGAATTAGCTGAAATGCTGAATAAGAAGCCCCCTCTCCCCTCAGGTTTTAAAAGAGGATCGCTATTCTTTGCATTGTGGAGAATGTAACAACCAGTGCTCAGAACAGCCCTTCTTGTTGCTGCAGCTAGGACATGATGTGTCCTGCAGAGTGCCACCTCACCCCCCTTCTGTCCCCTCCAGGTTGGATTGCTATTCAGCTCCATCTCATCAACACTTCAGAGATATTAAAGAGCCCTTGTGTTGGGCACATGTATTAAATCACGGCTTGCTTATCAAGGCCATTTTTATAAAAAGGGGAACAGATCTTCCCTGCCTTGCTTCAGTCTGTTCCCTTCCTAAATTGCAGATCTCTTATTTCTTGGCCTGTGTTTGTTGTTTGGGGATGGGGACATAAAGAAGCAGGAAAAGTTGATATCCTGTGCTGCTTCTAAAATTGATGATGGGTTTTTCTGATATTATGAGAGCATCCTGAGCACCATTAGCTTGTCATACATTCTGCAGTGCGGTCTGTCAGCTGATTGCTGCACCATTCCTTTGTAGTGTGTGCTGTGACCAGAGACAAATTAAGAAAAAATTTGTGTCCATTTATTCTAAGCAATTCCTGCCTTTGAAATTATATGTTTGCTGTTTGTGTGTGTGTGGTGGGGCAAATTATTAACCCCATTTTGGTGATGTGCTGAGGGCTGGGGCTGAGCTTTGTAATTGCATCTTGTACTCTGGAAGCAGTTCTGATATTTGAGTTTGCATCCTCAGTGGCCACTACGTTACATTCAGTTGATTGTTGTCTCCTGAATCGAGCTATAGTCCTGGAGAACAAGAACTGATTACTGCAGTCAACTGGATTGGTACCCCTGCTCCTCCAGGAATTGGCAATCAACTCCTTTTAGGGCGGGGATAAGTGTGGAGCTAAGGGTTTTTTTCTGGCTTTTTTGACCCCTCTGTCTTTAACGCACCATCACACAAGGGTGGAATTCTCTCCCTGAGATGGTGGCAAAGATGTAGGAAGGATACACATAATGAGTACTGATGAAGTCTAGAATTTTAGTTTAGTTATTACATATTTGACTTGTGTAACACCCTGCCACTGGCTTTAAGCTGCTGCTGGCTTGCTGGAGGCAGCAGCGAATGAGCGGTGAGGAGGAGTTATCAGCAGGGCTAGCTCCAGGCGCCAGCCCAGCAAGCAGCTGCTTGGGGCGGCCAATGGTGAGGGGCGGCACGTCTGGGTCTTCAGTGGCAATTCAGCGGCTGGTCCCTCACTCCCTCTCGGAGCAAAGGACCAGCCGCCAAATTGCCGCTGAAGACTGAAGCGGTGGCGGTAGAGCTGCAGATCGCAATCGCAGCTTTTTCTTTTTTTTTCCTCCCTTTTTGCTGCTTGGGTAGACAAAAACCCAGGAACTGGCCCTGGTTATCATATGTACCAACAATTTGATTATTATGACACCCTAGCATGGCAAGGTGCCATCTGGGAGTGGCTGCTCCTTGTTGGAACATGAAGATGAATTACCTGTAGCACTACATGGTGCAACCCAGAAGGTGAACCTCTTCCTCACTAAGGTCTGAAGGTGACTTCCCCAGCATGGTGTGACACCATCTGGTCTGGGAAGAGAGTCTACTTGCTGCTGAGATATGAAGGGGATTATTTTGCAAAGATTACATAGATTAAAGAGCAAACTCAATGGATCTGAAGGTGATCCATGGCTTTGGAAGAGTGATTTGGTAAAGGAAGTTGAGGGGTGTGGTCTGTACTGTGACTCAGAAGGGTACACATGTTATAAGAACTGTCACACCAGAACAGATCAATAGTCAAACTAGTCCAGTATCCCATCTCTGCCAACAGCCAATGCTGAACACTTCAGAAGATGTAAAACTCCCACAGTGCATTTGCTTGATTATGCAATGGTATATTTGGTTTTGTCACTGTTTGTGGAACCTCACTAAAATGAAAACTCATTTACTACCTTGTCCTGCCCCATAACCTAGGGGCAGATTTGTAAAGGAACAAATGGGAATTGGCTGCCTAACCATCCCTTGTCTTTTAAAATGTTCACCATGGGTCATAAATATGGGCTTCTGAAATAGCATAGATAGGCATTAGTTTCATGTAGTCACCTGGCTGACTTTTATTGACACCTCTATCTTATTCATTCCTGGTTTTGGAATTCATGGAAAAAGGCCTTAATTCTACTTTTCTTGTTGGACAGGAATTCGCTCATGGAACATTCATCTTCCCTCTTGTGACCTGAACCAGCAACTGAGACTCTTTGTAAGTCAGCATCTTGCTCAGTTTTCTTCAGAGTTCAAAGGTCAGTTTCCTTTTATCTATATTCTTTTTTTTTTTTTTTTTTTTTTTTGCTTTTCTGTTGGAGTTTGAAGATGGTGAATAGAGGATGGAAATGAAATTGGTAAAGATTTTGCCACTTAGAAAACAACCATATTCTTCCTGTGAGTTGCTTCTCCAGGTTTGAGTAGACATTAACATGAACACTGAAGGTGGAAACAATAGACATAAATATATATCAATGTAAAGAAATTTAATCTAAAACTGCTGATCTAATTGTTGGTGAGGGTGGAGGGCTTGTAGAGGGACTAGAGACATGCAAATAGACTTTTAAACAGAGTGCCAGATAAATAATTTAAGGCATTGTTGTTTGTTCCTTCTTACAGCACAATACAATGTTATTTCATACAAACTGCTTATTCTCAGGTCTCTTTATAGAGCAGGGGTGGGCAAACTTTTTGGCCCGAGGGCCACATTGGGTTTGCGAAACGGCATAGAGGGCCTGGTAGGGAAGGCTTTGCCTCCCCAAACAGCTTGCCCCCTACTTAGAGGCCCTAAGGTGATCAGAACAGAATGGGTTAATGCTGACTTGACCCGCTGCCTTTGGAGGGGAGGGAGGTGGAGGCGGGAGAGGGGCTTCCATTTTCAGTAGAGTGGATTGCAGATTGTTGTGATAGAGAGCTCCAAACAGCCTGCCCCCTACTTAGAGGCCCTAAGCAGAGGCGGTTCCAGGCACCAGTGCACCAAGCATGTGCCTGGGGCGGCAAGCCTGCGGGGAGAGGGGGAATCTGCCAGTTGGTGTGAGGGTGGCAGTCGGGCACCCTTCGGCAGCATGCTTGTGGGAGGTCCTGCGGCTTCGGCGGCAATTTGGCGCTGGGTACGCCGAAGGCACAGGACCGGCGGACCTCCCGCAGGCATGCCGCCGAAGGCTGCCTGACTGCCATGCATGGGGAGGCAAAATACATAGAGCTGCCCCTGGTCCTAAGCACTGAAAAGATTATGGTGCCCCCCCCATATGTAATTCAAAATAAAAACAATACTATACACAAAACTTACATGTTTGCTGAAATTAAAATAGCTTCTTTCTAGATTTTCTGATTGCAAAATTCTGGATAAGTTCATCGAAGCTGACTCAACGAAGCATGTCTGCTTCCGTACACAATAGGGAAAGTCAATCAAGTCTGTTCTGACATGTTCTCTGAGGGTTTTTTATTCTTTTCAGCTGAGAAAAAGAGCATTCTGCGGAGCAGTTAGTAATCATCAATGTTAGAAAAATACGTAGTGCGACCTCTACATTTGGAAATACACATTGTATTCCATCTTTCAATATTGTGTCATGAAGATCAATGTAACTGAATTTCATTTTTCCTGTTTCATTAAACTTTGCACACATATAACAGTGGAACTGCCATACTTCTCCACAGAGATTCATGTTTAAGTCAACAGGGTATGAGTCAACTAGCTTTTGGGAACCTTGTGAATATTGTTCGTCAGATAAGTCCATATCGTTTAGAAAAGAAAATCTACTTGATACTTCTTTGTACACGTCACCTCTCCTCTTCATATGAGCTTCAAATGTATCAATTATAGCATAGTAAGTAGATATGCGAAATTTGTCTCTAGGATTCAATGCTGTTTCTGTTGCACTGCTATTATTTGCTTGTTTTTTCCTGATTCGCTTGCGGAACTGGGCTTATTTGTAGTTAGTGTCACTAAAGATATCTTTTGATATGTCTTCAAATCTTTCGAAATAATTCCCCAAAGTGTGTGAGTGGTCTGCTAAGTGATTGACAGAGGTCTGCACATGTTTTCAAATCCAATTCTTTTTCTTGGAGAGCTTGACTTGTGTGGTAAAAGTGTTGTAAAATTTCATTCCACATGGTCAACATGAATACAAACTCTAGTTCTTGCATCTTGTTTGCAATGTTTTCTGCCTCTCGTGTAGTTTCTCCCTTTTGTGATTGGTCTTCAGCTATACTTTCTAATGCATCCACAATCTTTGATTAGGACTCCAGAATTGCACTTGTTGCCACTGCATATGCCTCCCAGTGAGTATTAGAGTTTTCAACACACGATCATTGCCCAAATATGTTTTAAGAACTGCCCATCAGGTGCTGAGGCAGAGAAAAATGTATAAAATAACTGGACTGTTGAGAAAAACCTTACTGCCACCAGACAACAATCAACAACATTGCAGCCAACAAGATTGAGAGAGTGTGCAGCACATGATATGAATATGGCATATTTGTTCTGTTCTAAAAGCTTCTTCTGCATTCCTTGATAACACCCTGACATGTTGGCAGTGTTGTCATAAGATTGACCTCTGCACTTGGAGAAATCTATTTTGAAAACTTGGCACAGATAATACAGTACTTGATTTGCCATTTCTTCACCAGTGTGGCTTTTCAAATTGAGGAATGTTATAAATCGTTCAACTGGTTTTCCATCTGTGGGAGACGCATATCTTAGTACAATACTCAAATGATCAGTACGTGAAAGATCAGGTGTAGAGTCGACAGATAAACTGAAGTATCCAGCAGTACTTATTTCATCCACAATAGCTGAATGAAGTTTGTCACTATTAGACCAATGAGTTCATCACATACTGCCTTGGATAAGGATGATGGGTTACCTTTGCCAGCATTCCCATATTTTGAGATATGGCCACTCATGGGAGTGTTGCCAGAAGTAATAACTTTGTTGTGGGGGTGGGGGGCTGAGGAAGACTAGTCAAATGTTTGTTTACCTGAATAGTAATTTGCATTTCATAGGCATTTCTCTCCTAAAAGGAAAGATGATAAATAGGTACTTGATATTAAATACCATTGACATCTTTGAAACAGTGCCTTATCACCATGCGTGTTCCCAGGCTAATTGTCACACTGTTAAATTCTTCAAAATTTATATATGTATTAAATATAGATCATATCAGACATATGGGCACAGACTGTCACTCTGAGCTAAGCCTGCAAGATGTTTTATATCAACATATTACACCTTGTCAGATTCCTCTTTTTAGGCATGTGTGTGTACTTGAAGGAAGGTTTTTTTTTTTTTTTCCATAATGGTCAGGATATTTAACTGGAAAGCAGAGACCTAGGTTCTATTTCTCGATCTGCTATTGACTTACTATGTGAGCCTGTGACTCAGTTTCTTTACCTATAAAATGAGGATAGTCAGAATGATGCATTTTTGTAAAGCAGTGGGATATCTGTGGAGTTAAAGCTCTGTGTGTTTGTAGTGAGGAGGGTCAAGCTTCGCCAGGGGCCGGAAGAGGCGGGGCCACAGGGCACTGGACCCGCTCCTCAGAGGGTCCGGAGGCGACCCGGAAGTATAAAAGCCGGCCGGCGGCACTCAGTTGGAGCCCAGCCGCCGTCGGGAGCAGACCTGCCAGAAGGTGCTCGTGACTGGGAGGCTGCTGAGGCCCAGGGCAGTTGCCCTGACTGGCCGGAGCTTCCCCGTGACCTCTATGACAAGAAGCTGCCAGAGCTTCCCCGCGCCCACTACGAGGAGGGACTGCCGGAGTCGCCCCGTCCGTGCTGTTATCCCGAGGAACCCCCGGAGCAAGCCTGGCCGGACTTCCCAGAGGTACTGCCGGATCTACCATCCAGCCCCAGCCGGGAGGGGCCCATGCTACTGGACTTCCCAGGGGCTGACGCCCTAGAACAGGTAGACCCAGAGGGGGAGATTGGAAGTAGCCCGGGGGCAGCCGACCCCAGTCAGGCTGCAGGTGTACCTGAACCCATGTCAGTGTGTTGCTGTCAGGAACCCCACTGATGGTTAGCGGTGATAGCCGCTACTAGGGCCCCGGGCTGGAACGCAGTGGAGTGGGTGGGCCTGCGTTCCCCCTGCCACCCATACCCGGGTGGCAGAATCCCCCTCTCCCTGGACTAAGGAGGCCTTCAAGTCTAGTGACTGACTGCTCGACCCTGAGCCACGAGGGTCTGAGCCTTTGTAACTGTGTGTTTGGTACCCCGCCCGAACCAAGGGCTGGGCCCCTTTAACTGTGCCGCTGCTTGGTCCTGCCCCAAAGGGCTCAAGCTGCCTGAACTATTGACTGCTCAACCCTGAGCCACGAGGGTCTGCGCCTCTATAACTTTGTGTTTTTTGCCCCGCCCTATAGCAGAAGGCCAGAGGCCCGAGCGTCGCTCAGCCCTGAAGAAAGGGGCTGACGTAGACGACGTGTATCGAGGCCGGTGTGGCTCCCCTCCTCCTCAGGGAGGGTCAAGCCCCGGCTGGGCACCTTTACAGTGTTACTATGTACGTACTTGATTAATTTCTCTCCTGAAGTGTGGTGCAAAGAACTGGACACAGTATTCCAATTGAGGCCTTATCGGTACTGAATAGAGTGGAGGAATTACTTCTCATGTCTTGCTTACACCACTCCTGCTAATAGATCCTGGAATGATGTTTGCTTTTTTAGTAACAGAGTTACATTATTGACTCATATTTAGTTTGTGATCCACTTTAACTCCCAGGTCTTTTTCTGTAGTACTTCTTCCTAGGCAGTCTTTTTCCCATTTTGTGTGTGTGCAATTGAGTGTTTGTTCCTAAGTGTAGTCCTTTGCATTTGCCCTTCATTGAATTTTATCCTATTTATTTCAGACCATTTCTCCAGTTCGTCAAGATCATTTTGAATTCTAATCATGTCTTCCAAAGTGCTTGAAGCCCCTCCCAGCTTGGTATTGTCCGCAAACTTTATAAGTGTACTCTCTATGCCATTATCCACATAATTTATGAAGATAGTGAATAGAATCAGACCAGGTAGAGAACCTTGTGGGACCCCACTCAATATGCCCGTCCAGCTTGACTGGGTAAAGATTTGACCACAATGATCTATGTGTTTGTCACCTCCAGATTAGATTTCTGTGACTTACTGTTTCTGGGCCTTAATGTAGATGCAATACCAAGGCTTCATCTTATGTAGATTATAGCAGCGCAGTTTAATGAGATGAGCCTCCTTGAGTACATTATCATTACCCCTGTAGTGGCTCTGGTTCCCACTTCGCTTACTAGTTCAAGGCCCTGGTCCAAATCTACAAAGACATCAAATGGTGAAGACCCAGCTACTCTATTAAATTCCTTTATTTATTATTTGTATTGCTGTAGTATTATGAGGTGCCAAGTAGGATTGGGGCTCAGCTGTACTGAATGCATACAAAAATGTAGGAAAACATAGTCCAGCATTCAGATTTCCATTCATGACCTGCGAAAACGGTTGTTCTTCTGGAATAATATAGTGTATGCAGCATGTGATAAAGCATTCTCTAAACACATTTTTTTTTTAAATCTGTATATGTCCCAAGTAAAGCTTTCCATAACCAGGGAATTGAGAGGATCAGGAGATTCTATGGAGTCTGCTATGGACCTCTCCACGGAGACCTGGTTTACCTGGAAAGTACTTAGGCACTATAATGATGAGCACTGTAGAAAATCCTAAAATAGATTTCTGTATCCTGTTTGCACTTATGCCACTGAAACTCTCATTCTTGAATGAATAATTGAGTTCCTCCATACTTCCAATTTGTCCACCTGTAAAATATCTGGTCTCTTATTATAAACTAATGGATTAACTACTTGAGATTCTTTGATGGGAACTAAAGAAAGATGATTTTATTTGTTTTGTGTTATTGCCTAGAGAACCCCCTCCTCATTTGATAGGCACTGCACAGACTTAGTGTAAGACACTCCCTTCCCCAATTTTAGTTTAGGACAAGATGTAACTGGTCAGTAAAACAAATGAAGGCTGGGAAAGGATGGGGTATCAGTAATCCATATTCTTTTGCATAGACTAAGTGTGCACACTTCACTGGTGTAACAAGCAAATCAGTAGTAGGAATCTTGTCTCTCCACCTGCATATAAATATGAAGTGTTATGTTTTAATTATGCTGTTACTTTGACAGATGCTTGAGGTTTAAACCAAGCATCAGAGAACAAAGGCCTGTCTCCTTAAGAGACGGGCTTGTGGTTATGGGTGGGATTTATTATTTTTAAACGTAATATTGGAAACTGAAATCCCACTTCTGTGAATAGAATAGTAATTATCTCCAGGAGCCTACACTACTGTGCCAGTCCACAGCCCTAAAATAGGATCTAGATTAAAGTCACTGAGAGACCCCCATTCTGGCTTCTCCCTATCTATGTGCACAATCTGTTCCTATAATAGCAAGGTATTAGTAGTATTGGGCTGCTGTAGGAGCTTACATTATGATTCCCTGTCCTCTGATCATGATGGGAGAGATGCTGCTAGAGATAATTTAATATTCAGAAATTCTCACTCAAGATGCTTCAGTCTTTCTGTTAAAATTGTGGGGAGGATGTGATGGGCTGATGTTAGCCAGAGTATTGCCTCCATTTTTAGGGCCACAGTTTCCATTTCCTAAGTGCCTGTGCCATAATGCCTCAGCTGAGCTGTGGTCATGGTACCACCTTAAGAGCAGTGTGCTCTGTTTCTCCCAATGAATCCAACTTCCCTTCCAGCCCCTACGCTCTCCAGCATGGCTTCACTGTTTACTCTGCATGTCCTCTGAGTCCCTCTTCCCTTCCTCTGTCTGAAATGCATATAAGGCCGTTGCTGGAGTGGGCAAGATGCATTATGGCACTGAATTCAGCACACTCAGAAGTTGAATCCCTCATCATTTGTGGTGGGTGAAGTTTCCTTGTTTCAGCACCATCAGTCCCTTTGTTGCCAATAATGTAGTCCAGTTCTCTGTCCTGTCAGAGATGAATGGTGGATCTGTTGATGCAGGGTATAGTGGAATGTAATGTGGACATATGATATGGAGTACTATTCTGGTGCTGCAGCTCAAGGCCTTGTATAAATGGCTAAACTTTCCCATATGTACTGATGTATCTATACTAGTGTAACCCTCATGTAGATCCTTCTATTTCAATGTTCAGAGGGCCTTTTTTTGGTTTAGAAAATGTTGCTTTGGAAGGTGTTTAATGTAAACTAAAAAGGTCACTGTTATACCAGAATTAGAGTGTCTACCCAAAGGGTTATACCTGAATAACAATATCTGTTTAAATTAAGGTGACCAGATGTCCTGATTTTATAGGGACAGTCCTGATTTTTGGGTCTTTTTCTTATATAGGCTCCTATAACCCCCCACCCCCTGTCCCAATTTTTCACACTCGCTGTCTGGTCACCCTAGTTTAAATCCACATTTTGGCATATACCAGCACAACTTTGCTGTGTAGACAACCCCTGAGGCCCCTACACAGCTCTGCCAATCCACTTAAATCCAGCAGCACCATCTGTTACGCCAGGTTGGCTGTCCCATGAACCAAGTGAAAGTGTGGCTCCTGCATGCCTGGGGAATTGAGTAACTTTGTTGACAAGTCTCTCAGTTTGCAGATTTACTTATTGTCTGGGAGCCTGTGCAGGCATTTGGTGTAGCTTCAAACAGAAAGTCAGTGCCTTTGACCGTGCAACTGCTTCAGAGGCCCTCTGGGCACTCCCAGCCTGCAAGAAGAGGCGGAATGGATGGATAGTGTGATGGGTTTTTTGAGTGGAGGGAAAAGGAGGGCTGAAACTGCAGCAGAGCTATAGCAGTCTCTCTACCTCATCCTCCTTGCAGACAAGAATTAGCTCATTAAACTGTTGAAAATTCTGCTCCTGATCCCAAACAATCTGAGAACTAACAACAATAGGGTCTAACTCCCTGCTCAGCCTTTCTGCTTTTCCTTGCAACCTCTTTCCCATCCTCTGTCTCAGTCTATTTAGATTGAGCTCTTCAGGGCAGCAACTTGCTCTTCATAGTGAGTGCACAAATAATACAAAGAACAAACAATGGATTTGAGACTTCCAAGCTGCAGCACATTGAGCTCTCTTCCTGCCTCAGCTTTGTTGCCATGCTTCCGGCATTGGGATAGATGTGCTATGAGAGCCAGACAAGGCCAGCTGAGTCCCTGCCCACACCTGCCTGGACATTCTAAGGGTATGTTTACACTACGGGCTTATTCCAATTTTACAGAAACCGTTTTTTTAAAACAGATTGTATAAAGTCGAGTGCACGCGGCCACACTAAGCACATTAATTCGACAGTGTGCGTCCGTGTACCGAGGCTAGCGTCAATTTCTGGAGCATTGCACTGTGGGTAGCTATCCCATAGTTCCCGCAGTCTCCCCTGCCAATTGGAATTCTGGGTTGAGATCCCAATGCATGATGGGGCAAAAACAGTGTCGCAGTTGATTCTAGGTAAATGTCGTCACTCAATCCTTCCTCTGTGAAAGCAGTGGCAGACAATCATTTAGCACCCTTTTTCCCTGGATTGCCCTGGCAGACGCCGTAGCGTAGCAACCATGGAGCCCGTTTAGCCTTTTGTCACTGTCATCGTATGTGTACTGGAAGCTGCTGACAAATGCGATACTGCAGTGCTACACAGCAGCATTCATTTGCCTTTGCAAGGTAGCAGAGACGGTTACCAGCCCTATTGCACCGTCTGCTGCTTTGGAAATTGGCGATGATGGTTACCAGTCCTTTTGTACTGTCTGCTGCTTTAGAAATTGGCAATGACGGTTACCAGTCCTTTTGTACTATCTGCCGCTAGAAATTGGCGATGATGGTTACCAGTCATTTTGTACTATCTGCTGTCATGGGTGCTCCTGGCTGGCCTCACTGAGGTCGGCCGGGGGTGCATGGACAAAAATGGGAATGACTCCCCAGGTCATTCCCTTCTTTATGTTTTGTCTAAAAATAGTCAGTCCTGCCTAGAATATGGGGCAAGTGTACTAGACAACCAGAGAGCACAGCCACTCCGGGTCAGAGCCCCAGGTATCCTGCAGAAATGATGAGCTGCATGCCATTCTAGGGGGTGCCCATGCAACAACCCCACCTGTTGCTTCCCTCCTCCCACACCCCTCCTGGGCTACCATGGCAATGTCCCCCCATTTGTGTGATGAAGTAATAAAGAATGCAGGAATAAGAAACACTGACATTTTAGTGAGAGAAAATGAGGGGGAGGCAGCCTCCAGCTGCTATGATAGTCCAGGCAGTACAGAATCTTCATTAGACGTGAAAAGGTGGGGAGGAGGAGCAGGAGCTCAACCTCCAGCTGCAAAGATGAGGATGGTTACCAAGCCTTTTGCACCGTCTGCCTCTCCAGGAGACAAAGCTTAAAGAAGGGAATGACTGGGAGTCATTCCCATTTTTGCCCAGGTGCCCCCGGCGGACCTCTCCAAGGCCAGCCAGGAGCACTCACGAGATAATGACAACGTTTTCCAAGCCTTTTGTACTGTCTGCCATGAAGAAAGGAAGGGAAGGGGATGCTGCTGTTCAGCGCCGCAGCACCGCGTCTACCAGCAGCATGCAGTAGACATATGGTAACATTGAAAAAAGGCGAGAAACGATTTTTTCCTCTTTTCTTTCCTGGGGGTGGGGGGGCGCGGAAATTGACAACATATACCCTGAACCACCTGGGACAGTGTTTTTGACCCTTCAGGCATTGGGAGCTCAGCCAAGAACGCAAATGCTTTTCAGAGACTGCGGGGACTGTGGGATAGCTGGAGTCCTCAGTCTCCTCTCCCTCCCTCCATGAGCGTCCATTTGATTCTTTGGCTTTCCGTTATGCTTGTCACACAGCACTGTGAGTCCCTGCTGTGGCCTCTGTCTGGAGATTTTTTCAAATGCTTTGGCCTTTTGTCTTCTGGAACGGAGCTCTGATAGAACAGATTTGTCTCCCCATAAAGTGATCAGATTCAGTATCTCCCGTACAGTCCATGCTGATCAACGCTCCACGCTGGCAGGGCTGGCTCTACAGTTTTCGCCGCCCCAAGCAGCGGGCCGAATTGCGGCCACGGGCCGGGGCGGGGGCAGTCCCTATGCCCTAAGGGGGGCAGGCGCGTTTCCGGTGGCAGCTTCTATGTTTAGCTGAAGCCGGCCCGGACAGCTAAACTTAGAAGCTGCCGCCGAATTGCCGCCGCCGCGGAAACACGCCTGCTGCCCTAAGGGCACAGGGACTGCCCCCCACCCCCGCCTGCAGCAGCAATTCAGCGCGCTGCTTGGGGACAAAACAAGGGGGACTGCCGCCCCAAGCACCAGCTTGGAAAGCTGGTGCCTGGAGCCGGCCCTGCACGCTGGGCAAACAGGAAATGAAATTCAAAAGTTCGCAGGGCGTTTCCTGTCTACCTGGCCAGTGCATCCAAGTTCAGATTGCTGTCCAGAGCGGTCACAATGGTGCACTGTGAGATCGCACCCGGAGGCCAATACCGTCGAATTGCAGCCACACTAACCCTAATCCGACATGGCAATACCGATTTCAGCGCTACTCCCCTCATCGGAGAGGAGTACAGATATCGGTATTAAGAGCCCTTTATATCGAAATAAAGGGCTTCGTTTTGTGAACGGGTGCAGGGTTAATTCGGTTTAACGCTGCTAAATTCAGTATAAACGTGTAGCGTAGACCAGGCCTTACACGAGATCTCAGACCTGCTGCGGTACTTTGCCTTTCTCAGGTAGAAAGGGTGTGTTTTGCTGCCATCTATTGTCTGAGGTTGGAGTGCAGGCAGTACTGCTTTGTGTGGTATGTCCAAAGTGTCTGTTTAATTTTTTAGCTGTCAGATGACTCACCAAGAGTTTATAGAATCTCACGCTATGTCTACACTACAGTTTATGCCTGCATATCTTATGTTGCTCAGGATTGTGAGAAACCGCCCCCCGCAAGTGATGTAAGTTACACAGTATCAGAGGGGTAACCATGTTAGTCTGGATCTGTAAAAGCAGCAAAGAGTCCTGTGGCACCTTATAGACTAACAGACGTATTGGAGCATGAGCTTTCGTGGGTGAATACCCACTTTGTCGGAGCATGTAGTGGAAATTTCCAGAGGCAGGTATATATATGCAAGCAAGAATCAGGCTGGAGATAACGAGGTTAGTTCAATCAGGGAGGATGAGGCCCTCTTCTAGCAGTTGAGATGTGAACACCAAGGAGGAAAAACTGCTTTTGTAGTTGGCTAGCCATTCACAGTCTTTGTTTAATCCTGACCTGCTGATGTCAAATTTGCAGATGAACTGAAGCTCAGCAGTTTCTCTTTGAAGTCTGGTCCTGAAGTTTTTTTGCTGCAGGATGGCTACCTTTAAATCCACTATTTTGTGTCCAGGGAGATTGAAGTGTTCTCCTACAGGTTTTTGTATATTGCCATTCCTAATATCTGATTTGTGTCCATTTATCCTTTTATGTAGGGACTGTCCAGTTTGGCCGATGTACATAGCAGAGGGGCATTGCTGGCATATGATGGCGTATATACACTGGTGGACGTGCAGGTGAATGAACCGGTGATGGTGTGGCTGATCTGGTTAGGTCTTGTGATGGTGTCGCTGGTGTAGATATGTGGGCAGAGTTGGCATCGAGGTTTGTTGCATGGATTGGTTCCTGAGTTAGAGTTACTATGTTGCGGTGTGTAGTTACTGGTGAGAATATGCTTCAGGTTGGCGGATTGTCTGTGGGCCAGGACTGGTCTGTCACCTAAGGTCTGTGAATGTGAGGGATCATTGTCCAGGATGGGTTGTAGATCCTTGATGATGCGTTGGAGAGGTTTTAGCTGGGGACTGTATGTGATGGTCAGTGAAGTTCTGTTGGTTTCTTTCCTGGGCTTGTCTTGCAGTAGGAGGCTTCTGGGTACACGTCTGGCTCTGTTGATCTGTTTCCTTATTTCCTCGTGTGGGTATCGTAGTTTTGAGAATGCTTGGTGAAGATTTTGTAGGTGTTGGTCTCTGTCTGAAGGGTTGGAGCAGATGCAGTTGTACCTCAGTACTTGGCTGTAGACAATGGATCTTGTGGTATGTCTGGGATGGAAGTTGGAGGCATGAAGGGAGGCATAGCGGTCGATGGGTTTTCGGTATAGGTTGGTGTTAACATGACCATCACTTATTTGCACCATGGTGTCTAGGAAGTAGACCTCCCATGTAGATTGGTCCAGGCTGAGGTTGATGGTGGAGTGGAAACTTTTGAAATCGTGGTGGAATTTTTCCAGTCTCCTTTCCATGGGTCCAGATGATGATGTCATCAATGTAGCGTAGGTAGAGAAGGGGCATGAGTGGATGAGAGCTGAGGAAGTGTTGTTCCAGGTCAGCCATAAAAATGTTGGCATATTGTGGGGCCATGCGGGTGCTCATAGCAGTGTCACTGGTCTGGAGGTATATATTGTCATCAAATTTGAAATAGTTGTGTGTGAGGATAAAAGCATGGAGCTCAGCAACCAGTTGTGCTGTGTCATTATCAGGGATACTGTTCCTGACACAGTTAGTTACACTTAGTTACACAGACATAAGCACCAGTGTGGATAGTGCTGTGTAGGCAGGAGAGCTTCTGCCAACAAAGCTACTGTCACTCACAGGGGCTGAAGTAGTTAAGTCAACAGGAGAGTTCTCTCCCGTCAGCTTAGAGTGGCTACATTAGAGATCTTAATGTGGGGAGGTGGTAGAGCATGACTGATTCCATCCAGTGATGAGGGCATCTCTAGAAATAAATAGAATTAGCTGGGACATAGAATAACTACTTCAGGAATGAGGGCACCTGTGTAATGTTCTTATTGCTGCAACTGAGTAAGAAACTCCTGAGAGATCAGCTGAGTGGGGAGCCATCAATAGAGTGAATGCCAATTGAGAAGTTTGATCTGAGAGGTAACAAATACATTCTGTCAGAGGTGAAAGTTAATAAATGTAGTTCCTTATAAGAATTACCCCAAGTGTGAAAATAGATTACAAACAGATGTCCTTGAGCTATTATTCTTATGCAGATTATTACTATTGTTTATATTTATTTATACTGTGTCCCTAGTTAAAACCAGGACCTAACTGTGCAGGATGCACTGCAAACACAGAGGAGCCAGTTGCTGCACCAGCAAGTATATAGTCTAATCAGAAACAAGTCTGAAAAAGTGAGTGACACAAGAGAGGAGGGAAATAGGGAGGGGAGGCATTACATAGAGCTATCAATGGTCCTGAGGGTACCATATCTTTTACTGACAAACATCTGAACTGTCACTAGCTAGCTGATTGTTTGTCAGCATCATAGGAGACCTGGCTCTTGGGGAGAAATTGGAGGAGATAGGGTAGTGGCCTTATGGATTATGGGGGGGACAATCCATGCATAAGGTACAGTGCAAAAACAAGCACGAAAAGGCTGTTGGAGAAGCAGATCAAAGGTAATAAAAAGAGGCTTTGGTAGCAGGGAGCACAACATAAGAGATTGGAGAGAACAGGTTGTAGAGGGCAGAGTTGTGAAGGGCCCTGAAGGTGAGGACAAGAAGTGTGTTTGATGTGATGAAACTAAGAGCTAGTGAAGCATTTGAAAGAGGAAGAGATGATGGTGACCTGATGAGAACACTCAGCAAGAAAGTGGATGTATTTTGATGAACTGAAGAGTGTATGTACTCTTGGCCTTAGGGAGGCCACAGGGAAGGAGGTGCAGTGGCTTGTGGACAATATACAAGAATTTTGTGAAAGCCCATTATAAAATAGGATTAAAAATCCTGCATTGTGATTGGCTAACCCAGTGAGGTACGGTATTAATTGCGAGAACAGTTTGGAGTGATGTAATGGACCAGGCCTTGTCACATCAGCTATCATTCCACATTTTTAGCAGGGCTTTAATGGAATGCGATCCGTCTATTTCCGCTAGGAACTGATGGATAGAAAAGTGTGTGCTGAGTCACGATCCTGTTCTGGAAAAGGAAAAAGGAAGTTTTCTGACTGGGGTTCAGATTCAACAGTCAAATCTGCTCAGAGAAAAGCACCTTTTTCCCTTAGAATGAGCAGAAATGTGTGCTTTTATCAGCCTAAGCCATTTTCCAAACTGCCAAAAGAATATTTGTATCTACTTGTTCCCACCACAGAAAGAGGATTTGAAATTGCTTAACAGGGCTAACTAAATTAACTCTTACTAATTATCTTCCCCCCCAAAAAATTATACCTTTTGAGGCCAATCATGAATTCTTTTCAATTATGCGATTAGGGATCAGTTAGTCTATTTTCATGTGTTTTAAATGAAAAATTGTAAGATCAGCTTGAAGGAATGACTAATTGATATGTTTTGTGAAAGTTTCTCAAGACAAATGGATTATCATTAAATCCTTCAGACAGCTTTTTCAAATGTAACTGTGCACCTAGGAGTGTCTTTTTCCTCCCCTTGCCTGTTTCCCTTTAGAAATTAACACTTCCTTAAGACATAGCAAGGCATGTATGTTGCCTAAGGGTATTGCTACACAGCAAAGAAAAACCTGCGGTTGGCCCATGCCAGCCAACTCGGGCTTGGGCTGTGAGGCTGTTTCATTGCTGTGTAGACTTCCAGGCTTGGGCCTGAGCAGGGGTGGCCAGCCTGTGGCTCCGGAGCCACACGCGGCTCTTCAGAAGTTAATATGCGGCTCCTTGTATGGGCACCGACTCCAGGGCTGGAGCTACAGGCCCCAACTTTCTAATGTGCTGGGGGGGATGCTCATTGCTCAACAGGTTTGATAGAGTGATTCATAATGTAATTGGGAAATGACTCTGTAAATAAGCAAGTTTTAAATGGAGTTGGATTCCAACTCAGCTGTCAGAGTTGGTTCTATGGCTGTAGGTGCTCTGCTGAACACATTCTGTCCCCTGTCTTCCTGAGTTCAAATTGTGCCTCTGTCAGCAGAAGGATTTCAGTTGAGCAAAGCTGTTATAGCATGGTACAATCATGGGCAATCTTTCAGCCACATACTGGTCTGCTTATGGATTTGAAAATGAGGATTTGGAATTGTATTGGGAATCAACATAAAGTGAGTAACAATGGAATATTGCAATATGATGTAGTTATTTCAGTCCACTGTGTAGCCAGATGAAGCTTTTAGATAGCCTTCTGAATCAACATCATGGATAGAATGTGTGTGTTGCATCAGTCCAGCTCTGAGGTGTGCGGTTATCATAGAAGATGAGACTAGAAAACATTAAATCATTTTATTGTCTACCCTTTAGACTGCAGCTAGGTTTTGATTAGGGCTGTCAGTTAATCTCAGTTAACTCAAAAAATTAATTACATTGTTAAACAATAATAGACTACCAATTGAAATTTATTGTAAATATTTTGGATATTTTTCTACCTTTTCAAATATATTGATTTTAATTACAACAGAGTGCAGAGGGTACAGTGCTCACTTTATATTATTTTTTATTACAAATATTTGCACTGTAAAAATGAAAAATGAAAGAAAAAGTATTTTTCAATTCACCTCATACAAGTACCATAGTGCAATCTCTTTATCGTCAAAGTGTAACTTACAAATATAGATTTTTTTCTTTGTTTCATAACTGCATTAAAAAACAAGAGTGAGTAGATTTAGAGCCTACAAATCTACTCAGTCCTACTTCTTGTTCAGCCGACCTCTAAGATAAACAAGTTTGTTTACATATACGGGAGATAATGCTGCCCGCTTCTTATTTATTGAGCAGAATCCATCATCAACCTGGAAGCTTGTCTTCTGGAATGGTGGCTGAAGCATGAAGGGCCATACAAATGTTTAGCATATCTGGCACATAAATATTTTGCAACGCCAGCTACAAAAGTGCCATGTGAATGCCTGTTCTCTCTTTCAGGTGACACAAATAAGAAGCGGGCAGCATTATCTCCTGTCAATGTAAGCAAACTTGTTTGTCTTAGCGGTTGGCTAAAACAATAGTACTTTGTCAGAGCGTCCCTTGTTCCTTATAAAAATATATTTAGAGATGGCAGGGGAGCTATAAAATTGTGTAAATTAAGGCATGTTTTTACATTCTTATCAGAATAAGACTTTCTATCATCTTATAAGCATTTTTATCAGCATTTTCGATTTATCCTATTTGAATTAATGTAATGTTTTTAGTGCACTCTTAAAATAAAAGCTACTTCATGCATTTGGAAAAACTATGCTGAGACACTTCTAAGTTTGATAGCTAATGCTGTGTGACTTTGCATTTTTTAGTTTTTTGATATGACAAAGATGTGATGATTTCACATAACTTTTTTTTCATGACCAAGAAACCAGCCTTAGGCATCACACATACATCCATTTTTTGATCTGACCATGACTTCCTTTTTACTACCTGGAAGTGGGACACTTCAGGACTGGGTTCGAGGGCCTCCCTTAAAAAGACAACATGTGAGCCGATGTAATGGCTGCCTTACAGAGTTTGTAACTGAAAGGTGCCCTTTTGTTTCAGGAGCTGACAGGCCAGTAGGTCTGTCACCTATGAACCAGAGATACTGTACAGGCAAAGCAACAGCCAGATTGCCAGGGTTAGCAAAGTTCCCAGTCATGGGTGGCAAGTTTGTAGAAATTTTGGTGGTGCCCAGAACCCGCCCCCCCATTTCCACCCCCTCAAACTCCACCCCCACCTTCCTAAGGCTCTGGGCAGGGTTTTGGGGGGAAGGTCTGGGGTGCAGGTCCTGGGCTGGGGATTAGGGTGCAGGAGGGGTGCAGGCTTTGGGAAGGAGTTTGGGTGCTGGGTGCAGGCTCCGGGCTGGGGCAGGGGGTGGGTGTGCAGGAGGGGGTGAGGGCTGCAGACTTTGGGACGGAGTTTGGGTGCAGGCTCTGGGCTGGTGGTGGGGGTGTAGGAAGGGGTAAGGGGTGCAGGCTCTGGGAGGGAGTTTGGATGTTGGGTGCAGGCTCTGGGCTGGGGCAGGGGGTGGGTGTGCAGGAGGGGGTGAGGTGCAGGATTTGGGACGGAGTTTGGGTGCAGGCTCTGGGCTGGGGGTGGGGTTGTAGGAAGGGGGAGGTGATGCACACTGGGGCAGAGGCTCAGGGTGCAGGGGAATGAGGGTTGGGGCTGAGGATGAGGGGTTCATGATGCGGGGGGGCTCAGAGCTGGGGCAGAGGCTCAGGGTGCAGGGGAATGAGGGTTGGGGCTGAGGATGAGAGATTCATGCTGCGGGCAGGGCTCAGGGCTGAGGCAGAGGCTCAGGGTGCAGGGGAATGAGGGTTGGGGCTGAGGATGAGGGATTTGTGCTGTGGGGGGATGAAGGCTCAGGGCTGGGGCAAAGGTTTGGGGTGTGGGGTGAGGGCTGTGGGGCTGAGGATGAGGGGTTCATGATGTAGGAGGGGGCTCAGGGCTAGGGAAAAGGATTAGGGTGCAGGGGGATGAGGGTTGGGGTTGAGGATGAGGGGTTCATGATGCAGGAAGGGGCTCAAGGCTGGGGATGAGGATTAGGATGCAGGGGGATGAGGGCTCTGGCTGGGGATGAGGGGTTTGGGGCGTTGGAGAGGCTCAGGGCTAGGGCAGAAGGGCAGGGTAAGAGCAGCCTGCCTTGCCATTAGTGAAGGACCCTGGGGCAGCAGACAGCAGTGCTGCCAGGAGCCGCTCTCTGGCAGCATGAGTAGGCAGGGGAGAGGCGCACGCTTCTCTCTGTCAGGCAGGGACAGGGGGGACGCAGGGGGAGGGGTGGAAGGCGGAGACCGGGACCCGCTCCAGGCAGGGACGTGGCAGGGCAGGTGGGGGAGACCCGTGGGGGCTGGGGCCCGATCCAGGCACGGCCGGGGGAGAGACCCAGCTCCAAATATTGCTGGAGCAGGGTACCCGGCCCTGAATATTCCTGGTGCTCGAGCACCGCAAACATATATAACCTGCCGCCTATGTTCCCAGTGATTTGGCAGACTGTTTGACTGTCTCTTTTCTCTTCTTCATTCTAACTGGAGGAGCTCGAAAGCTTGTCTTTCACCAACAGAAGTTGGTCCAATAAAAGATATTACTTCACCCACTTTGTCTTTCTTGTTCTGAAGGACACTTTCTGATGGTGAAAGGTACAGTTTCTACATCTCTGAGGAAAAAGCACATATTCTGGAATTTGATGGCACTTACCTTCCTGCAGGTACGGGGACTACTTAGGATACCATTCTTCTTTGACTTCATTGAATATCCAGAAATGAATCCTATGTTCCAGTTTGCATCCTCAAGGTATGATTTAGGTGACCCCAATAGGAAACAATAGCCCTATCTGAACTCTTGAGCTCCAGAAGCCTCTGGATTTTGACTGGTTGTCTTAGTGTAGGTGTGAGGTCAGTGGGTCAATGCCCTACTGATTTGAGGTCTTGGAACTAGGGCCATTCATTGGAAAGCTAAGTTGGCTTTCCTCATCCAGCAGTCTTGCACTGGGTGTCTCTTTTCTGACCTTAGCAAATAACCTGCTGTAGTATTCTCACAGTTGCCATATTTAAGGACTCCAGATACTGTTTTAGCACCTTACATAAGAGTTTCTGTTTTCAGACAGGCACCTGTCATCTTTCCTTAAGCATGTAACCTATTTTATTAATTTTTTCATTCAGTCTTTCCCAGAATAGCTCTTCCCTTCCTTTCATTGACTGGCTATCCTTATTTTCTTATCTTTGCTTTCCATTTTGAATTTTTTATTTTTTATTTATCCTAAAGAATAGGATTAATTTTAGCCCACACACCATCTCAGAGCCCATCACTGTCTGGGCATTCCCAAATAGGGTTTTCACCATTTGGTAGGGGAGATGGAATTAGGGACACTTTCATACTGCTGCATGAACATGCAAAATAACTAATTTGTATATTAGCAAATAATTTGCATATATCAATAAACTTCAAGTTAAAGTATGTGGATATGGTGCGGGTGAAGGCATTGTCTTAACAGCCCTTATGAATAAAGTCTCTTCCTCCACTTTTTTTCCTCTCCAATCTTTCTATTCCTTCTATTCCCATCTCCCTTCCTCCTGGCCTCTGGAGAAATGTCACTGATACAAGAGGCTGGAAACAGCAGAAGGGAAGGAAGAAGAGAGATGGGGAGCAGCAGCCAGATATAAATGCAGAGAAGATCCATGCAGCTCTGCTCTATTGGGCCCAGGCAGCCAGGTTTCACCGAGGAGAAGATATGCTGTGGCAGACACATACAACCATGCAAACTGATGGATCTAGTACGTGGGAGTTGAGGTCAGAAGTGGAAGAACCATCTGGCCCAGGGCTCCCAAACCTCTCTCACCCATGGGCCAAGGGCGGCTGCCAGTGCTAAAGTTGCAGTCTTAGCAGGGAGGAGATGGGACCACCCAGGCACATCATCCTTCAAGCACTCAACAGCTGCCTGACCCCTCATCTCACCTCAGCTAATTAGAACTTTGCCACTGACCCAATGACATTTGGATTCCATTGCAACCCTGCAGCACGCAGGATAGTCTCTGCAATTTTGGGACTGTAACTTGAAAATCAGGGTTAGTGGTCACTGTATTTCCACAGCACGTTGAGCAAGGAACGCCTTTCTTGCTGACCTGTTCATCAGTAGCATTTTTGTAGGACTGCAATGGAATCCAAATGTCACTGGGTCAGTGGCAAAGTTCTACTTAGCATACTCTACCATTGTGTTATCTGGGAACCAGTGATCAGGTGATATTTTAGTGCTGTAATCAGTTCCTCTTTATCTATTACAACAAGCTCTAATAAAGAATTCCCCTGTGTTGGCTGCAATACTTTTTGACAGGTTTCAGAGTAGCAGCTGTGTTAGTCTGTATCCGCAAAAAGAACAGGAGTACTTGTGGCACCTTAGAGACTAACAAATTTATTTCAGCATAAGCTTTCGTGGGCTACAGCTCACTTCTTCGGGTGCATAGAATGGAACACACAGACAGGAGATATTTATACATACAGAGAACGTGAAAAGGTGGAAGTATGCATACCAACAGAGTTAGGAAATTGTCATCAATAATGTTTAGAAATTCCAAGGATGTTTTAGTACTGGCAGCATAAGACCTCTGGTATATGTCACTCAAATTGAAGTCCCCTATAATCATATAGGTTTTTTCCCCCTACACATTATCAGTATGTGCATAAAGAGACAGTTTCCTGTTCCCTATTGTGATTTGGTGGTATGTTGCAGAAACCAACTAATGCCCCATTTTGTACCTTTTCTGTTAGGATATTGATCCGTAAGCATTCAAGATCATTTTCTTTTAGCTATCAGTGACTCAGAAAAAGGTAATTCAATTTTTGACATAGAGTGCCACTCCCCTCCCCTTTTAATAGAATCCTAGAATATCAAGGTTGGAAGGGACCTCAGGAGGTCATCTAGTCCAACCCCCTGCTCAAAGCAGGACCAATCCCCAACTAAATCTAAATTTTCCCTACTCAAGCCTTCATAAATAGATTATAATAATTGATTTTTAACATTCCAATTGTGTGAATCATCCCATCAGGTTTCAGTAATACCAACTAGAGTGAGTTTATGCTTATTAATTAGTGATTCCAGTTCCTCGTTTGTTATGCAGGCTCCTACGTTGGTGTGTAGGCAATTCAGGAATTGCTTCTCCTGATGTCCTTTGTTTCTTTAGTTAACTTTGTTCTCAACATTTTGATTTTGTGCTGAGTGTTCATATCTTCCTTCTTTTTTTATCCTCCCCTTTTGCTATTAGTTTAGTCATCTCCTGACTGCTCTAGCAAACCAGTCCCTGAGGAGATTAGTCCCTTTCTACTGAGGTGGAGGCTGTCCAAACTATACAGCCCCCTCCTCTCCACAGAAGGTGGACCAATGTTCCACAAAACCAAAACTCTCTATTTTGTCATGCTGACTGGAGTGGCTCATGACTGAGAGTGCCAATCTCAAGGCACACTGTCAAAAAGCAGCACAGACACTGCAATTGGTGGTATGTTCTATAGTTAGATTTCACCAACCCAGTAACAAATGTGAACTCCCAAAGTACTACAGTATCTCAGACAGTTCCCTTAGACCAGGGTGTCGTCAGATGCTCCCGGTGTGGTGCTCTGCTCTGTTCAATGTTGATATCAATCGGCTGCATACGTGTTCCCTCTGTGTGCTCTGCGCAGCTCTGCGCAGATAGCTAACACAGCAGACCCCTAGAGAACCCCCAATGACCACAGACTCTAGTAAGGTACGAAGGCACCTGGGCCAGGTTTATTGTCAAAGAGAAACACAGTCTCCAGCTCCTGGCATAGAAGTCCAAGGTTCTGCTAGCTGGTACATATGTGCTCCCTGACAATGGACTCAGCTCAGTCAGTGGCAGGACTTTCCACTGCCACCTAGGCTGGACAAAGACACCGCCCCAGGGATGCATTCTTATACAAAGGTATAAACAAGTTACACATCACTCCTGATGTATTGAGGTGGAACCCTTCTACGTAGCAAGGTACAACCCCTCTATGTAGTAAAGTGCCACCTCTCACCTTGTACAGGTTGGTTTGAACAAAACAACCGTATCCATCATATTCCCCGTTTGCCCCTGTCATTGGGATGGGTCGGTCTGTTCCTTGTTATCTGTGTGGAATGTGCTAGTATGTGAATGTTCTGATCTCTAGTGTTCAGTACCTTTTAGCTATGTCTCTTTTTGCAGCATCAGCCCTTTCCTTGCCAGCTTCTGTGAGCAGGGCCTGCCTCTGGCTCACAGCTTCACTTTGCTTTATGTTAGAAAAGTCTTGACCATTCCTTTAGTTCAGGCCTTAGGCCTCATACCGGGCCTCTGATACCAAGGTTTATATCTCAGGGCCTCCTCTTACTACACAGGGGTCTCAAACTCAGTTTACCTTAGGGCCAGTGCCAGTCCTCAAATCCTCCAGCAGGCCAATAATGTCACTGAAGATGATGTTCAGAAAATAAAATGTTTATATTGTATTTTTTATTTCGAATTTTTTAGAAATAATAAAACTGTCATACAACTTTATACAATTTTTCACCTGCCAGGGAGTTCTTAGTGTTTGCCAGACAACTGGCAATGCTTTAGTTTTGTCAGTTTGTTGATGTTTGGCCTCAGTGACTGAGCAGTTGAAACCTTCAGGATTGCACCAGATAGTTGTGTTAGGTATTTTGACTTGTTTATATTCATTGTGGGGGGAAAATTGACACTGCCTCCATGACTGACTCTGCCTGGCTACTAGTGATGCTATCTCTGTCCCTCTCCCCCAGCCAATGGGAGCTGCAGGAGGCGGCGCCTCTAGCAGACATTGCTGGCAGCGTGTAGGCATGCATCTCTCCTCCCGGGGCTGCAGTGGGGAGGTTCTTGGGCCACAGGTGGCCCACGGGACGGGACTTTGAGATGCCTGCCTTAGACATTTCAGTCTATCTTGCCACTCAAGCAAGCTGGAGTATGTGATAAATGGTCACTTATACCAAAAATTACGAAATATTCTGGTTACACCCCGTTACTCACCTAGGTTGTTTTGCATCTTAGATCTCACACCAAGATAATGCTGGTAGCCAATTCTATAGTAAACTAAATAAAGGTTAATTAGCTAAGAAAAAGGAATGAGAGTTATTGAGAGGTTAAAGCTGGTAAAATATATATGTACAGTTGAGTCAGTGTCTATAATTTCAAAAGGTAGCAGAAATGTAGTAATCTGCCAGTTTTCGCAAAAGCCTTCGTGGGCTACCTAGAGTAACTTGGGGGATTTCCATCTTCTTGTTTGGCTATTTTGCCCTGTTAGAATCCAAACAGTCCAGAGATGTATAATTTTTCCTTGTGTCAATATATATAGCTTCCTTTCACAGAAAGTAAGCTGACAGGACAGACTCCATGTGGGTCCTTCCTTTCATGACGGGGGGGGGAGGAGAGAAGTGCGCTAGAGTCTTTGATCTCGCACACAATGACCATTTGCCTTACAGGCACAGGAATTAGCACTTTCCTGGTAATGTTCTTCATTGGCATTACACAAGACTTCTTTCTCATTTGATGGGTTACTTCAGTTACAGGGGTATGTACAATGCAACTGTTTGCTATTACATTATAATGAAGTACAGATAAGTGAAAACAATGCATACAACGTCCCACCAGTTTTTCAAGAAGTTTGAACTCTGAATACATTCTTATACATTTTAACATCTACTCTGAACTATACTAACACACAAGTAAGCAGATCTGGTTTCCAGCTGTGAGTCCGTCAGTTCTTAGCTGATGCCTGTGGCTTTGGCCAGAGCTGGCCTTTGGCTTACCAGTGTCAAATAGACTCATAGACTTCAAGGTCAGAAGGAACCAGTGTGATCACCTAGTCTGATCTCCTGCACATTGCAGGCCACAGAACTTCACCCACCCACTTCTATAATAGACTGGCTGAGTTACTGAAATCCTCAAGTGATTATTTAAAGACTTCTAGTTACAGGAAATTCACCGTTTACAGTAGTTTAAATCTGCAAGTGACCCATGCCTCATGCTGCAGAGGAAGGTGAAAATCTCCCAAGGCATCTGCCAATCTGACCTGGGGGGAAATTCCTTCCCAACCCCGAATATGGTGATCAGTTAGACCCTGAGCATGTGGGCAAGACCTACCAGGCAGATACCTGGGAAAGAATTCTCTATAGTAAGTCAGAGCCCTACCCATCCAGTGTCCCATCTCCAGCCATTGGGGATTTTTGCTACTGGCAGTCACCAATAGGCCACATGCCAAATTTGTAGGCAATCCCATCATACCATCCCCTCCATAAACTTATCAAGCTCAGTCTTTAAGCAAGTTAGGGTTTTTTTGCCCCCACTGCTCCTCTTCCAGAATTTCACTCCTCTTATGGTTAGAAACCTTCTTCTAATTTCGAGCCTAAACTTGTTAATGGCCACTTACCTACCCACTGGTTCAGCTTCCTAATGGTAATGTAGGTGAAAATGATCATGACTTGATCCCACTTATAGCAAACAGAATGAAGTCCAGACCAGAAATATATATTTGGGTTTTTAATACAGCCAGTTTCACAAATCTGAAAACAATTATGAGCCAAATCAGCTAGGAGAAAGAATTTAATCAGCAAAATGGGAATGAGAGGAATCAGTTAAGACACCTTACTAGATGCCCAAAAAGCATCAAGGAAGAAGACTGTGTGCTGCTTTTAAAAAATGACTTGGTGTAGAGGGGAAGTGAAGGCAGCTATAAAAATAATATAACAAATGGAAGAAAGGGGAAGCTGGTAGTAATGAAGTAAATGAAGTAGTAAATCAGAAGCAAGGAATTGTAGAAAATTTATAAGGTAAACAAAGGAATACAAGGAAAAATCTGTGGTCAGCAGAGTTAAGGACAATAAGGAGGAGTTTTTTAAATATATTAGGAACAAACAGAACCCTGACAATGGTATTGGTCCACTCCTTGATGGAAATGGTAAAGTTATCAATAATAATGCAGAAAAGGCAGAATAGAACCATAGGACTGGAAGGGACCGTGAGAAGTTATCTAGTCCCCGCACTCACGGCAGGACTAAGTATTACCTAGACCGTCCCTGACAGGTGTTTATCTAACCTGCTTTTAAAAATCTCCAATGATGGAGATTCCATAACCTCCCTAGGCAATTTATTCCAGTGCTTAACCACCCTGACAGTTAGAAAGTTTTTCCTAATGTCCAACCTAAACCTCCCTTGCTACAATTTAAGCCCATTGCTTCTTGTCCTATCCTCAGAGGTTAAGGAGAACAATTTTTCTCCCTCCTCATAACAACCTTTTATGTACTTGAAAACTGTTGTCTTGTCCCCTCTCAGTCTTCTCTTTTCTAGACTAAGCAAACCCAGTTTTTTCAATCTTCCCTCACAGGTCTTGTTTTCTAGACCTTTAATCATTTTTGTTACTCTTCTCTGGACTTTCTCCAATTTGTCCACATCTTTCCTAAAATGTAGCACCCAGAACTGGACACAATACTCCAGTTGAGGCCTAATCAGCACAGAGCAGAGCGGAAGAATGACTTCTCTTGTCTTGCCTACAACACTATTGCAAATACATCCCAAAATGATGTTTGCTTTTTTTACCTCAGTATTACACTCTTGACTCATATTTAGCTTGTAGTTCACTATGACCGCCAGATCCCTTTCCGTAGTATTCCTTCCTAAGCAGTCATTTCCCATTTTGTATGTTTGAAACTGATTGTTCCTTCCTAAGTGGAGTACTTTGAATTTGTCCTTATTGAATTTCATCCTATTTACTTCAGACCATTTCTCCAGTTTGTCCAGATAATTTTAAATTATAATCCTATCCTCCAGAGCACTTACAACCCCTCCCAGCTTGGTATTGTCCACAAACTTTATATGTGTACTCTCTATGCCATTATCTAAACCACTGAATTAAATCAATCAATGAAATATATATTTCAGTTCTGTATTTGGGGGAAAAACAGATGATATAGTCTCCTCATATGGTGATATCTCCAGGGGATGTTAAACAACAACGATTAAAGTCAGACATTTTTAATCAGCAGGTCCAGATAACCTGCATCTAAGAGTTTTAGAAGAGCAGGCTGAGGAGCTTGCTGGACCATTAGTGTTGATTTTCAGTAAATCTTGGAACTCCAGGAGAGTACCAGAAGACTGGATGAAAGCTAATGTTGTGACCCTTTTTAAAAAGGGTAAATGGGATGACCTGTCAGCCTTATGTTGATTCCAGGTAAGACAATGAGGCAGCTGATACAGGACTCTGTTAATAAAGAATTAAAGGAGGGTAATGTAATTAATGGAAATCAATATGGGTTTATTGAAAATAAATCCTGTCAAACTAATGTATGTTTTTTTGGATGAGATTACAAGTTTGGCTGATGTAGGTAATAGTTCTTCACTGAGAGATGTTCCTGTGGGTGCTCCACTCCTGTTGATGGTATATCCCTGCGCCTTTGCTTGAAGGGTTTTGCGGCAGTGATCATATGGGTCGTGCTTGTGCAGTGCCTCCCTTGCGCCACTGGCGCTTCATCTTGTGCATGTACTACCTGGACTTCTCAGTTCCTTCTTAAACATCCCTGGCCTGAGATGAAGGTCAGCAGTCTCATTGAAAACCTTCCTTTCCGTTAGATAAATTAGTGAATTAGGATAGTTTAGAGAAGTTACGTTTCAGTTATTAGAGTTATGTCACCTATTTTAAAAAAAAGTACTAGGGGATGGAAAAATAAAGCATTTAGTGTTAGTTTAGGAAAATGCCTGGTTCAGCTGGATTTAAAAGATGCATGACGGGCAGAGAGGCAATGCCTGTGTCAGATGGACACGCTCAATGTGTCTGTTGCCTGGGGGAAGTTCGCATTCCTCAGAAATGTGCCCACTGTAACAAACTGAAGGCTAGGACACGAAGGGAGAGAGACCTGAGACTTAGGGTATGGCTGTACAGCGCTGGGAGTTAAACCTGTCTTCGTACAGCTGAGTAGGGAAAGCGCTGCAGTCTGGCCACACTGACAGCTACCAGCGCACTGTTGTGGCCACATTTCCAGCATCTGCAGCGGCATTGGGAGCGGTGCATTATGGACAGCTATCCCAGCGTTCAAGTGACTGAAGCATGCTTTTCAAAAGGGGTGGGGTGGGATGGAGTGTGACAGGGAGCGTGGGCGGGAGAGAGAGTGGATTTTTGGAGCCAACGCTCTATCAGCAGCTGCCTTGCAAGTTCCGACCCCCTCCCCCACCCCTCTCTCACTCACTGAAAGCAAATAGCCCTCTTTGTTTTTTTCTTCACAGACCAGATAAGCAGCCTCCCTGAAACGGATGCCCCCGACTCCCGCGCACCATGCTGCTTCTTTCCTCAAGCCCCCTACCTCCCTCTCTCTTCAAGCAAACACTAGCTGTGGGCGTTCCAAAGGGAGCCCCCTGCCTGTTTGCTCATTCACAGCAAACAGTAGCTGTGTTTGTTTTTTTGATAAGCAGCAATGGGAGCCCCGAGTTCACAACAAAACAGAGGCATCACAACAAAACAAAGAGAGTTATCTTTACTGATGTAAGCAGAGTCAGGATAAGCTCTACACTGACATCTGGTGGAAAGAATGTGAGAGAGTGTATTTGCATAGGCACGCCCACCCTATCCCAGACTGCCAAGCTGTGGGACTGCTTGGTGACAAATTGCTCACCCTCAGTTGGGTGGTACTGGCTAGACATGGGACATGGGTTCCAAAACCCAGAGAACTGAGAGAGGCTGGGGACAGGTATCTGTGTCTGGTGGTGCAGTCTCCTTGTGGAGCCAGAAGCACCAGTTGCACCCCCTCCTCTCTCCACTGTGGAATGTCAGAGTTGTTTTTTTTATTCCCTTAAGAATTTAATTACAGGTTACTGAGCTGAAATCACTTTGGGCTAATGGTGCACTAGCACTGGGGCTCCCCTACTAGGAGCTGGAATCACTAAGAGCTGAAAATCACTAAAGAGCTAAAATCACTGAGCTGAGAGCACTGAGTACTGTGCTAACTAGTGGGGAGCCCAAAGCTATACTGTGGAACAGAGCTGCTGGCGGAGTGGAGCAGTTTGTGGGGACGGCTGGAGCGGATCACGGGACAGCTGGTGGCAGCAGAGCGACTGGCAGAGCGGAGTAGCTGTGAGCGGCCCGCAGAGCTGAGCAGTTTGCAGGGACAACTGGAGCAGCTCACAGGAGAGCTGGTGGAGCAGAGCAGCTGGCGGAGCGGAGCAGTTTCTGAGAACGGCTGGAGGAGCAGAGTGGAGCGGCTGGTAAAGCGCAGCAGTTCGTGGAGAAGGCGGGAGCAGAACCCACAGAGAGGCAGGGCAGTTCGCCCCGGACCACGTAAGGTGCCCCTTTCTACCAGGCTGGGGGGGGGAGACCTGCAGATAGACTCTCGAACTTTGGGCTGCACTGCCCCAGGACAGAGACTTTTGGGACTGTGGGTGATTTGGGGGTTGCTGGACTCAAGAGCCCAGGAAAGAGGACACAGCCCAATTTCCTGGGGTGGGTCTTTGCTCACGGTTTGGTCTATGAACTCTAGTAGAGGTGTTTTTCCCAATTTAGTGTTTGTTGTTTATCTCATGTATTAAATCTTTTCTGCTACACCGAGACTCTGTGCTTGCGAGAGGGGAAGCATTGCCTCTTTGAGGCGTCTAGGGGTGTGTGTAAGATTTTCCCAGGTCACTGGGTGGGGGCTCGAGCTGGTTTGGCATTGGGTTATTGAAACCGAACCTCTGGATACTGAACCCGGCCCTTGTTGCTGCCAACTCAGAGGGGCAGAAGGGTTACACTTAAAAGGATTATGGGAAGGTTCTGGAGGTCAGTTACAGTGTAGTAAGATTATTCCCTGTTTACACTGGCACCACAGCGCTGCAGCAGCAGTGCTATTCTCTTTATTCCTCTCGTCAAGGTGGAGTACATGCAGCGTTGTAGCTAGGGAGATACAGTGCTGTATGTGCCTTGCCAGTGTGGATGGGGAATGAGTTACAGCACTGTAAAGCCACCACCAGCACTGTAACTCTCAAGTGTAGCCAAGGCCTCTAACTCATCTTGATGGAGAAGTCATTAAGACCAACCTCAGACCTAGGGGAGGAACCCTCTTCCCAGCATAGGTGACTGGTCTCCTCACAGCCAAAGTCCCCAAAGATTAGGGACAGTGAAAAATGTTCCAGCATAACACAGGGGGAAGGAATTTTACTCCCACTACTTTTTAACACATAAGAAAAATCGGGGATGGAGACCTATCCTCAATCTCAGGCAACTGAACAAGTTTGCAAGAAAGCAGTGGTTCAAGATGGTCACCTTAACAACATAATACCGGCACGGGAGCATGGGGGACTGGTTTTCACCCCGGACCTGCAGGATGCTTACTTTCATGTTACGATACACCCTGCCTACAAACGTTTTCTGAGATTTACTTTGGACACAGACCACTATCAATACCGGGTTTTACCTTTTGGCCTGTCAACAGTGCCTCATGTTTTCACAAAGATCCTCATGGTAGTAATGGTGAATCTGAGAAAACAAGGAATGATAATATTCCCTTACCTGGACGACTGTCTCTTGAAGTCACGCATTCAATCAGATGCCATTTGCTCTACCCACACGATGATAGATTGCTTCCAGAGTTTTGGTTATAAATAAGCAAAATAAATGGACAATAGAACCAGCTCAACAGTTACAATTCATCGGTGCTTACCTCGACTCGGTGGCAGTGAAAGCGTCATTCCCACGATACAGATTCGACATGATAAAGGCACTCATAGCGACAGTGCTGAACAGCCCAGAGATCACAGCCCACACTTGCCTACAACTGTTGGGCCACATAGGAGCATGCACGTTTGTGGTCAAACATGCGCATTTGCACATGTGTTGCCTGCGAGGATGGCTAGCAACCGTCTACAGACCAAATAAACACAGGTTAAACATACAATTAATGATGCCTCTCAAGGTCAAGGACTCACTAACTTGGTGGACTCAATCATACAACCTGTGCTCGGGGATCCTGTTTACACAAAATCCTCCATCACAGATCATCACAACGGATGCCTTCCTCGTTGGGTGTGGAGCACACATGCAACATCGCACAATTCTGGGATTATGGTCCACAGCTGAGACAAGGCTGCACATAAACCTTCTAGAACTCCATGCTGTCTGCAATGCCTGCCTCCACTTCCTACTGTTTATAAGAAACTAAAACATACGGTGGGCACCACTGTGTTAATAACTCTCACTCCTCCAGCTGGGCTGAAGGCACTTGAGAAGGATTACAACTGTTATTTGAGGAGATAAATTCTTTCATTTTGTGCAGACTGAGAGCACAGACATAGAACAGTGTGGATGGAGGTGCTAGTCCTGTTTCACCACAGATTAATTGCTGTTATGTGCCATTGTAAATTTAGTGCCATAATTCCCTGAGAAAACAGATGTTCCTGAGTCTGTGATTGGCTGCATTCCAGGATTTTGCCTTGCCTCATTAATCCTGGCACTGCCAGAAGGTACAGACTTTGCCCCTAGTGGGAATTTAAAACTGTGGACTGCAGACATTCCTTCCTCTTCCGATTCAGTGCTTCTTTAGCTGGGGAGACCAAGACAAGTGGGAACTGAGGAGTAGTGAATTTTCCTATATGCATCATGACTGAGAAATGAAAAATGTCGCTGTGCTGGGAGATCCTGACCCTGGAAGCTGAGAGGTTAATAAGCATTATTGGAAGCTTCAAACAAGAAAGCACGTGCCTGTTGAAGCACTAGCTTGCCTTCAGTTTATTTGGGGATAATGGAATGTTTTGCTGCTTATTTGGAAACGTTGTCCCAAGAGAGTCCAATATAAAAATAAACCAGCAAATTTCTCCTTGTTTCCTGGCAGGGTGTTTCAGGGAGAGTGTGCTTCTGCAGGAACATTGGTATTGTACCTGTATTTGTCTCTTCTACCCCATATCTTAGGCTATGTCTGCACAAGTTAGGGGCAATCTCCAGCTCGCTCATGCTAGTGAGTATAAATAATAGTTTTGCTGCGATAGCATGGGAAGTACAGCAGTGGCACATCTACAGACTTGCCTGAATCCTGTTGGTGCATGCTTGGTATAGCTACACTATGCCTCTGCTGCTACTGCTCATGCCGTTACAGCTACACTACTATTTATACTTACGCCAGCTGTCATTGAGCTAGTGTGAGAATGTGTGCGCAAGCTGGGAATCACCCCCCTAGTTTGTAATATAGATGTAGTCTTAGGTAGGTGGAGACCCTGCCCTAGCATCTTCTTCCTTGGTCTGGCATGCTGTACACTGAAACTGGGGAGACCTAGTTTAGATTCCCAAGCCGGGGCACTCAGGAATTGGGAGCACCATGAAGTATATGAAGGTGCATGTTACATTATTCCATAGTAATCCTCACCATCTTTTAAAAGTAATTAGTAGATTCTAAGGCCGGAAGGGACATTTTGACCATCTTGTCTGGTTTCCTGTATTAGACTCTTTTAGAAAGAGACATCTAAACTTGACTTAAAGACTTCAAGCGGTAGAAAATCCACCACATCTCTAGGTAATTTATTCCAACTGTTAATTACCCTCACTGTTGAAAATTTGCACCTTTATTTCTAATCTGAGTTTGTCTAGTTTCAGCTTCTAGCCATGACAGTTTTTTATGCCTTTATCTGCTAGACTGAAGAGTCCTCTCCCGTTGGAAATCTTCTCCGCATGTAGGTACTTGTAGGCTGTGATTGTGTCACCTCTTAAGCTTTCCTTGGTTACACTAAATAGACTGGGCTTCTTTAGTCTTTCACTTTAAAGCAGGCTTTCCAGACCTCAAATCATTCTTGTAGTTCTTTTTTGAATCCTTTTTAATTTGTCAACTTTCTTTTTGAAGCATGGATGCTAGAGTTCGACACAGTATCCAGTAATGGTCTCACTAATGCCATGCAAAGAGGTAATCCCATTTCACTACTCCGACTTAATATTACCCTGCTTATACATCCAAGAAGCATGTTAGTTTTCTTAGCTACAGCATTGAATTGGGAGGTCACGTTCAATTGGTGATCAGTCATGGATCTTTAAGTCATTTTCTGAGTTATTGCTTTCCAAAATACAGTCTGTCACAGAGTCATAGAATCATAGAATATCAGGGTTGGAAGGGACCTCAGGAGGTACCGCAAGAACTTCCCACCAGCCGTTCGCTTATTGGCGGCAAGCCCCAGAGCCCCATCAAACAGCTGATTGGCGCCCAGCCCCAGGGCCATAGATTCATAGAATATCAGGGTTGGAAGGGACCTCAGGAGGTCATCTAGTCCAACCCCCTGCTCAAAGCAGGACCAATCCCCAACTAAATCATCCCAGCCAGAGCTTTGTCAAGCCTGACCTTAAAAACCTCTAAGGAAGGAGATTCCACCACCTCCCTAGGGAACCCATTTCAATGCTTCACCACCCTCCTAATGAAAAAGGTTTTCCTCCTATCCAACCTAAACCTTCCCCACTGCAACTTGAGACCATTACTCCTTGTTCTGTCATCTGGTACCACTGACAGCAGTCTAGATCCATCCTCTTTGGAACCCCCTTTCAGGTAGTTGAAAGCAGCTATCAAATACCCCCTATTCTTCTCTTCTGCAGACTAAGCAATCCCAGTTCCCTCAGCCTCTCCTCTTAAGTCATGTGCTCCAGCCTTCTAATCATTTTTGTGGCCCTCCGTTGGATTGTTTCCAATTTTTCCACATCCTCCTTCTAGCGTGGGGCCCAAAACTGGACACAGTACTCCAGATGAGGCCTCACCAATGCGAAATAGAGGGGAATGATCACGTCCCTCGATCTGCTGGCAAATGCTCCTACCTATACAGCCCAAAATGCCGTTAGCCTCCTTGGTAACAAGGGCACACTGTTGACTCATATCCAGATTCTCGTCCACTGTGACCCCTACATCCTTTTCTGCAGAACTGTTGCCTAGCCACTCGGTCCCTAGTCTGTAGCAGTGCATGGGATTCTTCCATCCTAAGTGCAGGACTCTGAACTTGTCTTTGCTGAACCTCATCAGGTTTCTTTTGGCCCAATCCTCTAATTTGTCTAGGTCCCTCTGTATCCTATCCCTACGCTCCAGCATATCTACCACTCCTCCCAGTTTAGTGTCATCTGCAAACTTGCTGAGGGTGCAGTCCACGCCATCCTCCAGATCATTAATGAAGACATTGAACAAAACTGGCTCCAGGACCGACCCCTGGGGCACTCCCCTTGATATTGGCTGCCAACTAGACATGATCACTACCCATTTAGCCCGACAATCTAGCCAGCTTTCTATCTACCTTATTATCCATTCATTCAGCCCATACTTTAACTTGCTGGCAAGAATACTGTGGGAGATCATATCAAAAGCTTTGCTAAAGTTAAGGAATAACACTTCCACAGCTTTTCCCTAATCCATAGAGCCAGTTTTCTCATCATAGAAGGCAATTAGGTTAGTCAGGCTTGACTTGCTCTTGGTGAATCCATGCTGACTGTTCCTGATCACTTTCCTCTCCTCTAAGTGCTTCAGAATTGATTCCTTGAGGACCTGCTCTATGATTTTTCCAGGCACTGAGGTGAGGCTGACTGGCCTGTAGTTCCCTGGATCCTCCTCCTTCCCTTTTTTAAAGATCGGCACTACATTAGCCTTTTTCCAGTCATCCAGGACCTCTTCCAATCACCATGAGTTTTCAAAGATAATGGCCAATGGCTCTGCAATCACATCTGCCAACTCCTTTAGCACCCTCAGATGCAACACATCCGGCCCCAGGGACTTGTGCTCGTCCAGGTTTTCTAAATAGTCCCGAACCACTTCTTTCCCCACAGAGGACTGGTCACCTTCTCCCCATGCTGTGCTGCCCAGTGCAGCAGTCTGGGAGCTGACCTTGTTTGTGAAGACAGAGGAAAAAAAAGCATTGAGTACATTAGCTTTTTCCACATCCTCTGTCACTAGGTTGCCTCCCTCATTCAGTAAGGGGCCCACACTTTCCTTGACTTTCTTCTTGTTCCTAACATACCTGAAGAAACCCTTCTTGTTACTCTTAACAGTTCTTGCTAGCTGCAGCTCCAAGTGTGATTTGGCCTTCCATGGACCCACTGTCACCGTTAGTGTTTTTTCTGTGGGTGCTTGAGCCTGGAGCACTCACATGCCTATGAATGCAGGTGTCATTTACTTTTGAAGTGTACCTCACACTATGCTGTGTTTTCACATGGGAAGAGGAATTCCAGGTGGGAAACTGAAACAGAGAACATGAGGGTGGACAAAAAACACAGGTCCTGAAGCAAAGGGGATAGAGAGGCAGAAACTGCTGGGAAAGACTGAACCAGTCAGGCTTACTGAGTAATCACGGTGGGTACAGGTGGAGTCTATAACTCAGGGTCCCAATCTGGGAGTGGGAGAATCACAGGATTCCGCCTCAGGGCACGTGAAATCAAGAGGCTTGTCACTTGGAGAGATTAGCGAGGGGTCAAGATCCAGCTAACACTGAATGGAGGCAGTATTTATCCTCACAAGCCCCCTGAGGAAGGGCAGTGCTATTATCCTCATTATGCAGAGAGGGAACTGAGGCATAGAGACTAAGTGATATGCCCAAGGTCCCACAGGAAGTCTGTGACAAAGCAGGAAATTGACGCCAAGGCTCCAGAGCCCTACACCAGTGCCCTAACCACTGGATTATCCTTCCTTTCTAAAAAGAGCTACATTGCTTAGCACAGAGGAGGAAATGTCAGGAAAAACAGTGTGGTTATGAATCTGCTAGATTATCTCCCTCCCTTTGAAGGTACCATGGTAATCAATTCACATCTGATTCTTCATGTTGATAGTCTAAACAGATCAGATCTCTCACAGGAAGGCATTTCCTCAAGTCCTTCAATCATTTGTGGCTTTTCTCTGCACCCTCTTCAATTTTTCCAACATTCTTTTTAAAACATGGACCAAAACAGGTTTTGCTGACAATCCTCACTGATGTTGACTGGGGACTTTCTCAGATGGAAGAGATGGGGGGTACAAAAATCCTCTCCCCAAATTGTTTTTTAGACATTTGAAGAAAATAGATATTAGCAAAACTTTTAAAAAATTAGTTTTGAACAGTCTGAATAAACATAATTTCCCCATTGGTAATGAGGTTTAATTATAAGCATCACTCATGTAATAACACTAACAGTTCTTCATTATTCCAGTGTCTTCCAAGAATAACAGGCTAGACAATAATTGAATTTTTAATGTAAACAAGAAACAAAGATATCTTTTTCTGAAAAACAAACAAATAGCCCTTTCAGGCCTTCTCCATGCACAATAAAGAGGAAGAAAAGGGTAGTAACTCATTTTTCCAATCACCTTTAACAAGTCTTCTGATGATATATGAGCCAAAATAAAATCCATCTCCCTCTCCCAGGACTGAAAACACAGTTATAAATTTGATACATGCAGAGAGAAAATGGGTACAGCAAGAATAATAGAAATCATAAAATCATAGAAATGTAGGACTGAAATGGACCTCAAGAAGTCATCAAGTCCAGCCCCCTGTGCTCAGGCAAAACGAAATACACTCTCCTGGCAGCTGCTTGTCTAACATTTTCTTCAAAACTTCCAGTGATGGGAACTTCACAGCCTCCCTTGGAAGCCTGTTCCACTCCTTATCTATCCTTACAGTTAGAAAGTTTTCTTAATATCTAACGCTCCCTGGCTGCAGATTAAGCCCATTACTTCTTGTGCTACCTCCAGTGGATATGGAGAACAATTGATCACACACCTCTTTATAACAGCCCTTCATAGATTAGGAGATTGTGATCGGGTCCCCATTCAGTCTTCTTTTCTCAAGGCTAAACATGCCAAGTTTTTTAACCTTTCCTCATAGATCAGGTTTTCTAAACCGTTTATCATTTTTGTTGTTCTTCTTTGGATTCTCTCTAGTCTGTCCACATCTTTTCTAAAGTGTGGCACCAAGAATTGGACATGGTACTCCAGCTGAGGCCTCACCAAGCAGAGTGGGACAATTACCTCCTGGCTTATCTACGATATATCTTGTAATACACCGCAGAATAGTATTAGCCTTTTTCGCAACTGCATTACATTGCTGATAACACTCTTCAAAGGAGACAGCTGTGGTTCTCATTTATGTGCCTATGAACACAATAGCCACCAAGAGGTTGGTCCAACCACCTGCTCTGCTGTTCACTTCTTCTCAGAGAGGTCCTCATTAGCCTAAGGAGACATTGTGAATCACTCAATAGTTACCATGTCCACATATATGAATTCTCAAATGGAAGCCTGTTTGCCGTGGTAGTGCCAGGTCCTGACCACATGCAATGAGATGAAGGCAGCACTGGACACAGTGTCCTGTCCCCAAATGAGATCTTCTGATACGCTTGATGTTTTGTCAGCTTGTCATATTAGGTCCCATGATTTTGTGGTATTTGCACGCTGCTTTCAATCACACAAATCTCCACCTGACCTCTTTGAGACCAATTCCCTCTTCCACGCACCAGAGGCAGTTGTTCCTTGTTGAGCCACTGTTGCTTCCTTCTCTTCACCCCTGTAAGTCTCCAACTCTGTCACTGTTCTATGATAAAACCCCCCTGCAGGGAAGATAATGGGCAGGTGTCCTGGTCCTGCCAAGCAGCATCACCTCCCTTTGTCTTCAGTGGTACAGTAAAAGGCTGAAGCAGGTGGGTAGTGAGTACCCGAAACCCCACTATCCCACCAGCAGGTATTGCCCGTTAGGAAAGAGTTAAGTGGGCTCTGCTATCTCATTGAGATGGGGGCCTATTACCCCACTTTATTATACTGGCACTAGAAAAGGTTCAGAAAAAGGCAACTAAAATGATTGGGGGTTTGGAGAGGGTCCCATATGAGGAAAGATTAAAGAGGCTAGGACTCTTCAGCTTGGAAAAGAGGAGACTAGGGGATATGATAGAAGTCTATAAAATCATGAGTGATGTGGAGAAAGTGAATAAGGAAAAGTTATTTACTTGTTCCCATAATACAAGACTAGGGGCCACCAAATGAAATTAATGGGCTGCAGGTTTAAAACAAATAAAAGTAAGTTCTTCACGCAGCGCACAGTCAACTTGTGGAACTCCTTACCTGAGGAGGTTGTGAAGGGTAGGGCTGTAACAGCATTTAAAAGAGAATTGGATAAATTCATGGTGGTTAAGTCCATAAATGGCTATTAGTCAGGATTGGTAAGGAATGGTGTCCCTAGCCTCTGTTTGTCAGAGGATGGAGATGGACTGCTGGAGAGAGATCACTTGATCAGTGCCTGTTAGGTTCACTCCCTCTGGGGCACCTGGCGTTGGCCACTGTCGATAGACAGATACTGGGCTAGATGGACCTTTGGTCTGACCCGGTACGGCCATTCTTATATTCACTTGGGGATAAAGGAAGTAGAAGTGGCTCTCTAGGAAGAGAGGCTTCAATGCAGTGGTCACCAAACTTTTCAGGGTCACGACCTCCCTCATCCCTGGCCTTGCCCCTCCCTCAGAGTCAGGAGCAGGGCCACAGCTCCCAGCAGGGGGGATGCACACAGGGTAAGAGGGGATGAGGGTGGGTGCTGGGCTGAAGCAGAGCTGGGAGTGGAACAAGGCTGGGTGGTGCTCCCTCCCTGCCCCTGTGGGGGCTGGCCCTGGTCCAGGCTCCACTGTGCCCCCCTGTAGCAGAGCAGTTTCCTCTCTCTGGAGGAGAGGAGGTAGGCTGATTGGGGAAGCAGCCACAGCTGTGGCCTGAGTGGGTGTGGCCACAGCTGGCCCTGATATAAGGGCTCAGGGAGGAGCTGGATCAGATTCATGCCAAGGTTGGAGTGAGAAGGACCTGGCTGCCAAGGAACACAGGGTACCTGGAGCAGAGCAGTGCTGGGGAAGGGCATGAGGAGCTGGGGAGCTCCAGCCTGGCAACTCTTCAGGCTGCGACCTTGTTAAAGACCTAAGGAGGCACTGGGGCTGCAGAGGTGCAGTCCGGGGATAGACTAAGGCAGCTCGGCCAACCTCCTTGCCAATGATGAGTGGCCATTACAGATGACCGTTTGCCCTGTGAGAGGGGGCTAGATGATGACTGCCAATAGCCACTGAGGCAAGGTGGGTATAGGGGGTTGGGGTTCCCCTGGGAGGGGAGACCCAGAGTATGGGGACACTACTGTGGGGCAGCACCCCAGGGTGAGAGGGCACCGGGGTCCGGGAGGTGACACAGGGCCTGAGGCAGGAGAGACACTGGCCAGCAGTGGGTGCTCTGAGTGCTGGAATTGAGCTAATTCCCAGATGACCAGCAGGGGGCACTGCAGCAGTGAGTCAGCGATCTGCTATACCCCCTAAATGGGGCATCTGCCTCTAATGTGGGGCTGGGCAGTCCAGAAAGAAATGCTCTAGGAGCAGCCCAGGCTAGAGAGAAGGTGTGAGCTGAACTTTCTCATATTGTAGATTCCTTATGAATAGGGCCCTACCAAATTCACGGCCATGAAAAACGTGTCACAGACTGTGAAATCTGATCTCCCCCCTGAAATCTGGCATTTTGTGTGCTTTTACTTTATACTATACAGATTTCACAGGGGAGACCATCGTTTCTCAGATTGAGGATCCTAACCCAAAAGGGAGTTGCAGGGGGTCGCAAGGTTATTTTTGGGAGTTTATGGTATTCCCACCCTTACTTCCCTACTGCCTTCAGAGCTGGATGGCCAGAGAGCAGCGGCTGTTGGCCGGATACCCAGCTCTGAAGGCAGTGCGCCACCAGCAGCTGCGCAGAAGTAAGTGTGGCAATACCATACCATGCCACCCTTACTTCTGCAGTGCTCCTGGTGGCTGCTCTTCCTTCAAACCTGGGCTCCCAGCCAGCAGTTGCCACTCTCCAGCTGCCCAGCTCTAAAGGCAATGCTACCACCACCATCAGGGCAGAAGGAAGGATAGCAGTACTGCAACACCCCCTACAATAACCTTGTGACCTCCCCATAACTCCTTTTTGGGTCAGTACCCCTACAATTATAACACCATGAAATTTCAGATTAAAATATCTGAAATTATGAAATGTATGATTTAAAAATTCCTATGACTGTGAAATTGACCAAAAGGGACCATGAATTTGGAAGGGCCCTACTTATGAATAAATCCAAACTCCACAGACAGAGAGTCCACTCTACATGGGGTGGCAGTTATGTTTGCGGAACAGGTTAAAGATGGCAGCTTCATTCAGGAGGGAGCAAGATGGAGAATCACAGCTCCTGGGAACTGTAGGCTTCCTCTGCATGGCTTAGCTGCCCTAGCTCTACAACCTCCTCCCAATGCCTGTGGCTTCTCTACAGTAGCTGCACATTGCTTCTCTGCCAACTACAGAAAGTTCTTAGTGAAGGCACTGCAGCCTCTGCACAGGAGCCAGTGACTGTCGCAGGGGCTGCAGAATGGAGTATCTAGTCCTCAGAGAACCAATTCTCTTCCATTGGCAGACAATCATAATCACAGGGGGCTGCATGAGGAGGCAAGTGGAGTCCCCATTTATTTCAGCAGTCAAGAAGAGGAGCCACAACCCACATCTCCATGCACTCATGATACTGGTAGTTTCAGCCTGATGTGCATGTATGCTAGTAGATAATAGGGCTCGGGTTCTCTCCTAGAGTTTAAAATATTAGAAGATAAACCAAAATGCCCAGCTGCCTTTTAAGCCAATCTCACAATTTCTTTTGACTTGTCTCAGGACATATTTGCTCTATGGGGTTTGCAATAATGCAAGCTGCAACCTCTCAGCTCTGAGATACATGGATCAGGGCATAATCTTACAGCACAACAGTGTTATGACTTATTTGCAGACACAGAACTCTGAAAAGGATGACCCCTGGGGTCTCTGCTCCTTTCTAGCACTCACTAAAGAAATCCCAAATAACAAAGATCCCAGAGACCCTGCAGGCATCAGCCCCGCACTGAATATCATCTGCTACTGTCAAGGCCTGGATGATGCTACCCTAATGTAGCTGCATTTAGAGTCAGGGCACTCCAGCTACCTTTATGCACATTCAGACCCAAAGGAGGAGGTCTCCCCTGCCTGATTAGTCCTAGTTGACTGCAAGATGCTCAAAGCTCATGCAAGGATTCCACGCTGATGAGTACCACTGTCTTTTCATTGCAGTTATAAAAGATCCCTTCCATGAGATCACTTCCAGAAAAATTACTGACTGGATTGGTGCATTAGAATGCTGTAGAGATGCAACCTGGTGCAAAGAAGGACAGATACGAAGAGTACATGCTGCCAGATCTCCCAAAATCATTGTGGGCAGAAATATTTGCCTTTCTGGTGGGTAGGTTTGTTTTCTGGATTCTCTTCTGAATCCCTTCATTTCCCCCCACTGCATAGATGTCCAGCCATCCAGTGCAGAAGGGCCAGAGGGGATATTAAATGGCTACTGTTACATTTAAACATCTGCAGGACTGGATTATTTCCATCCAAGAGTTTTAAACCAATTGGCTAAAGAGTTCCCTGAGCCATTAATGTTTTTAAAAAATGGTGGAACACTGGGGAAATTCCAGAAAACTGTAACATTGTGCCAATACTTAAAAAGAGTAAAGAGGATGATCCAGGGAATTTTAGGCCAGTTAAAGAGAGGTCCCAGACAAAATTGTGGAAAGGCTGACACATGCAGTTAGTAAAAAGTTAAAGAACTGGCATTAATGCCAGTCAACATAATTTTATGGAAAACAGACCTTGTCAAACAAACAATATTTTTTTATTGAATTTAAAGTTTGTTTAATAAAGGTAACTGTGGAGAGAATATAAATTAGACTTCTGTAGGCCACTGGGCTTAATACATCACAACATTCTGTTAAAAAAATTAGCACTATACAAAATCAATGTGGACCATTTAAAATGGATTTAAAACTGGCTAACTGATAATTCTCAACAAGTAATGATACATGGAGAATCATCCTCAATGGGGTATTTCTAGGGGAATCCCACAGGGAGTTGTTCTTGGCCCAATGTTATTCAATATCTTTATCAATGATCTGGAAGGAAATATAAAATCGTTGCTGGTAAAGTTTGCAGATGACACTGAAATTGGTGGAATGGTAAATAATGATGGGGACAGGTCGGTTCTACAGAGTGAACTGGATTGCTTGGTAAGCTGGGCTAATTTGAACAACATGCATTTTAAAACACATACATGTGCAAGGTTAGAGATCTAGGAACCAAGAATTTAGGGTACACTTATAGAATGGGGACTGTGTGACGAAGTGGAACTGTTCTTAATGTTTTTTCTGAATACTGTGTGGGTGCCTCAGTTTCCCCTATGCATTTCTTAAGTATCTAGGGCCTGGAACAAGGGTGTGTGATTGCTGCAGAGCAAAGGGCCAGTGTGATGCTGTCTGCACAGAGAATGGCCGACACCCTGTCTCTTGGTAACTGATGGCCTGGGCCCCTCCCCCTGCAAGGTACAAGTTGAAGGTGTTGGAGAACAAAGATCAGGTGGCCTCTGGCTCGAGAAGGGGCTGGAGGTAGTCTCAGTTTACAGATGGCTGGGGAAATGGAGGGAGGCCCAGAACTGGGGTCTGGGTTCCCAACCCCCAAGATGTACCTGACTGAGGAGTCCTGGTCTCTGTACCTACAAGCTCTGTTTTAGAACATGTTCCTGTCATCTAATAAACCTTCTGTTTTACTGGCTGGCTGAGAGTCACATCTGACTGCAGAGTTGGGGTGCAGGGCCTTCTGGCTTCCCCGGGAGCCCCACCTGTGCGGACTCGCTGCGGGAAGTGCATGGTGTGGAAGGGGATGCTGAATGCTCCGAGGTCAGACCCAGGAAGGTCGAAGCTGTGTAAGCTTCTTGCCCTGGAGAGAGTATGCCCACAGAGAGGAGGCATGCTCCCCCAGAGTCCTGACTGGCTTCAAATAGAGTAGTTCCAGAGCATTGACTGGTGATACTAAACTGAGAGGAGTGATAGATACGGTGGAGGGTAAGGATAGGATACAGAGGGACCTAGACAAATTAGAGGATTGGGCCAAAAGAAATCTGGGGAGGTTCAACAAGGATAAGCACAGAGTCCTGCACTTAGGATGGAAGAATCCCATGCACTGCTACAGACTAGGGACCGAGGGGCTAGGCAGCAGTTCTGTAGAAAAGGACCTAGGGGTGACAGTGGACGAGAAGCTGGATATGAGTCAACAGTGTGCCCTTGTTACCAAGGAGGCTAATGGCATTTTGGGCTGTATAAGTAGGGGCATTGCCAGCAGATCGAGGGACGTGATCATTCCCCTCTATTTCGCATTGGTAAGGCCTCATCTGGAGTACTGTGTCCACTTTTGGGCCCCACACTACTAGAAGGATGTGGAAAAATTGGAAAGAGTCCAATGGAGGGCAACAAAAATGATTAGAGTGCTGAAGCACATGACTTATGAGGAGAGGCTGAGGGAACTGGGATTGTTTAGTCTGCAGCAGGGAAGTATGAGGGGGGATCTGATAGCTGCTTTCAACTACCTGAAAAGGGGTTCCAAAGAGGATGGATCTAGACTGTTCTCAGTGGTGGCAGATAACAGAACAAGGAGTAATGGTCACAAGTTGCAGTGGGGAAGGTTTAGGTTGGATATTAGGAAAAAAAATTTCACTAGGAAGGTGGTGAAGTACTGGAATAGGTTACCTAGGGAGGTAGTGAAATCTCCTTCCTTGGAGGTTTTTAAGGCCCGGTTTGACAAAGCCCTGGCTGGGATGATTTAGTTGGGGATTGGTCCTGCTTTGAGCAGGGGGTTGGAAAGAAGCGAGCAGCAGGCGGGGAGGGCCTTGGAGGAGGGCTGAAGCAGAAGTGGGAAGAGGTGGAGCACTCACTGGGCAAAGGAAAAGTCAGCATTTGTGTCTGCATTTGATTGGGTCATCTGAGATTGTCAGCTTTCTGGCTTACATGCGGTTAGCTCCTGTTGGAATTAACTCCCTACATGATTGCAACATTATGCTGGACATATATTATTCATAAAATATTACAGGCAGCTCCCACGTCCTTCACAAATACATTTGAGATTGAAGTGGTTGAATACTGTGGGAAGGGTGGCCAGCACATCCCTCGGCCAGTGGGAGCCGCGATTGGCCGAACTCGCAGATGCAGCAGGTAAACAAACCGACCCGGTTCACCAAGGGCTTTCCCTGAACAAGCGGCTGACCAGCTTTGAGAACCACTGCCTTAGATAACTCTTACAGTAGAGATCTGCGAAAGGAAGACATGCAGAAAACAAGCACTGCTTCTGCTAAGTAACCCCTTTGTCCTTTACAGCCATCTTTAATTAAGATGCAAGCTTTGATACCCTGTCTATTGTCTTCTGCCATAACATTGTCTTTTGTCACGCTGCCCCCACATGTGAATGCTCTCCCAGATTTGATATGCTAGACCACCACCCTCCACCTCTGTCAGATCCCTCCTCAGTTCTGCCAGAGATGAAGCAAAAATTAATTATTTTTTCTTTATTTTTTAAGAAAAGTAAAATTCTTAATAGAAACACAATGCTGTGCTCATGGCTAAGTTGACTATGGGGTTGTATTGCTGTAACTCTTTCCCTTTTGTGTCACTTCCCTCCTTGGCCAATCATGAGCAATCTGGGGTAGGGTTTATGACAGGAAAGATGGCTATAGCTGTTTGGAGGAGCACAGAGGTCCTAGTGAGTGGGGCCTCCATGCCTCTGGTGAGCTGTCCTCCCTGCTGGCTAGAACCCTGCTAACCAGCACAAGACAGAGGAGCCTGTGGCAGCTCACAGAGAGCCTGTTCATTCATTGAAGCTCCCAGCACACTTCTGGAATCTGACACAGACAGTTTTATAGACGTTAGAGACAGAAAAGCTCTATTATTTAGGTCAGCCGCTTGTCCATCCCTACTACTCTAGCTGGGCTGAACTCTCCTTAGGATATTCACTAGTGCTGTGTCCAGTCCAGTGCGGAGTTTTTGAAATGACAAAGCTTTCACCACTTCCCTAGGGGAGACTAAATACCAAAGTCTAAAACAGCTAATTAGCTCTTTGCTGAACTTCGAACCCTTATGCCTCCCTAAATAATTTGTCTCTCTCCTTGGTGTCTGAAGGGCAGACATCTATTATCATTCTTATGGACAGCTCTGCAGTATGCAATGCTGTTGACTATGAGGTACTGCTGTCCTGCCTGAGAGAGGTGGCAGAGTCCAGGGGAACATGCTAAAACCATTTTAATTCATGGAGGGATGTAGCCAAAAGGGCCAATCTCTCGCCTGTCTTATTCAGCATCCACATGGAGCCACCAGATAAACTGGTGAGAGGCTGTGCAATAAAGAGCCAACAATATGCAGATGCCCCATGGCTCTATTTATCCTTCACTACATGCAAATGGTTCACTATCACCAAGATGGCCCAGTGCTTGGATGAGATCCGCTCATGGCTGAAGAACAGCCAGATGAAGCTGAAACCTTGCCACAAGTCTGTGATACTGGTGGCAGAAGAAAACACTGTGAGGAGTTTGCAGCGGCGGTGCAGTCTCCTCTGGTTGAAGATGTCAGTTCAGGACAACTGCACCTGTATTTCCCCAGTGTGGATCAAAAAGGGCACCCACTCTCAGGCTTCCAACTCCCCAGCTGTTGCCTTTCCAGGATGGGAGATCTATGTGTCTCTTCCTTTTGATTGGGGTATTTCCAGGCTGCACAGTTCCCTGCTGTCACAGTGTTATTCCCCACAGGCAGGTTGCCCAAGGATACCTTCTTGCTTTTTCTTTAAAGACAGTTAACAGTGTAATAGCCACAGCTGTTAGGTGCCACACAGCACTTGCTATGCAAGCCTATTTTATTCTTAAGGTAAAAGTACTGCTGAAAAAAATACCTTCAAACAATAAAAGAACCTATACACATGCTAATAAGCTTACCAGAGAATCCCACAACCCTAACATGGGCTCTGACAGGAGCAGTCATTCAGCACCCCATCTAATGGGTTTCCTTTGTGGTCACAATTCATCACAACTTCAGCTCAGAAAAGAACACTCATGCCATGTTTAGTCCACCCTTTATACAGTTGAGAGGTCTTTGATCTGGAGTTTCCAGGAGCAGGAATGGGTCATTTGTATTCCCTTCACCCCCAAGGAAATTGACTTTACATGCACTGTCCCCATAGTCCTTTGAAGTTCCTAGAAAAGTTACGTACAGTCCTACAATAACAATTAAACAATTGCATTTTCAGTACAATGTACCCCAGAAGTATTAACCTTTATTCAGTAAAGTTTATCTTAATTCCATAAGGTTTGTCCAGGATATTACATTGCTTGGATAAAATCAGCTCATGGATGAAGAACAGCTGGCTGAAGCTGAAATGGATCCAGATGGGGGTGATGCTGGTTACAGAGAAAAGCCCTGTGCGGAGTTTGCTGCTGCAGTGCAGTCTCCTCTGGTTGAAGGCACACACCCACAATTGGTAAATTCAGTCCATAATTTAAGAGAATGCTGAGCTCTTACATAGCAACATCTGCCAGCAGCATTCTGTACTGTCTGTCTCTGGTTGAGTAGAGCACTCTATCCCATCCTGGTGAGCAATGACCTGGCCTGATTTATACACACATTCATCCCCTCTCATCTGGACTACAAGAATGTGATATACCTGGACATGAAGCCATCTCCTTGTGAAACTACTTCTAGTACAGAACTCTGCAGCACATCTCCTCAGCAACACTGGCTACCACAGGTGCATCAGACCTGTCCTCTCTCTGCATTAGCTTCCCAAAGAATAGTGAGTTATGGTCAAAATCTTGCTTGTTATCATAAAGGCACTCAACATACGTAAAAGAGTCTGAAGCTCCAGGATGAAGATAGAGATCAACACTCTGATCTTCTGGCCTAATAGAGCCCTCACTACAAGCATAAACTAATCCTTGGACGAGACAGCTTTCTCAGAGGCCCGTCCAAGACTGTGTAATGAGCTCCTACAGGAACGAAACATCACCACAAACCTCAGTCCTTTTTTCCCAAGTCCAAGTGCATTTCTTTGAGCTGTCTTCTGTCATATAAACACAGAGCAGCATGGACATATAATTTACTTAAAAAAAAAAGAAAAGAAAAGAAAAAGAAAATACTTGAACAAAAGATTTTATTGTATACACAGCTTTCCTCCTGGGGAGAGGGTGAGAGAGAGAATTAACTGTACAGGACGAGTGCTAGTCATATTGTTTCTTTCATTCCTGGAAGGTACTTATATTACTGTGAGGAATGTGGTATAAATATCTTTCTGGCAACGTTTGGCACGCGGCTCGCCAGGGTAAGCACCCTGGCGGGCCGGGCCTGTTTGTTTACCTGCCGCGTCCTCGGGTTTGGCTGATCGCGGCTCCCACTGGCCACAGTTTGCCGCTTCGGGCCAATGGGGGCGGCGGGAAGCGGCGGCCAGCACATCCCTCGGCCCGCGCCGCTTCCCGCCGCCCCCATTGGCCTGGAGCAGCGAACTGCGGCCAGTGGGAGCCGCGATCAGCTGAACGTGCGGACGTGGCAGATAAACAAACTGGCCTGGCCCGCCAAGGTGCTTACCCTGGCGAGCCACGTGCCAAAGGTTGCCAACCCCTGTTCTAGAAATACATACGTATTGATAATTAGCATGTCCTAGCCCCTCTTTTCCTTAGGCAGTGCTTAGGGCTTGTCAACATGGGGAAATTTACCAGCAGAACTGTACCAGTATAATTATACTGGTATAGCTCCCCTTGAGGATACATAATTTGGAATGAAGTATCAGAGGGGTAGCCGTGTTAGTCTGGATCTGTAAAAGCAGCAAAGAATCCTGTGGCACCTTATAGACTAACAGACGTTGTTAGTCTATAAGGTGCCACAGGATTCTTTGCTGCTTTTATAGTTTGGAATAATCCACATAGTGGGTTATGCCAGTATAGTTTTGTTGGTAAACTTCCTCCTGTAGCCCAGGTCTTAGCCAAGTGCAGCATAAATTAGTCCTTAATCAGTTTGTTGCTTTTTTGCTTCCACTCCACTGACAAGTGTTGCTTTCCAGGTTTGGCAGTTTCTTGGAGAGTCCTAAATTCATGCTTCTCTTCAATCCATTAGGTTCTTCCCTGCTTTGTGATCATTGCAGTCTGTAAATTCACCAGTAGCATTGCTACATTCAGAATTTTGGCCTGCAAAGCCATTACTCGGATTTTTAAAACTAAAATGTGGTTGCATTTTGCTGGCTGTTTATGGGACCCAGAATCTTGAAGTGCAAATTTGTGGATCCAAAGGCAAAGTAGATTTGCACTAAATAAAAACCTAGAATAGCCTTTGAATCCTTCCTGGGATGTCAAGGAGAATGCAGCAGGCAAAACCTTTTTTCCCCACTTTGTATTTTTTTTAATTATAAACAAATGTATTCAAATGCTAATGTCCAATAAACGTAGAGCCACAGGACTCCAGGCTTCAGAATCCAACTTCTAAGTGCTCTTGGGGTATGTCTACACTGCAATGTAAGTCCAAAGTCAGTGGGACTCGAGTCAATGAACCATGAGTTTGAGAAATCAGGGCTTTTTTTACCTGGGAGTTATCTGGAATATCAAGTTTAATGTGCCCTTTTCTTGATGTAAGATCTTTTGGATGACACAGAGATTTTGACTGAGAACTTTCTCAGCTCTTTGTTAAAGAGGCAGAGTGTTCTGAATCCAAAACACACTGCTTTTCTCCTCAGTGGTTTCCCTGATGTCATAAACCTACTCGCACTTCAGTCATCAATAGATTCTTCCAGGAAAAAACACAGTAGATGAGCCCTGAATTTCTTATGTTAAAAAATAAAAGTGGAAAAAAAGTCTTATACCTTTAGGCCTAGTGTATCTGTAATAAAGAAGGGAAAAAGGGCATAAACTCAGTTTCCCCCCTCCCTTCAGATGGCCTCTTCCCAGCTGCCCTACCCTCTGCCACACTGAAATTGTTCTAATCTGACCTCATCTCTGGCTTTTGGTTGCCTCCCTGTAGATGGGGCAATGGGATGTAAGAGTTGGTTGCTGCTAGTCATAAAATGAGCTTTCACTGGCCTGTGGGTGGGGGAATGGCCTAGATATGCAGATCTGATTTCAGCATCTGAGATTTATGTTGGTATTAATGAGAATCTGCAGGTAAATCTGCAGCAGACAGTTCAACTCCCATCCAGGGAAGTCTCCTGAGAAGATTGTTCTAAAGATGGGACTCAGGTTTACTTGCAGTTTTATTCATAGTTCATGGAGATAAATAATTCAGCACAAGTTATCGATTTTATGTCCATTTGTTCTTAGTTCCTGATTTCATCTGAGCTCCATCTTTGCAAGGAAAGCGTGAGCTGCAGCAGTGAGCTAATGTTACCGCAGGGCACAATTAGGGAAGGGAACAGGCTCCCTGACAACAAACATTGGCACCCAGAAAATGTATGTATGTATCTTTGTTGAACTCATGTCTTTGCCAGTTCTAGCTCAGTAGGCACTGCTAGGGAGAACGTATCTGTAACTGACTAAGATGATTTACAATTTATCTGACCCGTTTTTGTGGGACCTGTACTTTATCCTTCCATAATGGAAATGTACCTGGAAAGAACAGCACTCTGGGAGCTATGGTTGCCTCCCTGCAGCCACTTTATGTGGCTGAGACTGCCAAAAACTTCTATAGAAGTTATTGCAAATGGTCTCTGTAGCTCCTCTCTTTTTCACAGGTTCTTTTAATCACCTTCAAACTTCTGTCTGTTCTGAGAGCAGCGTTCACAAAATGCAGGGTGCTGCTAGGATCCATGTGAAAACTGTATGTGATAAGTTCAGTGATGTGGACTCTGCAGTTTGAGAGGATATCAATAAACTATTCAACTCTGAGAATACAAGAGAAAGTGTCCACAGTGACTGAAACTCACAGGCATTGCAGACATGACTGTTTCAAGCACTGTTATACTGAGGAGAGAATGGGAGAAAGAGCAAAATATTGGTCAAAATCAGATCATTTTGTACACAAGTGAAACCCTGCTCCTTATATAAATGATTTGCCTAGATCACTCAGCTACAGAAAGAGCAGTATCTTCAGAGTATTGTTAATGTTCCTTAGCCCATTCTTCAAGCTTTACTCTGCCTAGCTAGCTTCCTATTATCAGTCTGTCTGTTTGATAGTCCCCTGCTGGGGTTTTGTCAGCACTGTCCTCGTGGTCTCCCTGAAGAGCAGCATGGCATTTGTTATCTGAATAAATAACATGGCGTTTTTCAAATCAGGGGCACTGGAATGAAACTCCTCTTCATAAAGATGTCAGCAGCCCTTTTGACTCTGGTGTTCAAGCCCTGGATATAAAGAGCTGAAAGCACCATATCCCAGGAATCTGATCCTTCCCAAGGCAGCTGATGACTATTACAAGAGCTTGACCAGCTGGTTTCAGAGCAAGGGATGACATCTGAGAAGGTTAAACCATTTCTAAGAAAAAGAGAGCTCTTCTGTGTTGCGGCAGAATTATAACACCTCATCTTTCAGTTTTCACGGGGTCGCTCACTTTGTCTGAGTCAGTCCCATTTCTTTATCTATTTCTAGTCTGTCTTGGGCCCTCTTTCTGCTTTTCCTCTTCTCTCTTTCTCTCTGTCTGTCTGAGATACATAAAAGATCTAATATTCCTCTTCCTGAAGGATGTCCCTGTGTGCATGAGTAACTAATGCTGACAGAAGCAGACAAAGCAGCAGAACCAGGAAGGACATCCTTGCGGGGATCACACTGTCTCTCTTCAGTGGTAGTTGAGTGTCTCTTCCAAACAGGATTTTGAAGAAATGGTTCTTAAGGTCTAGTGATACTAAAAAGCCTCAGGTGATCACTAATCACTGTGATCACTAATCCCTCCCCACTTTGTGTTGCATCATCCATCTCTCTGCTCCATCACTTCTCTCCCTAATGCCATGGAGTTCTATACTGCTGTCTGGTGTGAAGTTCCTATTCTCACCATGTGGTGCTTTTCTTTAATTTCCCCTTTCTTGTTCCTTCCTGTCCTTCATTAATTGCTAATATTTGCTGCACTTTTCCAGCTTTGCTTCATAATCCTCTTTATCCCCTTCCATTGAGACTTCTTAGAATCATCTGTCTTCATTTTCCCTAAAAAGCAACAAAGAGTCCTGTGGCACCTTATACACTAACAGAAGTATTGGAGCTTAAGCTTTCGTGGGTGAATACCCACTTTGTCAGACACATGATTTTATGAGTTTTTATGCTTTTATGAGTTGCTTTGGATACATCCAGACTACCCACCATTTTGGCGGGTAGCAGTCGATTTATCAGGGATCGATTTATCGCATCTCGTTGAGACGCAAAGTATCGATCCCCAAGCACGCTCCCCGTCGACTCCAGAACTCCACCGGAGTGAGCGGCAGTAGCGGAGTTGACGGGGGAGCCGCGACTGTCGATCGCGCGCTGTGAGGATGGGAGGTAAGTCGGAATAAGATACGTAGGTATTCCCGTAGCTGAAGTTGTGTATCTTACATCGACACCGCCCCCTCCCCCATGTAGACCAGGCCTTAGTTAAATTAGGATCACCATTTTTAAAACCTTCTGTTCTGGGACAAAAGTTGGACCAGCATATTGGCACAGAAAATTGGCTTTGGGGGATTATTTAAGATAGAAGCTGAAGGGAAGTTAGTGACAGGTGCTGATGATCACATGGGTCAGACAAAGACACTTCTAGTAACTCTTTATCTGGGAAAAGATAAGAACAGAAATTACAGCTGGAGTAGGGTCTGCTTGAGATCTCATTGGTAAATCTGGAGAAAGTAAGAGGGTATCGATTTATGGAGTTTAAAAGTAGGTACATAGCTAAAAGTTAAAATGTTATGAATCTGCATACTGATGTGAGAAGCTTAAAAGCCAAAAGAGGTAAACTGGAATGCCTGGCTGTAAGGAGGAGCTTGGTGTGATGGGACGGCAAATCAGTGGGACACTGTAATAGCTGGCTGAGCACTATTTGGAGAAGACAGAATAGGTTGTAGAGGACAGATGATAGGCAGGTCAAAGAGACAACGAAGTCTGAAATAATTATACTAATGGATGACTTCAGCTATTCACATATAAATGGCTCAGATGTCACAATGAGACCAAGTTTACAAGCAATTTCTCAACAGTTTAAACAGTTGCTTCTTGGGGACAGCTAGTGTCAGAGCAACCATGAAGAGAGGCTAGTCTCAGTTTAATTCTAAGTAAGAGGAATTCATATGACATTTTGGGGTTCAACTCTGACCAGTGAGAGAGGTTGTGTCACCCTGCACTGTACAACCCTGGGTGTCTTAAATGCTCTGCTGCTGTGGCTCACAGCCCAGACACCAGCAGCCCGCAGACAAACATGCAGTTCCCCAAGCATCTGTTTACTGTGCAGTGCTTGTTCAGCTCTCTGACTCCAACAGCCTGCCTATAATACAACAGCTCCATCCTAGTCTCCATCACTCTTGGTTATTGCTTGCAAGCTAACTCCAATACACACTCCCAAATTTCCCTAAAGTCATCTGCTGTGAGAAGTGTCCTGCCCTCTCCTGGAAACTCAGAAGTAATAAGGTGCATTGCTCCTTTAAAGAGAGAAAAGCACAATTAATTAATTAATCTGGAGTTAACAATCACTTCAATTCAAACACAGCACTGGGTTGGTTTAGATTAAAAGTAAAATGAGTTTAATCAACAAGAGTGAGGTGTTAAGTGAGTTCAGGTACAAGTGATGAAAACAAAAATGGTTTCAAGCAAATAAAAGTAAAAATATGCTTTCTAATGGCTAAGGCTTAACGAGTTACAGCCTTGGCTCAAGATAGCTTTCTTACCAGTCTTTCCAGCTATGGCTGACTTTCCGTCAGTCAGGACCTTCCACAGATGTACAAGGTGCTGATTTCCCTTGTCTTCCTAGGTGAAAGATGCCAAAATGACTCTGTTTCCCCTTATATTTCTCAGGGTTCGTGGCCCTTGTTTCAAGGGGCAGGATGACCTTGGGCTGTTCCTCTCATGCTGATTTGTATGTAAATGAAGCTTCCATTGTTTTGATTCAACAATGCTCCTTTCTCTCTTGTCTGGGAGAAAATCTGTTTCTTCCTTTGTAGAGGAAAGCTTAATATCAATAAGTGTCCATAATTTCTCAGATAGTGTTAATGCATGCTTTTCACAATGATACTAATTATTAGTGTGTCACAGACTTTCATAAAAGATGTTATTGATAGGTAATAATTGGAGATATACCAATCTCCTAGAACTGGAAGGGACCTTGAAAAGTCATTGAGTCCAGCCCCCTGCCTTCACTAGCAGGACCAATTTTTGTCTCAGATCCCTAAGTGGCCCCTTCAAGGATTGAACTCACAAGTCTGGGTTTAAGCAGGTCAATGCTTAAACCACTGAGCTATCCCTCCCCCCACATTTATAATGCAGTAATATAATATACAATCAGGTGATTCAGTTGCATATCATTTAAGGTTCAGATCACTGCAAGAGGCTGTCTCCTCCACTTACTAGGTTGATGGCTTTGTTTACTTTTTATGCAAATATGCCTTCATTGTCTCTTCCTGACGACAAGGCTGGTCAGACAATCAGATTAAGAAATATGTATTTAAGGCAAACTGGACCTATGCATTGCTTACCAAACACATTTTCAGGCCATAATTCTAGCACATATCCATAACTGTACACATGACCTGAAAAAGAGCTTCGGGTAAGCTTGAAAGCTTGTCTCTCTCACCAGCAGAAGTTGGTCCAATAAAAGATATTACCTCACCCACTTTATCTCTCTGTACACATCCTGTGCATACATCACACAAGAATATTAATGATCAGTGAGTTAGTTTTCCAATGATATGTTACATGCCACCATTTGGGTATATATCATGACAACAGTGTGTTAAGTGTAGTATGTCAGGCCTGACAAGAATTGCTGACAGAGTAGTGAAACACCCATGGACCTCTGTGTCACAGATGGTTCAACACCTAACTATAGCTGAGCCACAAGGAAATAGATGGCATGATGTGATTAAGTTCAACAGTTCCGTGAGGTAGAAATGTCCCAGAAATTTGCACAGTGCCACAACACTTTAGACAGAAGTTTTAAAAAACGGGGAACCTTCTCAAAAGTGAAGGAATTAAAATCCTTAGACCACATGGAGAATGCCTAAGCAACCATACAAGATCTCAGAAGATATGGGTATGTATCCCTAAAGAAGAAAGGGAACAGAAGGGGGTGATGGTGGAGCGGAATAAAATGGTTAAATGGAAAGGTTCAGGAAGTTACTCAAGACAAACAGGTATCCTTCAGAAAACCCTAATAAAGCCAATAAAATGGAGCCAAAATGACTGAAGGTAAAATGTAAGATGGAAATTAGGGGAGCTAAGAGGGATTGTAAGAGCCTAATACATAAAAAAAACAAGTAAGAAATTCTTTCAGTATATGAGACGGAGGGAGTGTATGAGACTAAAGCCTACTGGAAGGAAAGAAGGGAGCTGTGCAGTATCTGCGTACAGTGAAACAGGGCTTCCCTGTGTAATGCACCTTGCCTGGTATGCACCTGGCAGCCCTGCCTGTGTTTCCGCAGCCCAGATGCGTTGTCACACATCCAGCTGGGCTTCAGGGACAGCTGCAGTTGCTGTTATGGACCACCAGAGGTTGTTGTGGCAGCTGCTCTGCCAGTCAGCCATGTGGTCTCACTTCCCTCCTCCCTGGATCACAGCAGGAAGGACCGGATGGTAGCAGTGGCAACAGCCACAAGGGAAAAGATGAGGGGTCCAGTACTGGTGCCAGTCTCCCTAGCACCCTCCCTTCCTCCCAGCCAGCCTTCCAGCCCCAGCTTACCCCCAGACGGCCTTCCGTCCACAACTAACTACCAGCCACCAGCTCTCAGCTTCCTCTGCACCCAGCTACCCGCAAACAGCACCCACCTAATCTAGCACTGCACACACTCTTCAGCAGTTCCAGTCTCTGTCATCCTCAGATACCTTCTAGGACTCTCTCATCCACCTCTGGACCCCCTCACACCAGACAGCACCCACTCGACCGCAACTTCCGACGCCCTCTGGAACTTACCTACACATGTAGCCTGGTATCTCCCCAGGACTCCATCCTGTTGGCCCCACGACACCTGCCATGATCTGTGCAGCTCTGTATCCTGCCCCTGCCATTGCTTGGGGCAGGGTATGTTGAGGGTAAGCTGAAGTTTAGGGTCATATACAAATAATTTGCCAATATGACTAGAGAATCACTTGGTTTGTTGCTCTTTAGTCTATGCTCATTGCTTACACTGGGACACCTCCAATCTCGCCATTCTCCCCCAAGCTCCCTGTGTGCTATCCTCTCTCCATTTTAGGGAATCCCTGCAGCCCCCCCCCACCTCCTGCATGCTAGAGCTCTGTGTAGCCTCCCATTTTCACCTCCCCCATGCCAGAGGCTCTGTATCTCTCTTTTTTGTACAATCTAAAGGGTCGCACACTTTGTTGCTTATATAAGATGAGCTGTAGTTCCCTAGGTCACCACTTCCACACCCCCACCACCATCCCCTTTTTCTCTCCCACATCCTTCTGGGGTCCTGCTTTCTTCCTATTCCACTCTCATCCTGCATCCAGGTCCCTGCTTCTCCACCCACACACTCCCAGCTCTGGGTCCCTGGTTCTCCCCCTCCCCCCACGACTAAGAGAGCATTAGAAAGAGGGTTTTTAGAGGGGAAGCAGGGACCAAGGGGAGAAAGTGGGGACCCTAGAGAGGAGTGTGGGAAAATGTGGATGGGATAAGCAGCAGCACCCTAGAGCAGGGAGGGAGGGAGTGGAGGAGGGAGAGCAGCGAAAGGGGGGAACCAGGTACTCAGAATGGAGGGTGGGGAGCAGTGGAAGGTGAAAGCCAAAACTCAAAGAGGAGTGTGCCGTACACTCCATTTGATGGCATTTGTCTGACTGTTTGTCTGCCTGTCTTTAAAGGTCCCTCAAATGGCTTTTCCAATTTTCTAATTTTCAACAAAATCAATAGAATTGTGCCCACTGATGCCTAGAACTTTCCCTGAAATTTTGAAAGTGATTGGCTGCTGTGTTCAAAAGTTACTATGTTACATCCAGACCAACAGGCAGACAGTCAGTCAGAGAAATGCCATCAAATGGAGTGTAGGGCCTCACTTAGCTTTGCCAAATATGGGTTCATTATATAACATGCATAAAATCTCACATAAAGCTTAACAAAACTTGGCAGCTGTGGTGAAATGTACGGGGGCAGGGTGATGAAGGAGCACTTTGGTCAGATAATACAATGGTGCCAGCTTTCAGGATGTTTTTGCGATGGTGGGATTTTGGCCAGGGCTGAAGCCATTCTGGCAGTGATCACTGGCACAAGAAGCTCCAGTTCTCTGGCAAATTCGAGCCCTCTGATTGAGTTCCCATCCCACTTGCCTGCCACCTTGTGCAGAATCACCAGTCAGAGCTATGGCAGGCAGAGTAGCCTTCCCCCTTCCCCTAGCAACCTAAAGCCATTCTCACCGGGGGGAGGGGGGAGTGGAGGAGGGAGCAAAGAGCCTAGCAGTTCAGGTGGGCTCTGCCCCATTCTCCCCTCCCCTACTGTGAGCAATGAGGATAGGACAGTGTTTCTCCCCTCTCCTTGCAGGGGGAAGAGCTGCCCACTCCAGCCTCGGAGAGGCGGGTGAAGAACCTGAGTAAGAGCAGGGGTGTGCACTGAGGGAGGGCTGAACTGATGGGAGGCTGGGAATCGAGTTGAGGGTTACTGAATTGATGGGGGTGAGGGTTGAACAGTTGTTGAGGGGCGGGCTGGATGGGGGGGCAGAATTAATTGCTAGGCAGGGGGCTGGCAGATGTGGGGGTGAGAGCTCCTGCAACAGGGACCAAAACTGCCTGCCCCAGCACAGACCTGCTGTGGCCAGGAGAGGCGCCCCTCCCCTCTCGCACCAGTGCAGATCCACCCCAGACTTGCCGTGGATGGGGGAGAGGACCCCGGCCCAGGTCCGCCGGACCTGCCAGTGACAGGAGTCCTTCCCTTGATCCACCATAGCCCTGCTGGAGCTGCCGTGGCTGGAGGGAGGCGCCTGTCCCCCAGCCCCGAGCTACTGCGACGAGACAGAGCTGGGGGCAGCCTGCATCCCAAACCCCTCATCCTTGTCCCCACCTCAGAGCCTGCAGCCCCCTGCACCCCAACCCTCTTCCCCAGCCCTGAGCCTCTTCCCACACCTCAATCCTCTCATCCCTGACCCTCCCCCCAGAACCCTCATCCCTAGTCGTAGCCCTCATCCCTGCATCCAACCTTTTGTCTCAGTCTTGAGCCTCCTCCCTCAGCCATTAGCACTCATCCCTAGCCCCACCCCAGATCCCACAACCCCAGCCAGAGCCTTCATCCCCCCATGCCCTCTGCCCCAGCTCTGAGCCCCCTCCTGCACTGAGAACCCCTTGACCCCATCCCTGCCATATGAATTTTGTTACGTGCATCAATATGAAGGTAATGTGTCACACATCACATCCATATTGGTGCACATAAAATCCATTCCACACATGGATGTTAAAATTTAGAGGGAACACTGACACACACACAATTGGTAAGGAGGAGTTCAAAAATAAAAAAACCCCACAATATATTCTTTGAATGAATCTCGTGATTTTCCAGTCCAATCTCATGATTTTGGGGGTGTGACTAATGATTTTTGCTTCCTGGGGTTGGCAGTACTGGTAATGGTACAGTACCAAGGTTAATGGTGCAGGGGCACTTGGTGGGGAAGGATGTTGAGAGTACAAGGAGGCTCATGAAACCATAGTCCATCACCCAGGGAGTAAGAGGGAGCATATGGGAGGTTTCTCAGACTGGGCTTTGGCACCAGCAGAGTTAATAGAAAGCGTTTAGAAGCACTCAAGGTTGGGCTCTGGCTCCAAGAAGGTTAATGAATGAGCTCACTGTGTCCTTGGGCTCTGGCACCCAGGGGGTTAACGAATGAGGAGCCAGTGGAGGTGCTGGGGTCGGGCTCCGGCACCCGGGGGGTTGACAAATGAGGAACATGTGGTATTGCTGGGGTCAGGCTCTGGCATTGAGTGAGTTATCGAATGAGGAACATGTGGAGGTTCTGGGATTGGGCTCTGGCACCAAGCAAATTAACAAATGAGGAACAGATGGTGGTGCTGGGGTCAGGCTCTGGCACCCAGGGGGTTAAGGCATGAGGAACATGTGGAGGTGCTGGGTTCGGGTTCTGGCACCCAGGGGGTTAACAAATGGGGACCATGTGGAGGTGCTGGGGTCAGGCTCTGGCACCCTTGGGGTTAACGCATGAGGAACATGTGGAGGTGCTGGGGTTGGGTTCTGGCACCCAGGGGGTTAACAGATGAACATGTGGAGGTGCTGGGGGCAAGCTCTGGCACCCAGGGGGTTAACATGAACATGTGGAGGTGCTGAGGGCAAGCTCTGGCACCCAGAGGGTTAACAGATGAACATGTGGAGGTGCTGAGGGCAAGCTCTGGCACCCAGAGGGTTAACAGATGAACATGTGGAGGTGCTGAGGGCAAGCTCTGGCACCCAGAGGGTTAACAGATGAACATGTGGAGGTGCTGGGGGCAAGCTCTGGCACCCTCGGGGTTAATGAATGAGGAACATGTGATGGTGCTGGGGTTGAGCTCTGGCATCCAGGGTTTGTTTAGTATTTTATTAAGGTTTTGTTATTTTTTACTTTTCAATGCAAACATCGCAATACAAAAAGAAAACGAAAAATGAAACTTGTTAACTTAAAATGACTGTGATGAGGTGTACTTGCCCTGCACTGGACAAGGAGGGATTAACCCTGTATTCTGGGCAGAGGAAGCGACGCCCCCTCACCCCTGCTGGGCATGCTCCAACTGGATCATCAGTATAAAAGGGAGCAACCCAGCTCAGTCAGGGCCAACTGCCAAAGAGAGAACAGACATTGCAGGTTCCCGCCTGGGAGCTTCTGAAGTCCAAGATCATGGAGGCCAAGTCCTCGAAGACCCAGGCAGATAGTCAGCTTCCTACAGATACCCAGGAGACCTCAGAACCACCTGGAGCTTCATGGATGACATCTGGACCATGCCCCTGGAAGACACAGTAGGAAGTTGTCTGGGGGACTAACCGTTGGATCAGGAACTAAGTCAACATGTTTCGGTTGGATCCCTGGTGATCTAGCAACAAGTACACTCACCACTGCTAAGGCTTTGGATTGTGACCCAGTGGAGTAGGGAGTGCCCGGTCCCCCTACCCTGGTCGCCACCACCCTCTGATCATCAAACTGCTCAGCCTTGCAAGAGAGGGCAGTGACATTGACATGGGCCACTAGGCCACACCGCCCCACTAATGAGGGCAGCTGTATTGACTGGCTATTGGGCTGTGCAGCCCTGCTAAGAAGGGCAGCTGTATTGGCTCTGGCCACTAGACCACACCGACCTGCAAGGAAGGGCAGCCATATTGACTCTGGCCACTAGGCAGTACCACCCCGAGGCCAAGGATGGGCAGGTTGACTCAGCCTTGGTGTTATAACGCTCCTTCCCCAGCCCCAAAGGGGGCTGGTATGTACAAAGACAATGACCGTCTGTGACGTACAACATAGCGTTAGCATACATGTGCAAAAAACTTTTTAACAATCATAATATTAAACTATAAAATCAGATAAATCAAAACTTTACAATTAATGAGGGGACAACACAGACATGGCAGGGCGGGGAAGAGTGAAAGCAGGAGGAAAAAGAAGCAGGTGAAGAGTCAAGGAGGGAGAAGGGGAAGCAGCAGGAGATCTAGACCTGTCAGTGGGCCTTTGGAACTCCTTAGTCCAGTGTTTGTAAAAATGCAGCCTGGATATCTTTAAACTCACATAGTTAATCCCTGGAGAGGACAATGGCTGACTGCGAGGCCAGGGAGATCAGAACACCATTATTTTTCCAACTCTGTAAAATCATTCGCTTCATGATCACGGCTTCTCTCAGGAACCATTAATACTATGCTGATGAGAGGCCCTGTTTCATAGGTAAATATCCTAATGTTGTTCTCTACTGATGTTTGATTGCTAAAGCCCCAAATCATTTTAATTCTAGTGTCAATTGCTTTCCACACCTGTTTAACTGGAGGATATTTCTCCAACATTTGCAGGAGTGTGCCCTTATCTTTGCCACAGTGTCAGCTTCTATCTGAAGGAAGAGCTTATGGTCTTATGTTAAGAGCTTTAATTTTATGTAGTCTTTGCAGTGTCTAGTACATTCTAAATACTTTCTGTTGTTGTTGAATTAAATGTTAACATACGTCTATAGAAGCAAGTTTTGCATTGTGCTATACAATTGACCATTGTGGAGCTTTTTAGAAGACAATCTAGCCCTTTATCTCTCTTTTTTTTAATCTCATTCCTCTGAAGCATCAGGGATAAACATAGCGAAGATGAGACATTGGACAAGATGGGTCAGGGCTCTGAGGTGGTACCACGCATTGTCTCTCTCTTAGGTGCTTGGCTGGCTGGCTCTTTCTCATATGCTCAGGGTCTAACTGATCACCATAAGTTGGACTAGGCAGGGATTTTATCTCGGGTCAAATAGGTAGTGACCTTGGGAGATTTCCACCTTCCTCTGAAGTGTATGGTTGCGGGTCACTTGCCAAGATCATCTGGTATATCTCAATCATCTCCCGCCTTTGTGGGGACTCTTAACATTGGTGCACCTCAGTCTCTCCGATTCTCTGCCTGTGGCTGATAACAGCCTAGTCTCCTGGGGGTTATAATGCTTTGGTCTGATTTCAGGTGTTGAGTTTAGTGTGTGGGTGCTGGGTGGTGTTGATGGTTTGTGATATACAGGAGGTCAGACAGGATGATCTGGTGGCCTTAAACTCTGTGACTCTAATCTGAGGATTTAGTGATCACTTCAGGAATCAGAGACCTTTTCCATCAGAAAAACATATATGGGAAGTGTGTGGAGTTTCTTTACTGTTCTGTACTTCAGGGGTGTTGGGTAGTCTCAGGGTGTTGGGCTAACGTGATAGGTCAGGAAAGATTTTAGCAGTATATATTGCCATACTGCTGTAGCTAGTAGCTTATACTGCTGTAACACCTCGAATGAACCATTCCCCCATCACCAACCAATTGAGAGAGGACTCTAACTCTTTCTGTTCATTCCCTCCATATGTTTGGTGGGTTGCCAATCTGTAAATCACTATTACCCCATGTAGTGGCTTTTATATGGTGTGAAGAGTGAAAGTGGAATCTGTTGGTCAAAATGGTCCATACTCTCCTGGTCGCCACTACAGAGGCCATTTTCTTTTTCTCTGTAGGGTAGGATAAGGATCCCAACAGGAGGATTGATTTAATTCATTTTCTTTTAATCCCCATCCATAAGGGATGTTGTTGTTTATGTGTTGCAAATAGTGAGAGACCTGGACATGAAATAGACAACGTAATAGTTATGAAGGTCTGGGCGTCTGAAGCTACTGCCAGCGGGATGGAGCTGAAGCTTCCTCCAAGATGGTCTGGGGTGTTGTGCTAGGCCCTGTAAACAAGTCTCAATAATCCTATTAAATCTTTTAAAATAGAATGGTGAGATGATGACAGGAAGCCCACTCAAAATGTATAAACGTCTAGGTAAAACATTAATCTGAACTGGATTCATCCCCCTTCCCCACCCCTCGGCTCAGTGAATGTGCCTGCCATTGATTGGTGTTTTCTGCCAGCTGCAGAAGGTTAGAGTCTAAATTCATTTTTTCAGTTTTTTTAAGGTTTCTTGCTATTTGTATCCCCAAGTATTTAACTGCCTCTGACTGCCTCTGAAAATTCCACTGGGAGAAAGCCCTGCTAAAAGGCAGCCAGGCAATCTAAAGTAGTTCTGACTCTTCCCAGTTAATGCTACAGCCTGAAAGTGAGCCAAAGTATTGGATTAATGCAAGAAGGGCAGGGATTGTGATTTCAAGGTTCATTATAAACAGAAAGGAATCAGCATATACCATCTAGTGGTACGCCAGTGGGCCAATCTTAATACCCAAATGTTTGGGTGAGAGCCTATAGTGATCTTCATGGGCTCTAGGGCCAGATCAAACAGAAGAAGGGACAACCCTATATGGTACCTCAGAGAAGGTTAAATGAATGTGAAATTATGCCATTGGTTAAGATTAGAGTTGTGGGGTCCTTATATAGAAGTTTAATCCATCATCTAAAAACAGGCCTGAAACCAGGCTCTGGAGGGTCTATAGCATGTACTCCCCATTCACGTGATCAAAGGCTTCTTCTGCATCCAAGGCAGAAGTTCTTAGGGGTCACGGTCCTCATACTGTGCGCAGGGCCGGCGCTTCCGTTTAGGCGGCCTAGGCAATCGCCTAGGGCGCCAGGATTATTGATGGGCGGCATTTTGCCAGAGGGGGCGGCAGGCGGCTCCGGTGGAGCTGCCGCAGTCATGCCTGCGGAGGGTCCGCTGGTCTGCGGCTCCGGTGGAGCTGCCGCAGTCCTGCCTGCGGATGGTAGGCTGCTCCCGCGGCTCCGGTGGACCTCCCGCAGGCACCATTGCAGCAGCTCCACCGGAACCGCTGACCAGCAGACCCTCCGCAGGCACGACTGCGGAAGCTCCACCGGAGCCGCGGGACCAGGGCGTGGGGCGGTGAAATTGCCGTGCACCTAGGGCGCTAAAACCCCTAGCGCTGGTCCTGACTGTGCGATTATTAGAGCTACTCACTATCTTTAGTTATCTGAACCATGTCGGACTTTAATAAACCCCATCAGGGAGGGATAGATGATATTGCGCCTGGCAGCCAAAATATTGGCCAATATTTCAAATGCTAATTAAGGAGATTTCTGTATAGTTTGGGCATGACATGAGGCCCCGGCCCAACTTGGGAATAACTGAAATACATATCAAACTAAAATACAGGCTCTCCTCCAAGCATGGGGCAGGTACTTTCCTCCATTGAACAAGGTAGCAACTTGCCTGCAGGGGAGCCAGAAACATGTTTATAACAATAAGCTGGGAAAGCGTCTGGGCAAGAAGCCTTACCCAATTGCATGGATTTCAAGGCATGTGGCTAATGAAGTATCAGAGCTCTCCTCTTGGGCCACAGAGAGCTGGTGCACCCAGGGCATTAATGAATGAGGAATATGTGGCCATTTGTAGAGCTGGGCTCTGGCACCCAAGGGGTTAATGGATTTAGAGCCTGATTCCAGGCTTTTTCACCTAAGGGGTTAACAGGATGGTGTGGCGGTGCCTGGGGCCAGGCTTGGTATCCAGGGGGTTAACAGAATGGTGTGAAGGTGCTGGAGCCAGGCTCCGGTACCTAAGGGGTTAACAGGATGGTGTGGAGGTGCTGGGGCCAGGCTCTGGTTCCCAGGGGGTTAACAGGATGATGTGGAGGTGCCTGGGGCCAGGCTCTGGTTCCCAAGGGGTTAACAGGATGGTGTGGAGGTACCTGGGGCCAGGCTCTGGTTCCCAAGGGGTTAACAGGATGGTGTGGAGGTGCCCGGGGCCACGTTCTGGTACCCAAGGGTTAACAGGATAGTGTGGCGGTGCCTGCGGCCAGTCTTGGTACCCAAGGGGATAACAGGATGGTGTGGAGGTGCCTGGGGCCAGGCTTGGTACCCAGGGGGTTAACAACATGGTGTGGAGGTGCCTGGGGCCAGGCTGTGGTTCCCAAGGGGTTAACAGGATGGTGTGGAGATGCCTGGGGCCATGTTCTCATACCCAAGGGGTTAACAGGATGGTGTGGAGATGCCTGGGGCCATGTTCTGGTACGCAAGGGGTTAACAGGATGGTGTGGAGGTGCCTGGGGCCAGGCTGTGGTTCCCAAGGGGTTAACAGGATGGTGTGGAGGTGCCTGGGCCACGTTCTGGTACCCAAGGGGTTAACAGGATGGTGTGGAGGTGCCTGGGGTCACGTTCTGGTACCCAAGGGGTTAACAGGATGGTGTGGAGGTGTCTGGGGCCAGGCTGTGGTTCCCAGAGGACTTAGGTGGAAGACATGGAGGTGCCTGGTGCTGGGCACTGGCACCCATGGGGTTAACAGGGAGCTCGTGCTGTGGCTGGGCTCTGGCGCCTGCCTTAAGGGTTGATGATCTGGGAGCAGTGTGTGGGGGGTGGGGGTGGGGGGGGCTATGGGTAGGCTTTGGTCCCGGGTGTTCTCCAGGAGAAGACAGGCCCAGAGAGGGTTAAGTCTGCCTGGCGCATTGTTGAATGGGTGTCAGAGAGAGGCTGGCCAGCTCCTCCCCCAGATTTGCATTGACATAGCAGCTGCCTTCTGCAGCTCATTTGTGTCTGTGACTCTGCAGGCATCCTGAGCAGCGGCTGCTACTTCCATGGGCTGCTCATCTCAGGACCCTATGGTACGTGCAGACTCCTCTTTCCCATCCTGTGCCCTCAGCCTGCTGTGAATGGGTGTTCGAGGGCGACTGAGAGTTAATGGAGACCTCCAGCCAGTGGGGTGGGGAGGGGGTGGGCATGCAGGATCGAGACAGCTAGGATTGGCCTCATTCTTGGGATGACACTGCTTATCTCCCAGCTGGATTGCTTAAGGGTTGGAGGTACCAAAACAACTCATCAGTTTGAGGTAGGGGTTCCTTCCATCTGGAGGTGCTCACAGGAAATCTGGATAATATGTGGCACATGGAGATCCACCCTGTCTGCTGCCCCAGCTCTGCTGTGTCTGATCCCAAAGGGATGGGATTGGCTGGGTTTCACCCTGCTGTGGCTAAGGAGTGGTTGGGAGATCTGCCATCACCCTTCCTGGAGACCTTTGCAGTGATTCCTGGCAGATGCAATTTTTCTATTTGATCTGCTGAAATAGGGCAGGGGATGCTGCATGGAGTCTGGGCAGAAAAGGCCAGTGACAAGAGGGTAAGGTGGCTGCAGGCAGAGCTAGTTTTTATAAGAGGACCCCACCCCTTGCCAGCTGCTCTTGTCCCAAGTGCCCCAGGGACAGAGAGACTCTGGATTCTTTGGCTGCTCAGCTGTTCTCTGCACTTATCTCTCTGGCTCAGACATATCTCAGGATGGATAATACAGGGCAGGAGCCAGGGAAAAATACTGAGTGCCAGGAACCTGGAGTGTGCTGCAGCATCAGAGCTTGGGCTGGCACTGCCTTGCCTGATGGTAGTGTGCTGGGGGCGGCAAGGTGTCTCAGGCACTCCCTTGGCAAGAGTTGGTGACTGAGGTGTCTGTATGGTGCTGATGCTGGAGTGAGGCTAATGCTAATCGGGAAGGGGGTGGGGTGTTAAGGTGGAGTGCAATGCTGTTAATGGATTGGAAAGGGGTACTGGAGCCCCCTTCGCGCGTGCACTCTCTCTCTCTCACTCACACACTCACATACACACACACAGCAGTATCCTTGCATTAACTAAAGTCTGGCTTGGAGCTATTCAACACTTCATTCTTCCACTACAGGAAGCCAGAAAACATCAAACTCTTCCAGTTTGTGGGGGAGGCAAAGGGGATGCTGCCTGTGAAACGTATGAGTGATGCAGCCTTTCCAGGGCACCAGAGAGAGGAATGAAGTGGTTGGGCGTGTGGAGTTGACCTTCCTGTCCTGGGGATGCGTGTCCTGCCAGCTCTGTATCCAGGCTAATGACAGTGTTCAGATTTTCAGTTCCTTGGATGTGAAAAGAGAGTGAAGCACTTGTGTCCTCCCAGTCTTTGTCCTTGTTAGTCCCCTGCCCTTGCTGTGCCTTCCCTTTAGCACAGACACTGCACTGGGTGAGCCCCTCCCTTTGCATGCAGCTCCTGTCCTGGATTCCCAAGGTTACAGGGTGGGGGCGACCCACTGTCCCATCAGCAAAGTGGAGGGCTCTAGTTTCACAGGGCACGTCCAGAGCTGATTGACCACCACTAGCTAATATATTATTAAGGTGTTAAACCTTGTGAATGCTACTGTTAAGAATGTGTCATTTAAAATATTTTGAAATACAAGCTTTTCCCCTAGTCTAGATAGAACCAGAGGGCAAGGGGCAGGGGCAGGCTTGGCCCCATGAGCACTGGCCAGAGGCTGCTGCTGTGGGGTTGGTGTAAAGAAGAAGATTGCAAACCCTGCTGAACTGTGATAGAGCAATTGAAAGTCTGGTGAAGCCAACAAAAGACTTCTGAATTAAGTGGGGGAGGGGAGCCAGGGCGAGGGGCTGGGACTTGGAGTGGGAGTGGAGCAGGGAAGAAGGCAGGGAGTTAGACACATTTATCACACAGCAAGGAGGCTGGAGGGGAGGAGCTTGGCTGCTGCACACTCACTCACACGCATACACACGTATACTGCGGCAAATTCTGCAGCTGGTGCCTGCTGGCTTCTGACTGCAGAAAAGACAGGCTTTCTGGTTCAAACAGACTGATCTCAGGGACAGGCTTTATCCCACTCCCACGCAGCATTGAGCCCACTGGGAAGAGCCCCCCAGGCCAGGCATCATTCCAGGCAGACCAGGGTCCCATCTTCTGTCCGCAGGGGCTGATGGGTTAGGGGGTCCCGCTTGCTGCAAGGAGACTGGTGCTGCCCCCCTCCCTCCCCCACTGCCCCATGGTTGCAGTTCAGCTGAATGTTCCTCCTCTCACATAGACGTTATTACACATATGCAGAGGTCCTTTCATCTGCCCCTTGGGAGATGAGTAGGCACTCCTGTGCCCCATTTAGTCTGTGTGAGTACAGAAAGATGCATGGGTTTGGAGGCCAAAGCATCCATGAGAAGAATTTCCTGAGGTGAAGCATACAGAGCACAGCCCCATTTGCTGCTCCTCCCCATGTCAGTGCCATGAGCACAGCACTGACCAGGAAGAGTATCCCTAGCAGGTGTGGGGGATGGGGGATGTATAACAATTCAAGCACAGGGGCTGTGGGTGGTGAATGGCCAGTACAGGCAGGTAAAAGCAAGGGAGGGGATGTGCACCAGGACTGCAGCTGTGGCTGGTCTAGTGGGGTTGGAGTGGGCATGGTGGATATTGCCCTAAGGGCTCTGGACAGTGGGGGTGCATGGGAGGCATATGCAGAATTCAGCTGGGGGGGGGGGGTTCAGGCACATAGTCTCCTACAGGAGTTAGTCTTGTGTTCTTTGTGCACAGTCTTCCTCTTACTGAGCTGGCCAGGGTCGCTGTGCGTCACAAAAGGAAGGGGAAACTGTTGAGTAAAGAAAAAAGTGATGTGTCTGTCTGGAAACAGATTATGAGAACAAAAGGGGAATCTGCCTGCATCCCTTGGCTGGTGGATAGTCTGTGTTAGTATGTGCCTGCCTCTGAATGGTCTACAGGGTTATTAGTGTGGGGACATGTCTGTGGGGCCTCCTCCGCCAGTGGATATTTCATAAGGACTGAGTAGCAAGGTGAGAGGCTGCCTGGGGATGCTCATGGGGATTAGACCTGTTGTGTGATGGCCTGTGAGCCAGGGGATGGTCTGTGGGGAATATGGCCTGTGGGGCAGCAGTTGGGACCTGCCTTGTCCACTGGGCAGTTTGTGTGGACTCAGCAGATGAGGGAGAGAAAAGAGCGAGTTGAATCACTGCAAGTGTTTCTGGGGAGGGTTTGTTGGGATTGGAAAGGAGGGTTATTTTCTCTTCCACAGATAGTTTCAAAATTCATTAGACAAAAATGTGCAGTTGAATTGTTTCCTCTGTCATGCCCTGAATTCCAGCACAGACTGTGTGGCTGTTGGGAGGAAACCCTGGAGGGGCGGGAGGAACCAAGATATTTTTATTCTAATTCCCAGTTTGTGTCCAGTTTCTCTCTGCATCCCCTTTGAGCTGCTGATTGAATTCTCAGGATTCCTCCCACAAACACACATGCTTTCCTTCTGAGTGGAGTCTACAACCTCTCAAACACATCGCTTCTTTAACTCATTAATGTACAGTGGCTGTGCTCCTGCTGGGAATGCCTCATTTCCCCCAAAGTGTCTTGTGGCTCCAGACTAAAGTCAGAACGTTTGCTCTCTGAGCCCAGCTCTTCAACCACCTTTGTGTATATCCAGGGCCTGAGTACCCCAACTCCTCTGTAGCCAGTGGGAGCTGTAGATGCTTAGTACCTCTGAAACTAGCCTTTAAATCTTGCTGGGCCCATCTCTCAAATGGGGATTTTCCAAAGCATCTAAGTGACTTAGGCCTGGTCCACACTACAGCGTTAAATCGATTTAAACAGCATTAAATCGATTTAACGCTGTACCCGTCCACACTACAAGGCACTTAAAATCGATTTTAAGGGGTCTTAAAATCGATTTCTGTACTCCTGCTCAACGAGAGGAGTAACCCTAAAATCGATATTACTATATCGATTTAGAGTTAGTGTGGACGGAAATCGAAGTTATTGGTCCCATTCTTTTACTGAGCTACCCAGAGTGCACCGCTCCGGAAATCGATGGTAGCCTGGGACCATGGACGCACACCACCGAAGTAATGTGCCCTAGTGTGGACGCGTAAAATCGATTTTATAAAACCTGTTTTATAAAATCGATTTTATTAATTTTGATTTTACTCTGTAGTGTGGACGTGGCCTGAGGGGAGCACAAGTCTCTCTGACTTTCAATGGGCCATGTGCTCCTAGCTCACTTTGGTGACCCACTAACATCAGAGGCCTTTCTGTGGCCTTTGAGTGCCTCGGAGGGAAGGTGCTGGAGAAGGACTTGGGATGATTATTGTTACTAAAGCGTGAGGCATTTCTGCTGTCTTCTTCAGCACTAACTGGAGTACAGAATAAAGCCCAGTGCTGGAGGAGAAGACAAGCCAGTGTAAAGGGCTTTTGGGAAGCCTGAGTCCGTCTGCTAACTCCAGTTACCTGAGATGTGGGCTCTTGTTAGTTAAATGCTTCAAGGTCTTGGTTTAACAGATTTTTATTGAAGATATTCATCTAGCACAAACTAATCTGTCTTATGGCCACTTTTCTTCTGAAAAGGAGAGGGATCCAGTTCATCATTAGGGTGAACATTAACAGTGTTAAATAAAGAGACACCCCACCCCATGCAGTAACACACACTTCACAAGCTGAATTCTGAGCTCAGGACAGTAAGGTTTCTCCAAAGCTGCCATTAGTGATGCACAATGAGTTTGCAGTTTCCAGTATGTTTCCTTGAGCAGCTGGTTCCTGTATCTAGGCACTAGTGCCCCCAGGGAAGTTCTTGCTATTCTTTTCAAGGCAGAGATCCAGTCTGTGGAGGCTTATACCTGTTTTTCATAATGTACCATACATACAAATAGATCATACCAATTAGATATTGCCTTGCATTTTGGCAAGTCCAGGTCATTTGCTTCTTCTAATGATCTTGATAATTCCTAAGAAGATTTTGCCTAAATTCCCTTTTCAGCTGCCCTTTCTGAACTTTCTTTCATGCAGCCTGATCCAAGTGCCTCACCCCTGCCTGTATCAGATGGGATCCAACACAGAATCTTAGATGATTAAAAACTAGAACAGAATATCCCTTAGCATCTTTATTTTTGTATGTTGCTTGACTGGTGTCTGAGCCTTTCAGAAGACACTTGTGATACCAATCTCTAAAAGGAGAAGCAGGAGAGAAGCCAATACTTACAGCCTGGTCAGTTATGTTCCTGGAGGCCTCCTGAAATGGCTTCTTATGGATAAACTTGGATAGAAATGGGAGTTCTGCCCAGAGCTTATGAGAAAGAGATCAGTTCAAACAAAGCTGATTGCATTCTTTGGAGGAAGAACATGGAATATAGGTGATAGCTGGATCAGTGGCTTATGTTCATCTGGAGCCTTTTGCAAGATACACATAGGTGGCTATCAAATGAGATTACAGCTATAGGCATCAGCAGTAAGACAATGAGATGGCTGGAGAGTTGATAGGCAGGAAGTGCGGAGTATAATCTAATGGCAGTGAGTCCGAATGCAGAGGAGTAGTAAGTAGGGACCCCTTGCCCAAGTCTGGGACCTAATGCAATTTATAACACATATAAGAGCAATTGAAAGTAGAACTAGTTGTGAGGTCTGGATATTTACAAGCAATACAGAGTTCAGATGGAGACTTCACCCTATGCAGGAAGATTTGGAGAGGTTTGGGGAAATGAGTGCACACAATGGATTATGACTTTGGGGTCAGGAAATGTGAAGTTAGGTATCCAGGGAAATTCACCTAGATGGCAGAATCTTCATTCGGAGAAGAAGAGGGTGATGGTGGAGCAATTCCATGAGGTTTGGGAGTTCAGGTCACAGTGTATAGCTGCAGTATGGTACTGTACCGCTATCTAAAGCAGTGACTCTCCCCAGCTTCCTTCTGCTATGGTTAGTCTATTGGCTTCATTTTAGATGTGGATGACATTCTGCATAGTGAGGCATTGGGGGTTCCCAGAATGCAACAGGATGAGAGGCTTGGAGATAAGAAAAGCTAGTGAGGAGGGAGCAGTATGAAGAAGTATTAACATCCATGGGTGGGAATGAGTCCTGGGGATCTGAACAGACTCCAAAATGCAGTAAGCAACGAGAGCGTTCCTAGGGAGCCTTTGCCAAAGATATGCCACCTGAAATTTACAAACTGGAGGGAAACTTGGGGTGATTTCCTTGCTTCTGATAATCATCCCCTCCACTGATACAGCTAAATCCTTCCTATAAGAGAGAGCTTATATGTGAGGCTCATAAACATACTGTTGAAGAGCACAGTAAAGCATCAGATTTCATCAGGTGACAGGTACCTGTTTTTCAAAAAAAAAAAAAAAATCCCCAGGGGAGGGACACTTATTGGTCATTCTACAAGTGTCTCACCCCACCTTACACTTCAGATGAAACAAGATGGATCCTGGATTGTACCATCAAAACACTCAGGCCTTGGCTACACTGGCGTTTTACAGCGCTGCAACTTTCTTGCTCAGGGGTGTGAAAAAAAACAACCCCTGAGCACTGCAAGATACAGCGTTGTAAAGTGCCAGTGTAAACAGTGCCGCAGTGCTGGGAGCGCCGCGGCAGCGCTTTGAAGTTTCAAGTGTAGCCATACCTTGAGGAGCAAAATGTAATATTCCCAGCCAAGTACATCTTTACTTCGTGCAAGCAATGTTGCACAGTTGTGTTGCAGCATTTCTTGGTTCTGCTGATAAGAAAGTGTCATTGCTTAAATGCAAAAACAATGAGTTATTTCATTTGCCTACTGTAACCTGGCACATGGAGTCTATCTCAGGATTAAGAGGGATATTTTTGTGGGATCCCCTTGTTAAGATATTGGCAACACATCATAGATACAATTCCACTGAAAAGGAACAATATAAGGAGCTAGCAATGGCCAGCATGATCCCCTCAAGGTCAGGAAACACCTATCATGGGACTGGAGGAGTAGGAGGCAACCAAACAAGGCAGAGTCTCATGGAGAAGCAACAGATCCAGCTAATGCTACCACAGGGAGGAAGGGTGTGAGAGGGTTTTAACAAGCGCCAGAAGGCTGGGGAGTGAGGCGAAAAGGCTGGCTCATTAATAAAAGAGAGATTAAAACGGTTGTTCTCAAATGGCTGAGTCATTGAATTGCTTTTTAAAGATGGTCTATAACAAAGAAGTGAGACAGACTAGTCAAACAGCATGAGTTGAGAGAGAGAGAGAGAAAGAGAGATGGGGTCTCACCACTCCATGAAGCTTGAATCGATCGGGGGTCCCAGGTGGTGATGGTAGCTGAGGGTCCAGAGTACCGGAATCAGGCAGAGCTCCCAGCATGATCAGTCAGAAGATAAAGTCACTGTGGAACTGATGCAGATTTTGGATCCAGACATCAGAGCACTTACTTGAGCATAGGTAGGAGTTTTTGTAGAGAAACAACAATGCGTCAAGGGAGAACACTAGGTTTGCTTATGTGTAAACAAGTGGTCTCAAACACGCGGCCCATATTTTCTGCCGCCCGCGAGCTCCTCGCGGCCCCCCTGCCCTCCCCCAGCATTTACCTAGACCGGCTCCAGCCCGACGTGCACTGGGGGCAGGGCAGGCTCCCTGCCTGCCTGCCCTGTCCCCGTGCTGCTCTGGGAAGCGGCCAGAACCTGGGGGAGGAGGGGCATGGGGGGTATGTGTGTTGATCTTGCTTCTGGCACCACCCCCAGCGGCTCCCATTGGCCTCGGTTCCTCATTTAGCATTAAGACCTAAGCAGACTGCAAAGAGCTACAAAAGGATCTCACAAAACTGGGTGACTGGGCAACAAAGTGGCAGATAAAATTCAATGTTGATAAATGCAAAGTAATGCACATTGAAAAACATAATCCCGGTTATACATATAAAATGATGGGGTCTAAATTAGCTGTTACCACTCAAGAAAGAGATCTTGGAGCCATTGTGGATCGTTCTGAAAATATCCACTCAATGTGCAGTCTGTCAAAAAAGCGAACAGAAGGTTGGGAGTCATTAGAAAATGGATAGATAATAAGACAGAAAATATCATATTGCCTCTATAGAAATCCATGGTACGCCCACATCTTGAATACTGCGTGCAGATGTGGTCGCCCGATCTCAAGAAAGATGTATTGGAATTGGAAAAGGTTCAGAAAAGGGCAACAAAAATGACTAGGGCTATGGAACGACTTCCATTTTTAGAGAGATTAATAAGACTGGGAATTTTCAGCTTGGAAAAGAGATGACTTAAGGGGGGATATGATAGAGCTCTATAAAATCATGACTGGTGTAGAGAAAGTGAATTAGGAAGTGTTATTTACTCCTCATAACACAAGAACTAGAGGTCACCAAATGAAATTAATAGGCAGCAGGTTTAAAACAAACAAAAGGAAGTATTTTTTCCACACCATGCACAGTCACCCTGTGGAACTCCTTGCCAGAGGATGTTGTGAAGGCCAAGACTATAACACAGTTCAAAAAAGAACTGGATAAATTCATGAAGTATAGGTCCATCAGTGGCTACCAGGCAGGATGGGCAGGGATGGTGTCCTTAGCCTCTGTTTGCCAGAAGCTGGGAATGGGCGACAGGGGATGGATCACTTGATGATTTCCTGTTCTGTTCATTCCATCTGGGGCACCTGGCATTGGCCACTGTCGGAAAACAGGATACTGGGCTAGATGGACCTTTGATCTGACCCAGTATGGCTGTTCTTATGTTCTTATTGACCTCTGACCTAACCTGTCACTGTTAGTATGACAGCCTTTCTGGAGAGCCCTGCCCATTGACTCTTATCATAGAATCATAGAATATCAGGGTTGGAAGGGACCTTAGGAGGTATGTAGTCCAACTTGCTGCTCAAGGCAGGACCAATCCTCAACTAAATCATCCCAGCCAGGGCTTTGTCAAGCCGGGCCTTAAAAACCTCTAAGGAAGGAGATTCCACCACCTCCCTAGGGAACCCATTCCAGTGCTTCACCACCTTCCTAGTGAAAAAGCTTTTCCTCATGTCCAACCTAAACCTCCCCCACTGCAACTTGAGACCATTACTCCTTGTTCTGTCATCTGGTACCACTGAGAACAGTCTAGATCCATCCTCTTTGGAACCTCCTTTCAGGTCTCTTCTGCAGACTAAACAATCCCAGTTCCCTCAGCCTCTCCTCATAAGTCATGTGCTCCAGCCCCCTAATCATTTTTGTTGCCCTCTGCTGGACTTTTTCCAATTTTTCCACGTCCTTCTAATAGTGTGAGGCCCAAAAGTGGGCACAGTACTCCAGATGAAGCCTCACCAGTGCCGAATAGAGAGGAATGATCACTTCCCTCGATCTGCTGACAGTGCCCCTACTTATACAGCCCAAAATGACGGTAGCCTTCTTGACAACAAGGGAACACTGTTGACTCATATCCAGCTTCTTGTCTACTGTAACTCCTAGGTCCTTTTCTGCAGAACTGCTGCCTAGCCACTCGGTCCCTAGTCTGTAGCAGTGCATGGGATTCCGTCCTAAGTCCAGGACTCTGCACTTGTCCTTGTTGAATCTCCTCAGATTTCTTTTGGCCCAATCCTCTAATTTGTCTAGGTTCCTCTGTATCCTGTCCCCACCCTCCAGCGTATCTACCACTCCTCCCAGTTTAGTGTAATCTGCAAACTTGCTGAGGGTGCAGTCCACGCCATCCTCCAGATCATTAATGAAGATATTGAACAAAACCAGCCCCAGGATCGACTCTTGGGGCATTCTGCTTGATACCAGCTGCCAACTAGACATGGAGCCATTGATCACTACCTGTTGAGCCCGATGATCTAGCCAGCTTTCTATTCATAGATTCATAGACTCTAGGACTGGAACGGACCTCGAGAGGTCATCAAGTCCAGTCCCCTGCCCTCATGGCAGGACCAAATACTGTCTAGACCATCCCTGATAGACATTTATCTAACCTACTCTTAAATATCTCCAGAGATGGAGATTCCAAAACCTCCCTAGGCAATTTATTCCAGTGTTTAACTACCCTGACAGTTAGGAACTTTTTCCTAATGTCCAACCTAAATCTCCCTTGCTGCAGTTTAAGCCCATTGCTTCTTGTTCTATCCTTAGAGGCTAAGGTGAACAAGTTTTCTCCCTCCTCCTGATGACACCCTTTTAGATACCTGAAAACTGCTATCATGTCCCCTCTCAGTCTTCTCTTTTCCAAACTAAACAAACCCAATTCCTTCAGCCTTCCTTCGTAGGTCATGTTCTCAAGACCTTTAATCATTCTTGTTGCTCTTCTCTGGACCCTCTCCAGTTTCTCCACATCTTTCTTGAAATGCAGTGCCCAGAACTGGACACAATACCCCAGTTGAGGCCTAACCAGTGCAGAGTAGAGCGGAAGAATGACTTCTCGTGTCTTGCTCACAACACACCTGTTAATGCATCCCAGAATCACGTTTGCTTTTTTTACAACAGCATCACCTTATAGTCCATTCATCCAGCCCATACATCTTTAACTTGCTGTCAAGAATACTGTGGGAGACAGTATCAAAAGCTTTGCTAAAGTCAAGGAATAACACATCCACTGCTTGCAGCTGCCGAAAAACCCAGTACATTTGGGCCTCATGTGCTGGGGCATAAAGTCCTGGGAAAAAGGTGATGTGCTGCTTTCTCTGTGGGTCTAGCCACCTCAATCCCAGAACAGCCACAAAACTGAAAGTGAAGTTTAAAAGAGTTCCTGATATGTAGCATCTGGTCAGACACTGAGAAGAGTGTGAAAAACATGTTCAAGTTTAGAGAGGCGGGGAAACCCAAGCAGCAGGAAGAAGAATTGTTCGGGGCGGTCCAAGACATGTAAACTCTGGGAATGGGTTGAAATTAATCAAAGGAAACTTTAGGGTTTCCAGAAATACATCTGACAGTGAAAGGGATCCAGATGGAGGACCATTAAATTTTACATTTCCCTATCTATAAAAATGAGAGACCCCTTCCTTTCTCTCACTCTTAGTCTGTTTTGTCTGTTTAGACTGTGAGCAATTTGGGGCAGGGTGTGCCTGTGTCCATGTTCCCAGGGAAGAATACAGAGTCCCATCACTTGAAAAACTGGGACTGAAGCTTGGAGAACAAACTGTAGTGAACAATGCTGCCCTGCACCAGTAGGGGTTGAGCTAGATGTATCCTTGTAGTGCTCTTCCACCTCTCTCTCATCCCTCAACCTGTGTGAGCTCTGAGCACTAAGCGTCTTCAAGGAAAAAGATGGGGGAGGCTGCTCCAAACCTCTCCAAGAGCCACAGGGTGAAGAAAGCAACAGGTTCTGAATACTGTGCAAAAGAGCAACCACCACACATGTTCCTCTTCACTTTCTGTTCCAAAATTTGTTGTGTTGCGATGGGGTTGTTTAATAGCTGCTGTGTCCTCCCCGAGAAGTAGCTGCAGCTCAGTGTGGGTCTGAATGATATGGGATTCTTCCTGATGACTGCTTATATCTGTACCATGCCTTTCACCAGTGTAAGTGAGCTAGAACATTTATCTCCAATGCTGATGGTGCAGCCAATACGGGCATTACATTGTCTTGGAATCTGAATTCATTATGTTGCTGATATCCTTGGGGAGTGTGGGTCGCCATCTCCTAGAGTTAAGTGAACTAGAAACTGGGAAACTGGCCTGATTTCCAGTTTGGGAGTGGGGAATAGAGCTTGGGATATGGGCATGAGCCTTCTCCACACAGCTTCCTGGGAGAGGAGATGGATTTGGAGAATGGAATAGCAGCCAATGCTGGGGCTCAAGCCAGCACTGTGCAGACTCCCATTTTTCTTCAAAAGGTCAAATGACAGTCAGATGTTACTGTTTGTTTTCTCTCTGATGTCTGAGCAATGGCAGAGTTATGCTGCTTGCACAGGGCCAGGCTGCCTCGCACAGACATGCCACTCACCAGCTAGCTCCTGCTGCCAAAAAACAGATAGCACAGTTCTGTTTAAAATTGAATTTGCCTGCCAAGGATCTTGCCGTTCTGGTCTCCACTACAACCTCTCAGCAGGCCTGTGGCACAGCCCTTCCTCCCCTCAGACCCACAACAAGCCCTCAGCAGGCCTGTGGCACAGCCCCTCCTCCCCTCAGACCCATTACAACCACCCCAGCAGGCCTCAGGGCCAGCACCTCTGTCCCGCAGACCCACTACAATCCCATAGCCTGCCCAATGTGCAGCCCCTCCTCCCTTCAGACCCACTATAACCCCACAGCTGGCCTGAGGCACAGCACCTCCTCTCTCAGACCCATTACAACCCCCACAGTAGGCCTGCCTGTCTGCGTTCCTTTCACAGGCGTGCTGATGCCCCTCACTTGTGACTTTGAGCACCCCTAATGCCTGGCAGTATGGCTCTGTCATGAGTGCATGACTGGCCCCCGTTACTGCATCATCTGAGCACTCCACAATTGTTAATGTAGTTACCCCTCTGCTGAAGTGCAGGGCTCTTCCCCCATTGAACAGATGGGAACCAACACAGACAAGCTGAGTGACTTGCCCAAGTCACATAGGCAGTCCGTGGCAATTGAACGTGGATCTCCCCAAGTATCAGGCTAGTATCCTAGCCACTGGGCCATCCTCCCTCTTGGCTCTAGAAATTCAGAGTCCCACATAATACCAGGTTAGGGAGCAACCTCTCAAGCGGGGTGGGGTCCTCTGCCACCAGTGTGGAGCCATCATTTCCATCAGCACAGGGCCACCATAATGGGCTAGGGAACAGCTTGTCCTGATGCTAGGTTTGCAACATCCCCTCTGGCAGTGCTACCCCATCTGTGGCTGACAGCTGATCCTTGGGCTTTCTTCAGTGCTCCCAGTAGTGTATCCACCTTGCATTAAGAGAGGAGAAGGTATATGTAATGTATGGGATAAAAACAGGAGCCTTCCTCAATATTCTGTGCAAAACCTTTTTCTTGGCCTTTATAATAACTCTCCCCCGGGGCTGCTTCCTTCTGTTTGCATTACAGTGCCAGAGTGGGAATGAATATGTTGTTCTTTCTCTGAACAGACCCATTTTGGGACTGAAATCCTTTTTTCTCTGGCACTGAGAAACTAGTTGGAGATTTCTCAACATCCTTATGAAAGAGCCAGTTACCATCTCGTAGTGATGATGTCCAGGGCCGGCTTTAGGAAGTGCGGGGCCCAATTTGAACATTTTCGGTGGGGCCCTGGCAGGGATGACTTAAAAAAAAAAAAGTGGAAAAAAAACCTTTCATTTCTTTCATGTATTATTTACTTTCCATAGCTATATGAATAATAAAATTATATATTATATACATTGCATCATATGTGCTGTTGATTGGCTATTAATGACCACCATTTCACATGTGTGGGTCCCCGCCACTCCCTGGGGGTGTGCACATGTGTTGGTCCCAGCTGCTCCCTGCCCCCCTCATTGAAGCAGGTGTGCAGGGTTACTGCCCTGGAAACTGCAGGGCAGCAGTGGACATGGGGCTGGCTGGAGGTAGGGCAGGGGCTGACTGGAGGTAGGGTCTGGCTGCAGGCAGGGCAAGGGGTGTGGGGCTGGTTGGAGACAGGGGGTGTGGGGCGGGCTGGCTTCAGGCAGGGCCGCAAGGGGGTGCAGCAGGGGTTTGCAGGTCTGGAGACAGCGGAGTGTGGAACTGGCTGGCTTCAGGCAGTGGGGTGCAGCAGGGGTTGACTGGAGACAGGGCAGAGGGTGTGGGCTAGGCAGGGTGTGCAGGGCTAGTGTGGGCAGCAGTGTGTGGGGGGCTGGCTGGCTTTGGGCAGGTCTGCAGGGGTGTGTGGCAGGGGTTGGCTGGAGACAGGACAGGGGGTTTGGCAGGGGCTGGCTGTGGGCATGGGGTGCAGAGCTGGCTGCAGGCAAGGGGGGCCGGACTGGTGTGGGCAGGTCAGGGGGTGCAGCAGAGGCAGCTGGAACCCCAGCCCTTTAAGTAGCCTCCAAACCCCCTTCTGCCCCGCCCCAGACCTTTTAAATAGCCGTGGGAGCGCTGGGGAATGCATGGGGGAGGCGGGGCTCCGGCGGCTATTTAAAGGACCGGGGTGGCAAATGCAGCTGGAGCCCCGGGCCCTTTAAATAGCCTCCGGAGCCCCTCACTGCCCCAGGGCTCTGGGGGCTATTTAAAGGGCCCAGAGCTCCAGCCGGGGTCACGGGGCTTGCCACGCTCTGGCCAGAGCTCCAGCCGGGGTTGCGGGGCTTGCCGCGCTCCAGCCAGAGCCGCCAGGCTTGCCGCACTCTGGCTGGAGAGTGGCAAAGCCCCGCGGCCTCGCTCTCCCGGCCGGAGAGCAGCAAAGCCCCGCCGCCGTGCTGCCCCGGCTGGAGCCCCGGCCGGAGTGCGGCAAGCCCCGCCGCCCCGGCTGGAGCTCTAGCTGGGAGTGCGGGGCCGCGCCGCGCTCCCGCCGGCGCTTTGCTCAAAGGAGCGGGACCATGGAAGACCCCGGAGCAGACCGCAGCTGGGGACCGGGGTAAGTTTAAAAAAAAAAAAAATTAAAAAGGTGCCTAAGGCGCGGGGCCCAATTCCCCGGAATCGGTCGAATCGGCCTAAAGCCGGCCCTGATGATGTCATTTAAGAATGAAGTAGATGGAAGCCTTTCATTTTGCAGAAGACCATGCTAAATTATGCAAATATATGCACCCAGTGATCACTCATGCAAAGCCTGGGCTGTCTTCAAAGGTGGCCTTTTGTTTATACAGCTTCAGAAAGGCCTTGAGTCCTGTAAGGTGTGGCTCAGATCCATGCTGAAGTGTGGGAGAAGGCTGAGCAGCCGCAGAGGTTCAGGGCCTCACTGCAGGAAGAACTTCTTGAGGAAAAACTCCAGGAAAGGAGCAGATGTGGGGAAGGCTGTCACAGCGGCTCCATCTTGTGAGAGATCATCGGGGAGTCAGCGGAAGAGTGTATTTGCATTTCCTTGCATCATGTGTCTGGGAGGTCCCCATGGTGTCACATGACGTGCATGTAAATATTTTGTAATCTCAAGTCAGTATGTCACAGAAGTTTTTTTGTTTTTAAATTTTAAAGAGATAGTCTGTCCTAATGAAACCAGATATCTGTAGGGTGACAGCAAGGTGTGTGTGTGTGTGTGGGGGGGGGTGTTAGCGCCGAGGAGGAGAGGAGTGGGTTCTGACCATGCAGGAGGAGAATAGTTCAAATCTAACCACCCATAAAAAATATATGTACTACATGCTTGTGTACAGCAGACAGTCCTAGCATTACTTACATCCCAAACTGCTTTGTGCAACAGGCATTAAAAATTCAGCTCTGCTATGTCTTCATGTATGCTGAGAACTTGCTCGGTGTAGACAGAAGATCAGATGCTTCCAAGGTATAAATACAGTCCTTCTAGCAGTAGACTACAGCAGAGCTCAAGTGCTGTGGGGGAGACTGAACCGGGAGCATGAGGGGAGCAAGAAAAATCTCCAGTAAGTAACTAGGAAACCTTAACCGTCCTTTCTTCTTTCAGGGACAAAATAAAATCATACTTATAGCAAGTCTGCCATGTGGTCTCTGGCTTGCCCAGTGCCATGTGAAAAGGTGCTGTGCTGCAGGGAGCAGATGGGTGACTCAGTAGAAGGCACTCTCCCATTTGAGTCAGCACTGACCCTAATGCCCGAGCACAATGCTAGGGGGCACCCGACTATAGTGAGTGGTGTGGGTGACTCACAAGATGGTCTCTCCCTTCTGATGCAGCACTTTCCCTGGTGTGGTACTAGGGAACCCTATGCTGCAGGGAGTGGGGTGATAACTCAGTAAGGGGTGCTTTCCCCTCAGTCAGTGCTGACCCCAGTGACCCAGCCTGGTGCCAGGGGTACCCTGATCCAGGAAGGGATATGGATATGACAGTAGGGGCACACTTTCCATGGAGTTGCAGCCGTCTCCAGTGCAGCGCCAGGGAAGTTTGTGACGCCAGGATCAGTGTGAGTCATTTAGTAGAGATGAGTTCACCTCTGAATCAGTATTCACCCCTGGTCCCCAGTCTGGTGCTGGGTGATGGTGTGCTGCTGGAAGTTGCTGGGTCTTAGCTAAAACAAAGCTGAGGTCCTCATCATTTGTGGTCATTAAAGATCCAGTGTCACTTTTGTGAGAGTCAGGATATTGAGGTCATGGTATGGCAGTAACTGCAGCAAATTTTCCCCTGCAGTGTCAGCTGGAGAAGTTCATCTTCACTTTACCACCTATACACTGTTTTGTAGTGCCAGTGGCTGCTGAATTCAACCCAAGAGGCTGCTGCACTATAGGGGAAAGGATCCCTTTACAGAGAATCTGTAAAACTCCTTGAGACCCTTCAGGACTGAAGCTACAACTAGAATTACCTTCTGGTACAATCACTCAAAGCTGGATGACTCAGCACATAATTCCTGGAAAGAAACTGCCCTTCTCTGGTGCTGCTCCTCCAACAAGACTAAATCAGAAGAATTGTATACCTGTATACATAAACCTTTATCTGCACATATTATATATAGCCCTTTATATAGGATGGGGGGCAAAGTGGTGTCATGAATCAAAAACTATCTAAGAGATAGGAAGGAGGATAGAAAAAAATGGTCAAATTTCATCATGGCAAAAGATGACCAGTGGGGACTTCAAGATTCAACATTAGGTACAGTGTTGTTTAATACATTAATGCTCTGGCAACGGGCATGCACAGTGAGCTATCAAAATTTACAGGTGACACAATGTTATTTAGATCCAGAGAAGGGTGTGAGGAACTTGAGAGACACCTAGCCAAGTTGGGGGAATGGGCAGTATGGTGACAGATGAAGTTAAAAATCAATAAATGTGAAGTAATTCACATTGGGAGGGTGGGGGAAAATGAACTTCTCACGTACCTTACAGAGTTTTACATTAACTGTAACAGTTCAAGAGAGGGAGCTGGGCATCACTGTAGACAGCTCTGTGAAGACCTGCTAAGTGTGCAGCTGCAGTCAGAAGAGTAAACAAGATGTTAGGACGCATAAGAAACTAGATGGCGAATAATACAGAGAATCTTATAATGCCCTTATGTACCTTTATGGACTGGCCTCATCTGGATACTGAGTTCAGTTCTGGTCACACCATCTCAAAAAGGATGTAACAGAATTTGAGGAGGTTCAGAAAACGGCTACAAGAATGATAATGGGCCTAGAGAAACTTATGAAGAGAGGTTAAAAAGATTGGGATTTGTTTACTTTGTCAAGGACACCAATAAAAGGGACACGATAAAAATCTAAAATTAAGAATGGTTTAGAGAAAGGAGATCAGGAGCTTCTCACCTCCTGATCTCATAACACAAGAACAAGGGGACACTCACTGACATTGAAAGGTGGGGAATTTAAAACCACTTAAAGGAAATGCTATTTCATACAATGTGTAATTAGACATTGGACCTCACTGCCACATGACATTGTTGAGGACAAAAATTTAGCAAGAGTCGAGGGGATGAATTAGGCAGTGTAGCCTATGAAATAAAGTGCTGGACTGGGATTTAGGAGACCTGCAGTCTATTCCTAACTCTTCCACTGGCCTGCTGGGTGACGGGCAAATCACTTCACCTCTCTGAGACTGACTTCCCATCTGTGAAATGGGGACTGTGATACTGATCTGCTTTGTAAAACGCTTTGACATATATTGATAGAAATAATATTAATATCACCTGGCTCTTATATAGCCCTTTCCATTAATAACAAGACAGTCCAGAGTTGTCATAAATGCAAAGAACAAGAGTATTGAGAAGGAGAGAAACCTGTTTCAGGGCTAAAGTCAATATCCACTATGAGAGTTTAGAATGAGACCTTCAGAAAGTAGACTGTCCCATATCTGCTATTGTGGGGTTCTTGCACCTTGCTTTGAGGCACCTGGTGGTGCTGGCTGATGCCCGAGACAGGATATTGGACTTGGTGGACTAACCCGGTGTGGCAATTCCTAGGTATGACTGCACAGATCCTGTGATGATTACGGTAATACTGAACATACATGGAAGGTGCAAAGTTAAGATTAAGACTCATATGCAATTGGAATTTTAACCTTAATGTTTCATAATACGCAGGGGAGCGGTTTGCATCTAATCTGTAGTGTTTGTGAGTATCATTTGACAGGGCCTAAAGAGCACAAAGCCACGATAGTGATGCTACTCTAATAATCGGTTCATTAATAATATTCTCCGGGTGACTGAGGTTGTGGCTGTCACCAGACTGAGACTTGTTCTGTGTACTGTAAACTCTTGACAGTGGGAGCCAGGCAGAGTAAGGGCCAAGTGCAGTCACAGTGCGATCTTTCAGGCTTCTCTCTCCCCTTCACCAGAGCATGCCTGTGGGACAAAGTACTGTAGGATTCGTTCCATTAGTATAAGTGACTCTTTTTGTAACCTCAGTTACTCGATTCTCTATGTCTGATTTAAATAATTTCTGACCGTAAGAGTAAAGAATTCCACCCCCCTACCAGTGCATTTGAACCCTTTGCCTGTGCAGAAGAGGCCTGTGGAAGTGGCTTCTTCTGAACAGACTCTACAGAGAGAGCTGTCTGTAGTGGGCTCTTCAGGTATCAGACCGACACACAAAGAGTCTTTGGGGTAATCTGTATTTCCCTGAGCTGCCTTGGCCTTGGACCCACCAGGGATGTAGATCGCAGGAAAGATCAGGAGGGAAAGGCTATGGATCCTAGTAGGTATCATCAGTCCACAGCTTCTGAGGCTCATTTTCTACAGTGGCTGCTCAATAGAGGTGTCACTTTTCTAGGCCAGGCTCCCCCTTTGGATATTGTTCTCCTTGGTGTTTTGATCCATCACCTCCTGGGCTCTGGGCCTTCAGAGAACAGGCAGACTGATTTTCTTCACCAGTCAGCATCTGGCTTGGATATTTTGGTAGGATCTGCAGCCTCTGAGAGGGCCAACATGGGATGATGACATACTCTTCTGTGGCCTTTATTTGCAGAATTCCTAATTACAGGCAGTTGTGGGTTTCTGCTCTGCTTGGACTACAGCAAACTCCTGGTCACAGTATAACCCCAGAGGTGAGAAGTCAGAGTTTCTTGACACTGTTAGGGATGCAAGGTGGGTGAGGTAATAGATTTTGTTGGGCCTTCTTCTGTTGGTCAAAGAGACAAGCTTTCAAGCCACAGCGAGGTCTTCCTCAGGACCTGAAACACACAGATTTCTTCTCTTGGTCCTGTGATGTCACAGTTTTGCTGGAGGATCTAGACCCTATTTTAATTTTAGTTTTGTGTTATCTACATTTTTTCTTTTAGAACCGTTGTTCCTGAAGTTGACTGAGGTTTGCCCTTCAGTTTGAGGTAGTGCTGAAACTGACCTGGTTCTATTTCTCTACAGGAATCCTTCTCATAACAGATTGGTATGGGATGAGGTCCAATCTCTTTGGGAAATGGAGACTATATAATTGGTGCTGGTGCTAGAAGCCTACTGCCTCTCACAGCAGTATAGTCCACACTTAAATTCTCATTATTGGGTCAGGATTATCACCTTTCAGGATGTATACTTCGTATACTTCCGTATCTCCATGAGGCAGAAGCACAGGAAGAATGGAGGGGACTCTCTCGGTCAGTGCAGAGTAATATGCTTAAGGCTAGCAGCAGCCACAGGCGTATTTGCTGAACAGCTGGCTGTAGCAGCTACCAACCTTCATCATCAGGGCCTGCAGATGTAATTGTATTTGACAACTGGCTTCTAAGGTCCTAAATGTATCAGGACATGATTCATGTTCTAAAGATCATTTGTTCTCTTTTCAGCCCACTTAGCTTAGAGTGAATGTAGGAAAATTGATCTTAGTGCCTATAGAAGGGCCTCCTTCTCTGGGCCCCCTGCTTGCTCTCCCCCACTCTCACTTTCACTGGGCTGGGGCAGGGGTTGGAGTGTGTGTGGGGGGGGAGGTGAGGGCTCTGGCTGGGGGTGGGGGCTTTGGGGTGGGACTAGGGATGAGGGGTTTAGAGTGCAGGAGAGGGCTCCAGGCTGGGGCATGGGGTTGGGGTACAGTGTCCTGGAAGTGCTTACCGCAGCTCCCAGGAAGTGGCTGCCAGATCCCTGCAGCCCCTAGACGCATGGGTGGCCAGGGAGGCTCCACATGCTGCCCTCGCACCTGCAGGTGCTGCCCCCACAGATCCCATTGGTTGCGGTTCCTGGCCAATAGGAGCTGTGGAGCTGGCCCTCCGGGTGGGGGCAGCACACGGAGCCTCCATAGCTGCCTATGTGTCTAGGGGCCGCAGGGACCTGGCGGCCGCTTCCAGGAGCCGTGTGGAGCTAGGGCAGGCAGGGAGCCTGCCTTAGCCCTGGTCCCCTGCTGTGCTGCGGACTGGACTTTTAACAAAAACCGGACGCCTGGCAACCCTGCCCTTGGAAGAAGTGGTTTAGAAGTCTAACAGATAGTCTCCAAGACCATATCTCAAGGCAGAGGCTCACCTTGTATTGCACAGGGAGCTTGCACTATTTGTGAACTGATTGGGACTGAGGGCTGTCTGGGTTGGTTTCATATTCTTCTTCCTCTGATCCGAAGGAAGGCAGTGGAAGTTCTTATAGGACAACATTCTGTGATGATGATTTCTCTGAAAAGAATGGGAAATCATAGTCTTCTTTCTGTCAACAAGCACCATATCTCTGGGACTAATGCATCCATAATAGGGTCATGCTTTCAACTTGCATTTTGGCTGGAGGGAAGAACACCCCAGCAGATATGAAGTACAAGATGCAATCAACATGAGCGGGCTACAAGGACCCTGTAAGGATTTTTAGTTTATTGGGTCAAATGGAGTGACTTGGATCTCTTTGATCTGAGTCAGAATACATGTCCTATGTTGTACTCTAGGTTCCCAGTTTGATGTTAAGTGAGTATATTGTACTGGGGATATGAATAAGAACATAAGAATGGCCATAGTAGATCAGATCAAAGGTCCATCCAGCCCAATATCCTGTCTTCCGACCGTGGCCAATGCCAGGTGCCCCAGAGGGAATGAACAGAACAAGTAATCATCTAGTGATCCGTCCCTGTTGCCCATTCCCAGCTTCTGGCAAACAAAGGCTAGGGACACCATCCCTGCTCATCCTATTGATGGTCCTATCCTCCATGAACTTATCTAGTTCTTTTTTGAATACTGTCTGTCATTCCCCGTGTCTCTCTTTCTTATTGCTAGTTCTCCAGAACTTTTGGCAGGAACTCAGCAGAGTGATTCTGGTTGCTCCGGTTGCTGACCAGGTGCAGTTCTATTAGCCCCATTTGCACTTGGTGCTTCTCCTGAGCCTGGATCTCTTGCCTCTGCACTCAGATCAGAAAGCTCTTCATCTGAGAGCATGGTTACAGGGCTGTTAAAAGGGGATCCTTGTATTTCTCTGGGAAAGACTCTTCTGTACTGGTAGAATTGTGTCTGTGAACTAGAAATGATGTAAGCATTCAAGAGCCTCTACAGACTATTCCAGTCTCTTGTGCCTTTACCAGTCATTTTAGAATTTGCTTTTTCCTAGATGGATTGGAAGTTCTCCTGTCTGCCATCTTTGCTTCCATGTGCCTGTGCAGAGGGTCTGTCTCTTGTCATCCTTTCCAAGACAGTATATTAAAGGGGCACTGAATGTGTTTATTCAACATCATGACCGATGAATCCATGAGATAGAAATCTTGGTTCCCTCAATTCTTATCCTTTTGAGTCAATCTGCTATTGAGACCAAGAACTTAACAAGACTCCAAGAAGGATCGGTCAGTTATATGAATAACAAGGATAATCAGAGTTATAATAGTAATGATTAAAAAAAAGCTTTGGAAGGGATGTAACTGCTCCTGCTTCTGGGCCAGAGGCTCATCTAACTAATAGCAGTAGGAGTAAACTGTCTGTGGGGCAGACTATGCCAGAACTGCCTGCTGCAGGATTTCTTCCTCTGAAGCAGCTGGTCTTGGCTAAAGTCAGCAACAGGACATGTGGTTAGATGGTCCACTGGTTTGATGCAATCTGAGAATCCCTGTGTTCTTTGTGTAATGGTCCCTATGTGTATTCTACTTGGTGCGCATGCGCTCCATAGGCCTGAGTCCAGAAGACTTTTGCTAGCAGTGTCCACTGGTCCGTACCTGTGCCCCACGCCTCCTCATGTTCCAAACCAAGAGCATGTACCGACTGCCTCTCCGGTTCCTTTCTGCCAACCGTGGTCTGAAACAGCACCTCTTCAGTGTCTGTAGTGTTTGCTCGCTTCCGCTGCATCAAACTGTAAATATCTACAAATAGCTCTTAGATAATCATTTTAGGTAGTTTTTAGCAGTTGGGGCCAAGATCCCAGGATTCAAGAGCTGAATTTTCTGGGCTGTTCCCAGTCAACGAAGACCATGTCAAATGCCTCTACTGCCTCAGGGAAGTTCACAGCCCCTCAAAGTGCAGCATTTGCTGTTCTTTCCCAAGCCAAACCTGTCAAGCCTGTGAGTACAGGCTTCAGAAATTCTTAATAGCTCATGCTATGAGGCCCAGTCTGACCCTGGTCCATCAGACCCACCCTCCTCCCCCCCAGTACATTCTGCAGAGAAACTGAGTAGCACCCCTCCAAGCACAGTGATCTCTGGCTCCAGGGCTGATAGGAGTAGAACTAAGAACTTCTTCAAAAAAGGAGCAAGAGGTGGATAGGAAGCACTCTTTCAAGACGTGAGAGAAATCCCCCTCCATGTCCTCATCCAAGAAGAAGACCTCTTTGCCAACACCTTCCAAGTCAGGTGAGACATCACATGTCAGGAGCTCACAAAGAACATGGTACTAATCTCCTGGCTCTGAAAAGCAACAGCATCCCGAAACCAGTATCTGCAGGAGCGGGATTATCTCAAGTAAAGTGAGAGAGAAATGAAAGTGGAAGTTCCCACACTGATGGCACTATCACACCATGGTAAGGAGTTGTTGGTACCAAAGACCATCGTCATTGGTGCTGCCAAAAAAAAAGGTTCATGCCCTCCCCTTGCGTCTGGGGATAGATACACTGTTTCTGAGGGCACTGCTAGCTTCTCAGGCCTGGAATCCCTAATTCTCTCATGGGAGATCTCCACACCATCCGTCCAGCACATGGGGGGGAAGGGAGAGTCACTCACAAGATCCTGGGTACCAACAGCACTCCCCACGGAGTTGGAAGTTTCCCTTTGTGGTTGCCATCACTTCAGCCAGAAGAGTAGGTGAGTTTGGAGGCTCTTATGACTAATCTACTTTATATGATCTTCCATAGGGATTCCTAGTGATTATACCTGAAATTCACCCTCACAGTGATCTCGGAGTTCCATCTAAATTAGACTATTTGCTTACTTGTCTTCTTCACAAAGCTGCATGCCTCTGCTGAGGATAGCAAGCTGTTCTCTCTAGATGTGCAAGGATTGGCATTTTACCTGCAAAGGGCCCTTTCTGAAATAGCCTAGATTATTTGTGTCCTTCGCAGACTGCCAGAAGGGATGCCCGCTCTTCTTCCCCTTTGCTGGCTCTCCAAGGGTTATTAGCAGTCTAAAGATACTGGAGGGGTGTATGGTCCATGCTGACCCTTATTCCCTGGGTTTGGAGCACAAGGAGGAATGGGGTGCAAGTACAGACCAATGGAACTGCTAACAAGAGTCTTCCAGTCTTAGGTGCATAGAGCATATGTAGCTAGAGACTACACATCTCAAAGAACTCCAGATAACACCTAATTTAACCTTGGTAAATCACACTGAGCTACAGAGGATGCGGGAAATTAATCCCACCTGCTAACTTCAGCATGTGCTCTGCCCTACTCTGGAACAAATTGGCGAGGGAGGTTGTGGGTTTTCTGTCATTGGAGGTTGTTAAGAGCAGGTTAGACAAACACTTGTCAGAGATGGGCTAGATAATACTTAGTCCTGCCTCAGTGTGGTAGGTCAGGACTAGCTGCTCTATCAAGCTCCCTTCTCGTCTTACATTGTATGATTCTACATCAGACTGTGAGTCAGAAAACTTACCGAGAATGACAAAAAATTCCCCTCAAGGACTGCATTGTCCCCAGTGAAGGGCAAGCAGAGTTGAGTCAGCTCCCATTAGTTAGCTCTCAGAGCCACATAGCAACCACAACTTGGCTACCTTCCCAAGCTACATCTCCCTGGCAACTGCACAGAAACTAGATAACAACATGAGTGGGCAGGTGAGGCCCCAGTGCCTGCTGGCATTTTATGAGCATAGGGGAGAGCCCACACGGGCTACAGTGTTGAGCTCTGGGGTGGCACACACCTGTGCTGGGCCAGACCAAGGCTGGTTTGTTTTTGTGTGGAAAGGGCATGACCCTGGCCTGTTAGAAGCCAAGAGTTAAACCACACCCTGACATGGCATGAGGCCTTGGAACCAAGGGGAAGGGGAAAGTCTGCAGCAAAGTGAAGCACTGGGGGCAGAGCTGTTCGCAAAACCCCATCAGGCTTTTTCCTCCCTTCTATTCCCCTTGTCTCTCCTTAGGCCAAAGGACCCTTCATCACCGGAGTGAGACTCTGGAGACAGTGATCCTGGTAAATCCCAATGTGGACAGCATCGTTTCTGAGGTAAGGAACCAAGAACGGCCTCTTTCAATGGGACGACACCGGCATTTTCTCCACATCAGCTGTTCTGCCTATGCTGACCCAAGCGCAGCCAAAGCATTAGCTCATTAATAGAGCATTTCCCACCCTTCATGAGCAGTTTTCCCAGACCTGGTGTGCAGCCAGCAGAATTATTTCCAGCTGTGTGCCTGGTGTGCTTACCCAGCAGGAAGATCCATGCTGCACCCATTGCCATATGTTCCAGGTTATTTCTAGATAAAGGAACACATGCCAGTGCCATGTCACACATTAGCCCTGTGGAAGAATGCTAATTCCTGGGAACTGCCTAATTTCTAGAGCATTTGTGAAGCTCTTCTACCAAGAAGGAGGGAGAGCTTCAGCCTGTGAGAAACGGCAGAGCTGGATGGGATTTCTGAATGGAGCAAGCTTTGTCAACACCCTGCTGCTGGAAACTTCTCCTTATTCCTGGCCTCTGTTGATTCTTGTCCCAAAGAGAGGCTGAGGATTGGGAGCAAGGGTATGCAGCTGCTCTGGAGGTGGGGTTTGCAAAAGGGCTTCAAGAACTTGTGTACTTCCTTGTGCTTTTTTGAAAAGCCCAGCCTGGCTTGGAGCTGGGTGAGGCAGGCAGCAGAGGCATCTTTGAGTGCTTCTGTCTCTACAAGCAACCAGCCTTTATGTAGAAAAGCCCGGCTTTGACCAGCTACTTGGGCCTGAACTCTTAGCATGACTTAGCCATCTTACTGCTCTAGACCAGGGACTAGACTCTTACGATCTGGATCCTGTCACTGGTTGAGACTGTGGAACTCATGAGAAACCCAGAGAACCATAGAACTCAAACCTGAGCATTGACAACTTCCTGTCTTACGGTAACAGGTCCGATCGCTGATGTGTGATTCATCTGCCCACAAACTACTGCTCCTGTGTGGTCAGAGCTCAGACCAAGAAGGAGACCTGATCCTGCAAACTGGGACCTTCAATTATCAGAAATTTGCTGAGATAATTGCAGATCCAGAGGTGAGTATGAATAGGGCAGTAGCCTGCTAAACCCAGGGTTGTGAGTTCAATCCTTGAACTCACATTTAGGGATCTGGGGCAAAAATCTGTCTGAGGATTGGTCCTGCTCTGAGCAGAGGGTTGGACTAGACACCTCCTGAAGTCCCTTCCAACCCTGATATTCTATGATATGACAATCTGGATTCACCTCCAGCTGGCAGAGACCAGGGAGCCTGGGTTCCATTTCCAGCGCACAGATGCCCTGGCATGCTGGTCAGTAGCCTGGCTCTCGATTCTCCTAGTTCTTGAACTAAATTGCTATAGGGTCTTGAGCAAGTCACTGGTCAAAATTTTCCAAAGTGACTAGTGATTTGGGGGTGCTTTAATTTTTGGGTGCCCAGTTTGCGACACCTTAGGCTTGCCTGATTTCCAGAAGTCAGGTGATCTGGCTTTTCTGAAAATCAGGTCCTTTAAGATATCTCAGCTGGGGCACCCAAATATAGAAGCCACCACAATCATATGCCACGTTGGAAAATGTGGCCCTCTGACACAGAGTCCCTGGGCGATGCTCTGGAACTACTCCACACAAAGCCAGTCAGGACTTTGGGGAGTCTCCTCTCTCTTGGAGCAGCCTGTCTTCAGGGCAAGAAGCTCACACGGCTTCACCTGGGTCTCTCCTTGGAGCATTCAGCATATGCCCCTCCATGCGCTTCCCACAGCAAGCCTGCCCAGGCCGGGTCCTGGGGAAGCCAGAGGGTCCTGCCCCCCGACTCACTCTGCAGTCAGAGGTGACTCTTAGCCAGCCAGTAAAACAGAGGTTTATTTCGATGACAGGAACACGGACTAAAACAGGTCTTGCCGGTACAGACAACAGGACCCCTTTAGTTAGGTCCATCTGGGGCCCCCAGGGAGGCCACAGACCTGTTGGGAAGCCCGTCAGGGCACCCCTCTCCATTTCCCAGCCAGCTCCAGAACCGAAAACTCCCCCACAGCCTCTCTCAGCCTCCCCCCGGCTCCTCCCCCAGCCTTTGTGTCCTTTGTTCAGTGTTCTGGGCAGAGGTGTCACCTGGCCTTCAACTGCCTTCCTGGGTTCTCAGGTTACATGCTCAGGTATGCTCCCTTCCCCAAGGCAGGCCGTCCCAGCACAACTCCCCTGCAACTTTCCCAGGTCAATACTCCCCACTCAGCATTCACATAACACAGCAAGAACATTCCCACTTCGTCACACCCTCTTCCTTAGTTTTACTATTTATCCAGTGAATGTAATATATATACACACACTCACTCTACAGTTTGGGAGAGTTAAGTAGTGTGTGTATAAAGCTTTGAGATCTTTGGATAATTAGAAATGCAATGTAGTATTTATTTAGCTGTATTCTAGTTCCTTTCTATAAAAAGCTGTATTATTATTTATTCTCATTGCCACTGAGAAACACTATCTTGTGTCTTTGATGGTTTCAAGCCCTGCTCCAGCTGTCTCTGGTCTGGTTGCAATATTCACTAAGCACTAGGGCCCACATTTTCAAAATTGTATGTACATGATTTCAATGTGCATTTGTGGTAGTGAGACATTCAGCTAACTGGCTAGGGTGTAGGGTGACCGCCTGGACACAATCACTGTAACTGCACGTATAGGCCTGGAAATCTGGATTTCAGAGTTTATTTTTCTCAATATATTCTCTGGGTTTTCTCAGCTTGACTATTTGCTTCCATTCCTTCATGGGGCCAGATTGTCAAGACATCAGCTGAGTAGGGTTTCTTTATGCAAAAGCACCCCATGCAAAATATTATAACTAACATTCATAAAATATAAGCTATTTAATTTTTAATATGACTTTAGTCAATATATTTGCATATCTGCATAGTTCTAAGGACTCCTGAAACAGATATTAACTCTCGTCTCTATATTTTTAATCAGATGATAGATTCCCACACTTGCCAGATAAGCAATGGGGTCCCAGCCTTTTAAAATTTGGGTCAGGAGAGACAATGAATCTGAGTAAAACAGAAAATCCCAGAATCAAGGAACTAAAGTTTCAATAACTAGGAAACTGGGAAGTTACTCGAAGAAGAAGATGGGATAATGGCCAGCCAGTGAGAGTTGATAGGAAACCATGAGAGTGTGCTTTGGAAAGAGTAGGGCTGAGGGAGAGGATTCACAGATCAATAGGAAACAGTTGCTTTTACACACCCCATGATTAGGGGCAGATTGTACCCTTGTTGGCAGGGGGGAAGAGGACAAGGAGGCCCCTCCCTTTGTGCCTCTGCTGTGCATGAGAGCCAGTCACACTTGCAGTCCTGGCATTAAGAAAGCAAAAGATCTCATCCTGGCTAGGCCCCCCCGTCAGCAGCATTAGGCTTTGAAAGAGAAAGCAAGGCCCAGGCTCTGGCCCATACCTCACACTGGCCAAAGTTGGCCTAACAGCTGCATTGTCAGGGGCCTGCTAGAGGCATTGTGTGTGTCTGAAGGAGTGATGCAGTTTGGCATTGCCCTCTGTCATGGCCTCTTTTGTAATATGTCAGTGGAGTCCTTAATGGTCCCACATTAATTGTTGCTTTAAAAAAATTAAATGCTGCAATGTCTCACTACTGTGTCTGACTGATTGTCCTTGTCTGTCTCAATAGGTTGCCCAGCTTCTCAGCAACACTGATCCAGATAACAAGGCCTCCCTCACTGTGTCGTGTTTGGGAGAAGGAGACTGGAGCAACCTTGGACACCCCCAGTTCCAGCAGCTTATTAATCTGAAACTGAACCCTGACCCAGTTCTGCCTGAGATGGATGGGGTCTCTGAGTTTGCAGAGTATGTCTCTGAGACTGTGGATGTGCCAACTCCATTTGATCTTCTGGAACCTCCCACTTCTGGAGGCTTTCTGAAACTGTCCAAGCCCTGCTGCTACATATTCCCCGGTGGGAGAGGGGACTCTGCTCTGTTTGCTGTCAATGGATTTAACATCCTAGTGGATGGTGGCTCTGAGAGGAAATCCTGCTTTTGGAAGCTGGTCAGGCATCTGGACAGAATTGACTCGATTCTCCTGACCCACATTGGGGCAGACAACCTACCTGGCATTAATGGGCTTCTCCAGAGGAAGATTGCTGAGCAGGATGAGGAGCAATCTCAAGGCTCCACCAACTACAGTGACTGGATGAAGAACCTCATCTCTCCAGAACTTGGGGTTGTTTTTTTTAATGTTCCTGAAAAGCTTAAGATGCCTGAATCATCCATGAAAGTCAAGAGAAGCATTGAAGAGGCTTGCCTGACATTGCAGTACCTGAATAAACTCGGCATTAAATCAGAACCCCTCTACAGGGTGGTGAGTAACACCATTGAGCCCATTACTCTGTTTCACAAGATGGGGGTTGGTAAGTTGGACATGTACATCCTGAATCCTGTCAAGGACAGTAAGGAGATGCAGTTTCTAATGCAGAAATGGGCTGGGAATAGCAAAGCAAAGACTGGCATCATTCTAGCAAATGGGAAAGAAGGTGAGATTTCTGTCCCCTATCTGACCTCCATCACAGCCCTGGTGGTTTGGCTGCCAGCAAGCCCAACAGAAAAAATAGTAAGAGTTCTGTTTCCTGGAAATGCTCCACAAAATAAAATATTGGAAGGTCTTGAGAAGCTCAAGCATCTGGATCTTCTGAGGTACCCAGTAGCTACTCAGAAGGATATGTCTTCTGGCCTACCTCCACCTTCTCTGAAGCAGACCAAGATTAAACAGCGAACTGACAGCAAAGAGAGTCTGAAATCTTCCCCCAAGCCAGTTGCAACAAAGCAGGCCAGAAAAGAAGAGGCAAGTGATGATGGGGCTAAGGAGATAAAACCAGAGATAGTAAAGGAGGCCAGAACTGAGAAAAAAGTGAAAGAACATACTGAGAAAATTCCCGAGAAACCTGCTAAACCTGAAAAGATAAAGACAGAATCAAGTGATGCCCTCAAAGCTGAGAAAAGGAAACTAACCAAAGACAAGATTGGCAAGAAGCACGTCAAAGAGAAAGTGTCTAAACTGGATGAGAAGAAGGACAAAGAAAAGAAAGAGATTAAGAAAGAGAGAAAAGACTTTAAAAAAGATGATGGAAAGAAAGAAGAAAAAAAAGATTCAAAGAAAGAAGCCAAACCAGAGCTGAAAAAAATGTCTAAACCAGACTTAAAACCGTTTACCCCAGAAGTGAGGAAAACATTATACAAGGCAAAAGTTCCAGGTAGAATCAAAACTGAGAAAACCCGAGTCAAAGCTGAAAAGGAAGCACCTGTGGAACAGAAGATGTCACCAGCGCAGAAGAGACCTGTACAGCAGGAGCCAGGAATGGCTGACATGGCTGAGCAGAGATTAGTCCTGTCTTCACCAGAGGACCTGACCAAGGACTTTGAGGAGCTGAATTATGAAGAGAAGGTGGAGCTGCAGGTGGCTCAGGAAATGACTGATATTGAAGCGAGTGATGCAGTCATGAGAGGACCTGAAACTGGAGGAAAGAGGGTCCCTGAGATGACTGCTCAGGGTCACCTTGATGAAGCTCTAATTTTGGAAGAGAACATCATGATGAAGGTGACTCCTCTAGATTCCCCAGATGAGGGAATCATCACCTTTGATAGGGAAAGAGAGTTGCCATGTGAGGAAAAGCCAGTCCAGCTGGAGGTGAGAGCAGGACAGGCTGAAACATTTGAGGATGAAAGAGCAGCCCTGGAGGAACCTCTTGAGATAGGAGAGTTTGCAGAAAAAGCTGAAAGAAGGGAGGAAGCCAAGCTACTACCAGAGGTTCACAAAGATGAGAGAGGGCAGGCACCAACGCACACAGAAGCAGCAGCAAGAGAAGCTCAGACCCCAGAACTCAAAGAGAAGGAAGAAGAGCAGAAAATATCTTTGGACAGAAAGCAGAGGGAAGGAGAAATGAAGACTTGTGAAAAGTACATTGAGGGGATGGATACAGGTGAGGAAGGTGAGAAGGAAAAGAGAGAGGATGTGATAGAAAAGGCAGAACTGGAAGAAACAGAAGAACAATACACAGAGGAAAAGGATGTGAAGACTAAAGAATTCTATCAGCTACACCAGGATGAGGAGAAGGGCACAAAATTCACTGCTAAAGAAAAGAAAAGAGAGTTCAGTGAGGAAATCAGTGAGAAAAGTAAGTTACTTGAAAAGGAGGTAACTAAGGAGGAGCACTACCTGAGAAGTGCACCTGTCCCCCCAGGAGCCACAGCAGAACACATTTCATACATCCAGGATGAAACCATCCCTGGCTACTCAGAGACTGAACAGACCATTTCTGATGAGGAAATACATGACGAACAGGAAGAGAGGATCCCGCACTTGAAGTATGATGTTAGTGCATATGATATTTCTGTGCCTGATCACCCAGGCTCTTTTGAAGCAGTACATGGTATCCAAGCCACCTCCACTACTGATATTGCTGCCAAGGGCTACATCAGCCAAGAATCAGAAATCCTTGTGTATCCTACAAGCATTGTAGCAGCCCCACTGGCTGAAGAGGAACATGTGTCCTCTGCCACGTCTGTTACAGAATGTGACAAGCTTTCCTCTTTTGCCACTTCAGTAGCAGAAGATCAGTCTGTTGCATCCATAACAGCTCCACAAACAGAAGAGACTGGAAAAAGCTCGTTACTTCTGGACACAGTAAACAGCATACCCTCCTCTCGGACTGAAGCCACCCAAGGCCTAGACTATGTGCCCTCTGCTGGCACAATCTCTCCAACATCCTCCTTAGAGGAGGACAAATGCTTTAAATCTCCACCTTCTGAAGACTTCCAGGCGTTAGCAGAAGGAGAGAGAAAATTCAAAGCTCAGAAGAAGGGCCTGCAAGAAGAGATGGAAGAGGAGGAAGAAGAGGAAGAAGAAGATGAGACTCCAAATATTGAGATGCCTGAGAAACTCAGAGGGCATTATGGTGCCCAGCTGTTTACTCAACAAGGGCACCTTGCTGATGTTTTAATTGAATCCCGCACAGAAGCGTCTATGTTGCTATTATCCACAGAGGAAACACAGCTTTCTCAGGTAGACTCCAGTTCTGGAGAAGCTGAGGAACGATGCATAAGTCCTGATGATAGCACAGTCAAGATGGCATCTCCAACACAATCTGGCCCCACTAGTGCTGGACACACACCTTTCCATCAGTCCCCTGTGGAGGAGAAACTGGAAACTGTGGAAGCGGAGTTATTTGAAAATGACAGAGATGCTTCTGTAAAGAAAGGCGAAGGACAAACTTCTGGTGTAGAAAAAGGAGCTGAGAGTGAATCTGAACCACTTAAAAAAGCTGAAGCACCTGCGGCTAATGATATCCCTGAAGAAGAGCTGCCTTCTGTTATACAGGAGAAGCCAGGCTTAGCTAACAAAGTGCTGCTGCCTATGGAGTCCATGTTTCCCAGAAATGAAAAGCAGGAACTGCCCGTTGGAAAGGAACAGCTGCCACACATTTCTTATCACAAACAGGAAACCATTGAAATTAGTGAAAAGGATGATTCCAAACTGTACATTCCCAGCACAGACATTATTTCAAAGCCAGAAAAGGAGGCAGAGTTTAAAGAAACTGAAATGATGCAAGACGTTTCACTAGAATTTGCAGAATACACAGCTAAAGAGCCAGTTTCTACCAAAGGAATATCTCCCAAAAACGCTGAGGTGCCACAACAAAGCCAACTTGAAAGTGATAAATCTTCACAAATTTTCATTAAAGAAATATCTCCAGATGATTCCAAATCACTTTCTTTTGGAGAAGAAAGTCTTTGTAAAGAAAAATCTTCAGATATTTCCATTAGAGAAGCTTCTCCAGAAGAAGAGAAACCACTATATTTCACAGGCCATACCTTAGAAAAAGACAAATCTACTCACATTTTCATTAAAGACATTTCTCCTGAAGACACCAAATCAATTTCTCTCACTGAAGAGAGTCCTGGTAAGGAAACATCTCCAGACATTTTCATGAAAGGAACTTCTCCAGAAGACACTAAGTCTCTTACTTTTACAGAAAAGAGCCCTGCCAAAGAAACATTTCTAGCCACATCCACTAATGAATTCTCCCCAGAAGCTGACATACCCCTGCATTTCATGCAGCAGAGCCCAGCTACAAGTGAAAAATCACAGGAAACTGCTGCCAAAGATATCATTAAAGAAAAACCAAAATCTCCTCTTTGCCCAGAACACAGCCCAATTAAAGATATGCTACCCACAGAAATTGCTTCTGCGGAAATATCTCCAGAAGATACCAGAGTGTTTTCTTTAACCGAAATGAGCCTGGCCAGGGGAAAAGCTTTAGAAATGTGCTCTCAAGAAACTTTTCCAGATATGAAGTTCTTACACTTCACAGAATCCAGACGAATTCAGGACAAAGAGTCCTCAGATGTTTGCTCTGAAGATGTCAAATCATGTGATTTCATGGAAGAGACACAAACGAAAGAAAAATCTCCAGAAATGGAAGATATTTATATGAAAAATCTAAATTATGAGAAGAAAGTGTGGTTTCCAGAGGAGATGGAAGAGATAAGAAGTAAGGAAAGCCAACAGAAGTATGATAAGGAAAGAGAGAGCACTTTTTTGGATGAGGTTCAGGAATATGAAAAAAAATCTTCTCTTACCGTAACAGAAGAGGAAAAGATTATACATTCTATGGCATATGAAGGTTATGCCTTGGAAACAGTAGAGAAGAAAACTTCAGACTCAGAATATGGATATTTACAGGAAGAAGATGCCCCCAGGCAGGCAGGCTATCTGCCTAAGAAGGAGGATTATCTTTGTTATGGTGAAGACAAGCCTGTACCTCAAGAAACAGAAGATGGACATTTCAAAGTAGATTCAGCAGAAGCACAAGAATTTGCACGGTGGGAGGACAAAGGACTTTCACTGGAAACAAATAAAATGGAAATATCCCCTCCTGAGATCACCTCTTCCGAAAAATCAGAAGTAGTTAGAGCAACCCCATCTTCTCAGCATGTCTGTATAGAAGAAAAACAGGTCAAACCATCAAGTGCAGCAAAAGGAAGGGAAGAGTCATTGTTCCCATCTAAACAAGATTACTCCTACTTGGATCATAAGGAAAAAGCAGTCCTGGATCTATATGCTAAATCATTAGACCGAGCACTGACAGTATCTCCTCTGCCTGCATCATCTAGTGCTCTAGAAAAGGAAGTGGACACAAGTACACAAGAACTAGAAAAACATTTCATGACAGACCAAAGCAAACCAGTTTTGCAGGCTGAAGTTCTGCAGGGGGCCACAGTGGAGATATCAGATGCTGATGCTTTGAACCAAGAAACATCAGACTCTAAATACATGCTAGACATAGAGCAGAATGCTGAAAGCAAATCCACTGAGGCTCCTGATGACCCTAGAGGAAGCAAAGAGCAGAGCGCAGCAGCATTTGGTCTTCTGTACTCTACAAGCCCAGCAGAATATGAATATGTAGCAGCTTCCCAAAAAGACAGCGATGCAGCATCAAAGAACAGCATGCACTCTTTTTCAGGACCATATTATCCCAAAAGCAGCAGTGACATCATAGGCCATTCTGAGGACATGGATTCTTTCAGCCAAGTGGAATATCATTCAGAGTCTTGCACTCGGACCTCTTCCAGTCCTTCTGAGAAAGAGGTCTGTGCATCCAAAGGAGATGATCATGCTAAACAGCTAGAGCAGGAAGAAAGGGAACCAACGCCCTACCCTGATGAGAGGACTTTCCAGTATGCTGACATCTATGACCAGGTAGTTGTGTCTGGAGTTGGGCTTCCAAGCCTTATCCTGAAGGATGTGGACAACCTAGGTCACCTTGATAAGGAAAAGCTGAAGCCTACATTTGTGGCCTCTGGGACAGAGAAAGTATCTGTGTCTCAGAAACAGCTACTTTATCACATCTCTGCAAAAGAAGAAGAGTCTTGCCTCTACACCTCTGCTGAAAAGGAGCTGTCATCCCCAACTTCCCCCAAAGATAAAGTGGATTCTTCCTTTGCATACACAGACAGTCATGAAAGATATTCACCCCTGGCAGAGTCAGATAAGCATGGGATGCCCAGTGACTTGAGATTCAAGGAAATGCAGGAAGGACAAAATGGGCTGAGCTCATCAACTGCTGCACCAAAAGAACCATACTTGACCCTGCCTCCTTCCTCTCCTGGAAGCAGTGAGTGCACTCCTCCTACATACACCATAGATGCATTTTATCAAGAAGAAAGAACTCCTTACATTGAAGCTGCTCATCCAGATGAAAACATAATTTCTATCAGCCAGGAGCAGAGATCTCTGTCACCAATGGAGCCTCAGCCCAAATCCTTTTACTACGAAAAAGCAGGAAGAGGAGAAGAGAGCACTAGTGACTCAGAGTTAGAAAAAGGTGCAAAGGAGAAATCTGAAAAGGAGTCCAAATTGCCCAGCCCTCCCCAAACACCAGAAAAAGTCAGTGAGGAGGAAGTGTATGCAGACATTTCAGTAATGGAGATGGCCCAGGTATCAGAGCTGCTTCACCAGGACAAGCACCAAGAGTCTCATTTGTCAACATCAATTGCCTCCTCCCCTTGTGATCCAGTGCAGAAAGAGGAACTTGGAGTTGAGAAAACTGAAACAGCAACAGTTATAGAGACAGGTACTGCTGGCTACAGTACCCTGACAGATACATGCAGAGATGTTTGGGCATCAGAAATGTCCTATTCAAGCCACATTTCTTTGCAACAGGGAAAAGATGCTGAAAAGTCCCCAAAGGAAGCACACTTTCTAGTAACAGATTATCACCATGCAGAGATTGCTTCAAAGGGCTATGACAAAGACAAAGTTATTTACTTAAAGTCTACTGCTAAGTATGTGAAAGAGGAACATCAAGAGGGTCTGGCACTGCAAAGTAAAGAAATGGATTTATCTTCATCTGGGTTTGAATTTTCCTCTCTAGAAAAACATGAGCCATCCATTGTGTTTAGACATGAAACATCCTCATCAGGCCACTTAGGGGACAAATCTCTTATTTTAAAATTTTCTGATGCTTTGCTCTCAGACCAGGGGAAGAAAGATGAGTACCTGGAGGTTTCTAAAAAAGATACCAGTGTAGATTCATCTTCCCTTAGCTTTTCACCATTGAGCCCATATAAAGAAGACAAGTTGTTCTCTGGGGCTGTGGAAAGAGAAGTTGCATCCCAACAGCGGGCAAAAGAAGATTGTCCCAGACTCTCAGAGGATGCCTCACCTGAAGCCACTACCCCTGTGATACACACTACAGCAGAAAGCTTCTACTCCCACATGCTTTCTGCATACACAGGAGCAGAGCCAGACACCAGGAGCCTGTGGGATGTGTCTCCATTGATTCCAGCTGATTCTGTCAAAACATATCCAGCTGAAACCGAAGGGTTTGTGTCTGCTGAGAACTGTGGTTCTGCATTCACATGTGATGTGGATAACACGCTGCCATGCAGAATTGAGTGCCAAAGTACACTGATGTCACCACTGTCCACAGAAAAACAAAAGCAAAGTTGTGCATCCATTCCAGAACAACACTTATCTGTCACTGAAACGCTTATGGCAATGACCTCACTTCCTGATGTACTGACATCATTTCCTCCTCATCAGCAAGAAGCAGCAGCCACAGCCAATGGCCCAACAGAAGTGAGCACAAGTCCGCAAGCTTTCCGAAGTGTGCAGAGTGCTGCAGAGGTGAAAGATGAGAAAGCACTTCCTGATTCTGACTGGACTGTGTCACCATCCTTGGGGGAAGAGGATATGGCTAGGCAGAGCCGGCCTTCTTCACTGATGTCCCCTGAGCATATCTTCCAGCCCTTTTTTCCAGAGGCACAAAGGGGAGGAAGAACTGAGGACCATGGAGATGCTTCCCATGAGGGAGAGCCATGTTTAGGAGCCAGCTCTGACAATAGGCAGAAGTTCTCTTCCTGTGAATATAAACAGAGGAAGGGTGAGTTGTCTCCATCATTCATCAACCCAAGTCCTCATGACTTCTCTGAAGACAGTGACCTCTCACAGGATGAAGGTCATCCTTCAGTGAAGGGGAGGCCACACCACACTACTGGTAGTGATGTACAAGCCACGATGATAGAGGAAACCCCTCCCACATCAGTGAGTGACTCTGGAACCTCCCAGTCCGACTCTGATGTCCCTCCAGAGACAGAGGAATGTCCATCCATCACAGCTGATGCTGCCATGGACTCAGATGAAGATGCAGATTTCCTCCCAGTAGACAAAGCTGTGGGTACTTCACATCATGGCAGCACAAGGTCTAGCCATGATCCACAACCTGTTCCAATGATAGATCCCCATCCTCATCCCCCTCATCCAGATGTCTGCATGGTGGACCCTGAAATGCTGGTAAATGAGCAAAATGTGAGCAGAACTGATAAAATATCCAAAAAGGATCTGAAAGAAAAGAGCAAAGGAGTGAGGAAGCCTTTGAGTAAACCCAAATCATCATCACCTGCCCGGAAACTAGATGTCAAAGGGAAGCGGTCTCCCACGCCTGTGAAACAGCCGTTAGACAGGTCTCCAAAATCTACCACTGCAAAAAAAGAGCGAGATGGAGGACAGAAGCAGTCAAAACCACGTACCCAATTAGTGCAGCCCTCTCACATAGAAGAGAAGGATGAGTTATCCCGGAGCAGTCACAGCAACCCGGGCAAGACCCTTGTTAATGGCATCAAAACAAACCCTGGTAAGAAATCCCTCCCCAAAGGAGAATTCTCTTTTGCTTAAACAATAAGCAAAGCACTAACTAAAATGTAAGCATTTGCTGCACTATTTAGGGCACTGAGTGGCAGTTAATGGGCACTTCCTGGCACATCAGAGTGAGTTTGCAAGTGCTGAGGGATTGTGATTTAAAAAAAAATGCAGGGAAAGTCAGTAGCAATGAATCCAAACATCTGGTAATTTAAACCCTTTATGTTTAGAGTCTGTTATACACACAGGGAGTATGTTCTCCACAGGGTGATCAGTAGTTAGAATTCTCTGGTCTCAGAGGGACTAGCAGAACCCACCTTACTACAATATTAACAGTGGGATAAGACACCTAACTATGGTGGCTGTTGCTCCATTCTCCAAGGTTGAACTGATCATGACACTGGGAGTTCATTTGGGTGCAGAGATGTTGCCTTCTCTCTGTAACTATGAACAGAGACTAGATTGGAGTATCCTCCACAATTAATTCCTGAAATTACAGGGGGCAGCTGAGTAGCATAGAACCTTGGTCATCCTGGCGCTTCCTCCGACCGTGGAAGATGCCAGATTGACTGACAGTCTTGGAGACTGAAATCCTCTCTGTATCCCCAGAAGAGGTGCAGTGTAGAGGCCAGCTTCCCCCCCCCCACACACACTATTCCCTGCCACTGTGTCTCAGTCCTGCTTGGAGGAACCAGTTGATAGGGAAGTTCAGTCTCCATGGTCCATGCAGCCCTTGGGCACTCTGCTACGAGTGCCATCATGGAGGCCAACTGTTGTTGTTCGTTGTATTAGGGTAGTGCCCAGGAGCCCCCGTCATGGACCAGGATCCCAGCACGATAGGCGCTGTACAAATACAGAACATGTAGATGATCCCTGCCCCAAAGCACTTACAGTTTAACTATAAAACAAGCAACATCAGCTGGATACAAACAGATGGGGGGAGAGGCCAATGAAACAAACTTTATTGGTCACCATGATGGGCAGTGGTCTCAGTACACCAGCGACCAAACCACTGTCTAGATTTTTGTAGAAATCCTGGCACAGGAGAGTTTTCTTGAGGGGGCATTTGAAGGTGGCTCATGGGCTAGTTTTAATGGCTGTTCGTGGCTAGTGCCTCCCAAGCATGAGGGGCAACATGGGAGGAAGCATAAAGATGTTTGGCAGTTTAACAAGTGGGTGATGGCAACTGGCAGCCTGGGCCTATTGGAGGCAGGAGTCAACATCTTGCTAGCAAATAAGCGCTGCTAGGTAGGGTGGGGCGATGCCATAAAGGGCCTTGAAAGTGAAAATAAGTAGCTTATGTTTGATGCAGTAGAGAAGGAAAGCCAATGGAAGGAATCCAAAGAGAGAGGTGACATGGACAAAGTAACAGACTAAGGAAGAGGTGTCTGCAGCGGCAGCCTGAAAGGCTGTGAGTGCGGCAAGAGTTATTTAATCATCAACAGTGAGAGGGTGGGTGCAGTAATCGCGACAGAAGATAAGCATCTGGACGACAGTTGTTAGCTGTGTGACTAGATAAGGCTGTAGCTCAGGGATGTTATAAAGAAAGACTCCGCAAAATTGAAACCTAGCCTGAATGTGAGGTCCTGGAGCAATGACATCCAAACATGCTGCCCAGGTTATGAACATGTGTGACAGGCAGGATCGTGGTGGTGTCCCCAGTGATCGAGATAGGAGGTAGCAGGCAGGGTTTGGGGTGGAAGATTGGGAGCTCTGTTTTAGCCATGTTGTGCTTGAACTGATGGCTAGACATCCCCAAGAGATGTCAGGTGACAGGCTGAGATTTGAGTGGCTCTGAGTCATCCACACAGGGCTCGGAGTTGAAGTTGTATAGCAGATGAGATTATCCAGAGCTAAGGCATAGGGCGCCAAGCACAGAGCCCTGTGGAACACCAATGGAAAACTGGAGAGGGGGCTGAGGTGGCTCCTCAGAAGGACATGGTCAAGGAGCAGTTAGAGAACTTGGAGAGGCCAGAGTCACAGAAGCCAAGGGAGGACAGGCTGTCAAGGAGAGCCTGGTTATGGTGTTGACGGCAGCTGACAGATGACAGTGGAGGAGGATAGAGAACTGGTTCTGAGCTGTGACTGGACAGAGAGCATTAGAGACTTTGCCAAAAGTGTTTTAATGGTGTGCAGGGAGTGGAAACTGGATTGGAGAGCGTCTGAGCTGGAATTGGAGGGGAGGCGCTATAACCAGTGCATTCGTAAGAATACAAAAACAGCCATATTGGGTCAGCCCAATGGTCCATCTAGCCCCGTATCCTGTCTTCCAACAGTGGCCAGTGCCAAATGCTTCAATGAGAATAAACAGAACAGGGCAATTTATTGAGTGATCCCTCCCTGTCGTCCAGTCCCAGCTTCAGTTCAGTCAGAGGTTCAATGAGCTGAAGGGGGGCGGGCAGGGAGATAAGGTGCCAGCTAGAGAGGCCAGTTGGGTCAGGATTAGGGTTCTTGTTTTTCAAGGTGGGAGATGAAAGCATGTTTGTATTGTGCGGGAAAAAGAGCCAGGGGAGAGTTAAGGAGGAGCGTAAGGGAGGAAGGTGTGTGGGGATCAGGAGCTAAGATAGGCTGGAATCACTGGGTCAAATGAGGTTAGACAAGGAGAACAAGAGAGAAACATGATGGGGAGAAGGAGGAAAGACTTGTAGGAGGGGAGAGGGAAGGTCAGGCAAACGAAGGGGAGGGGATAAGGTTATGTCATTAGGTGGCTTTAGAGATATGGACACTTGCCCACTAGAAAGTGTAATGAGCCACCAGGCCATCAAATTCCCAGCCAAAAGTGATGTCAGCCAGCGTCACATATGCAAGCTAGAAGGGGCAGATTCTGTACCCACTGTACATTCCCTGAGCTATTTGTCTCCTGTTAATGCTGGTGTTTAGCCTGGCTGCTGCCATGAATTGGGTATGGAGAGAAAATGAGGCAAACAGATTATACTGTATGTGAGGAGTGCAAATGGGGGCAGAGTTTTTGTTATTATTATTATTGTGCCTCTTCATTTCTTTCTTTCCTTTTGGACTTTTTTTTTTAATTGACAGAACAGTCATGTATCAGCCCAAACACCACAGGAATTTTAGAGTTAAAGGCCTAAGAGACATATGGACAAAAAAATGTTTGTGTGTTGTGGGTGTAAATACATGCACATGCTGTATTCACATACTTGTGTGTACTCACATTATTTCCTAGTGTCTGCACAGATTATACTGCCTGTGTATATGTCTGCAATGTGGGTTTGTTTGCACATGATTGGCAGTGTGCATTTGGCTATGTGTCTGTACTAGTATGGGCATGGCTGTGTGAATGCATGCATTCACATATCTCTGTGTTCAGGTCCTTGTCTAAATGTGTGTATGCTTCTATGCCTCTGCGCTTGGGAACCTCTCTTACCCAGTGACTGAAGGATGCAGAAATGATGACAGGAAATGCTGAAGGAGCAGAATATTGATGCGGAACGTGAGCCAGTCATCAGAAAGAACTGCTAGGACTCATTAAGAGCCAGGCAGGAGTTCCTGGAGATGTTACTGTAGATTCCAAAGACTGTCAGATAAAGGGCATCAGGACATATTGCTAAAGCCAAGATAGGTTAAGAAACCAAAACTGGGGCTATTTAACTAGATAATGACTGGGCTAATGACTCTGCCAAAGCTAATAAAGGGGAATTTGGTTCCCTTCTGCAGTAAAGGCCATTCTGGACCTGATCCCAAAGCTGCTCAGTCAGGCACTAAAGAATTGCAAACCTTTCCCTTTCCCACCCGGTTTCTGTGCTACTGCTGGGACAGACCATTCACTCTTGTTTCCTCTCGGTAGCAGAGAGGAGGAGCCAACCCAGCAGCTGCAGGAAATCTTCCTGCATTCCAGATGCTTCAGGATTTTGTTAGCCCGATTTCTCTCTTTCAAAGTTTCCAGTAGCCCCAAAAGCAGTCTCTCTGTGCTCCCTGGACCCCCTGTCTATGTGGACCTGGCCTACATCCCCAACCACTGCAGTGGGAAGAACACCGGCCTGGAGTTCTTCAAGCGGGTCCGAGCTTCATACTATGTTGTGAGTGGCAATGATCCAGGCAACGGGGAGCCCAGCCGTGCGGTACTGGATGCACTTCTGGAAGGAAAGTCCCAGTGGGGTGAGAACTTGCAGGTAAGTGACTTAAATCTGCAGGATTGTGTGATGTTCATTCTATCATGGAATTCTAGGGAGAATTCAGCCTATTACAATATTGATCCACAGTGGAAAAAAAATCTCACATTATGGTACACTAGAGGGAAGCAAATGGGACTGGGACTTTATCACTGTACAGTGTTAGGTGCCAGTCACTGAAATCTTAGGAGCCTCTCTTCTCTCCCTGCCATTTGTGGTCCTGTTTGTCAGTAGCCTAGGGACAGGAGGACAATGTAGCCTGAGGAATGAGGAGAAAAGGTGGGGGGGTACAGTCTCTTTCCCTATCATGACATTCATGCACTTAAAGATCACTCACTCCTCCTGCCTCTGCAGCAGGAAACAGAAATTGTCCTCTGGCAGAAACCATCTGGAAAGTAAATCCTAAGACAGCAGAGTAGCCCACTAACTTAGTATCAGGGACAGGGTCACCCACCCCACTTCCCTCCCTGGCAGTGGGGACGGTGTTGAAATCACAATTCGAAAGCTGTTCCAATAATAACTTCCTATTGGCTCCTTTAAACCATCAACAACGATTCCTTATAATACCCCCCTTTCCCTACAAGGTTTCAGTGAGAGCCTGGGTAGTGCCTGTTCCTACAGGCAGGGCTAGAGCGGAGCATGCATTTGTCCAAACTGCTTTGCTAGATATCGCGTCCTCAAATGCCAGGGCTTTTGAGTGGACATGTTCTGCACCTGGGTAGGGTGACACACAGGTTGTGTGGCACTTTCTGGTCATTCCACGACCATTACTAGAGCCCTTGCGAACACAGATTTGCTGCTACTTTCGCTGCTATTGCCCAACTCATTCTCCAGCACAGCTTCTCTCCACCTCATTTACCTTTCTATTCTCCTTTGTCTTAATATTATTTATGTTGTGGTAGTGCCTGTGCCTCAAAAGGCCGGGACCCCTTTGGGCTGGATGCTGCACAGAGAGATGGTACAGAGGCCATTATAATTTAAAAGACAATTATGTAACAGGCGGATGGAAAAACAAGCAGGCGAGGCCATGAGGACAGAGTAACGGTTATAGGCTTGTATGGGCACGATTTGTTGGTGCACTAAACCAGAGAGTAGCAGTGCTGTCAGTTTTCTCTTTTGTCTTTTCCAGGTGACACTGATTCCAACACATGACACTGAGGTGACACGAGAATGGTACCAACAAACCCATGAGAAACAGCAGGAGCTGAACATCATGGTGCTAGCAAGCAGCAGCACTGTAGTGATGCAGGATGAATCCTTCCCAGCCTGCAAAATTGAGTTCTGAATCTCCCAGCCACACCTGGCTCTCATCCCTTCGATGCTGTCCACCACCATGCAGCACTCAGACAGATACCATCTCATCACAGTCCAGTTCTTCTCTTCTGGTTTAGTCTATATGTGATTCCCATTTGCCAGGAGATCCAGGACCCATCCAGCTCAACACTGGATGCTTTGAAAGAGGAGCCTGGGGGGTCTCTAAGATTCTGTGCTGAACTGAGAGGTCATGCAAGGAGCAGTACCAGGCCAGGGCCAGCTTCTCTTTCCCTGGTTTATTTTGCTGCCTGTATAGTCACTGTAGAATAATTTGGCTGCCTTGATGCTGCGAGCACTTGCTCTCCTACCCTTGCCCTGGTTGCACTGCCACTTGGCTTGTAGCACCATGAAATGTTTCCTTTGGCCTGTAGCTATGCTGCTGCATGAAGATAGTCGTGATGGTCACGGTGTGGGAGAGAGACTGCGAAATAGAGGAAACAGGGAGTGAGAGAGGAGTGAAGGGATTCTGGTGTCAGTATTCTGAAATAACCCGACCAAAAGAGAAGGCTATTCCTCCAGCTGCCAGAACATGAGGCTTGCTAGGAAAAGAGAGCTGGACTCCAACTACGCATTGCTATGTTTGTCTAATTCCAGAGGCTTCTGCCCTGAGTTATTGGACACCCATTGCTAGGTTACCCATTCATCTTTTTTGCCATGGTTGAGGAGCTGTGATGAAGAATAATTTGGCTTGGTGGAGCGTTGGCTTGTCATTCTTAGCTACAAAGAGCACATTCCTAATCTGCTAACCTCAGCTTCGCACTTGTGAAGTGATTAACATTGTACTTCTGAGCATCAGCAGTGTGACTGCAGGCGTCATCGAGGGACTGTCACGTGGACAGTCCCAGTCAGAAGGGTATCCAAACGCACAACCCCCAACTCACCTGAACAGACAGGCTCAAGACAACGCTGGCTGCTGCTGGTTCAGGATTTGCGTAAGAACTGTTGTGTCCTATGAACCAAAGGCTTTCTTGAGGGGGAAGAGGAGATATATGGACCTGAGGCAGCAGGGATGCAGGCAAGGAGGCACACTGTAAACAGTTCTGCCAGCAGTGGAGAGGCAATTTGTTGCCCTTGGTCTGATCACTGTGCAGCTTATCACTGGCCTGACAGGACGGTAATCTCCCTGCCTACATGTTGGAGCCCTGACTCCTCAGTGGTACAGTCAGGCAGCTTGCTGCTCACAAGTGAGGGTGTCAAGAAGCTGGGGAAATGGGGAGACTGCTTGGGGGGCTGGGGTGGGGGGGCTAGCAACCCCTCCAGAAACCCTTTTGAAATATTATCCTAATGGTTTCCCCAGTGTTACTTCCCCGCTGCTGTGAAAGGAACATGGGCGCTCCCTTTCGAGCACAGACTGGGTCACCACGACGAGCAATTGTCCAGGTCTTGCTCTCTCATTCTTCTGCTCTCATAGCCATCATAACAGATTTATGCCCATTGCTGCTGAGTAATAAATCAGAGCATTATATAAGCTAGTAGTGGAAAAGCCCTTTCAGGCTCCAGGCTCAGATCATGCGATCATGAAGGGCCATAAATGTGAGGCAGTGGAAGTGGCTGTTCAAGCACTAGTGCTCAGCTGCTGTGTCACTGATCGCTCTTTGCAGAGCCGAGGCAGGCTGCTCATGGCACCAGGGAGGATTTTTTTTAGCAAGACACACGCAGTTGGGGGGCTATAAAATAAAAAGGCTGTGATGAAAATCTTGGCCTACAGCCCAAAACGTGTCAGTGCCGGTACTTGGCATTGGGCCCAGCGGGTGGGGGGGGGGAGGAGGTCAGGTCCTTAAGCTGTGCTTGGCTGGGACACGCTAATCTGTGCCACTAGCTAACTAGCAGTTCCCGGGCAGCTGGTGTAGAGAAAATGCTGCCTGAAAAACCTGCTGCTAGAGGACTAAAATGGGATTTCTATGGAAATGATTTATTTTGCCATCTAATTTATATATTTATTTTTGGTGTTAAGCTGCATTTTGTATGGAGTTAATATTTTAATTTATACATGTTAACATGGCGCCATGTGCTTTTCTGGGATCTCATTGTGAATACTCAGATGCTGCAATTTAAAGAACAGAAATGACCATAGAGAAATCACTGGCAACCGCAGGGGTCTCCACCCAGGCTGCAAAGCAGGGTCGGTGTCTCTGAAGCCCAGCACCTGCAGGGAAAAGGAGCTGAGGCCAAATGGCACAGCTGGCCCTTTAGCTACATCCCTTGTTTTGCGTGTTAGATTCTTTTTGGGGATTTATTAAATTCCTGCATTGTATTTTCTTGTGGTTTTTTTAAACTAGTTGGTCCAAAGTGTGTCTGCCAGGAGAATAAATGTTGTTCTCTGTAAACTGATCAAGTCAGTATGTATGAATGTCAGCTATTACAGCCAATCACAGGCAGGCAGTGATACAGATCCAACCTGTTTTTCCATTGGCCTCTTTTCTCTCTTTGGGCTTTCACTGTAGGTCATTCAAAAAGTCAGTTAGTCCAGTTTACCTGTGCTTGGCTGTCAGCCAACTCCTGGTGCCTGGAAGCTTAGCACACTCAGCGCTGGGTTTTAAGAGGGAACAACTCATGCATGCTCAGCTACTGAGTCCATTTCCTCAGCAGAGTGTCTAGGCAGAAAAAGTTAATGCACTAACTTTAGATAGACCCGCATATGAATGTGTCTGATTCTTAAACTTGAAGCAATTCTGACTATTGAGAGAGACAGTGGGGCTTTAGGGGCACCTGCATTCACTAGGAAGGAAGAGCAGCTGGGAGAGTATGTTCCAGTTGAACATATCTGCCCACCCCAGGACACGGTCCTGGTTGCTGCAACTGTGCCCTCCAGCAACTTTACCCCAGTGCTCACTCTCTTCCCTGCCCTGAGCCTCTTTCACACCTTTTTGAAGAGTTTTGTAGCAGTGTGCGCTGTCTTCAGCTTCTCTCGCCTTCCTCAAAATTTATGGGAAAACACCTTTTAAAAAAACCCACCATCTTTATAACAGGGCCAAGCCCTGCCTTCCCCAGCAAATGGCTGCAGGCCTGAGGCTGTTAGCCTATGGGACACTGGCCAACCCAGAGGTACCATGACACTACAGTAGAGAAACATTTAAACTCTGCTTTTGCTTGTTTCTGCATGTGGACGACAATGTGTAATATTCCCGTATGTAATAGGTACAAAATATTATTTTAAAATTATAATAAAACAGTGAACGTTTTAACTGTATTGAGCTGGCAGTCTGTGCTCCTAGCTTCTCTCTATGCTGAATGTTGTAAAAAACAGAGCACCCAGGTTCTTTCCTTCTGCATCATGTTACTATTTGACCTTAGTTCCTTGATTTTAGTTCCTTTTCCCCACATTCATGTGCAACACTCTGTAACTAACTGCTGTAAAGGGAGAAGCTTGACACAATAATAAAGCCACATTAGTTGCAAAAAATAACGTCTTGGGCTTTTGTAAAAACTGTTCCATTTGAGTTTGTCCAATTGGGCAGTTCCATACATCTCAAGCATATGGGCACCAGGAGACTGGGGGCGGACATAACTTATGTGAAGTTCTGTCCCCTTCCCGCCCATTATACACCCATGACCTCCCTGACAGTAGGCCCCCTACAGAAAATTAACGCAGCACACATTAAATGGATTTAAAACTAGTTAAATTATAGGTCTCACAGTGTAATTGTAAATAGGACATTATGGAGCTGGTGTGTTTTCAGTGGTGTCCTGCAGGGATTGGTTTTTGGCCCTATGCTATTTAACATTTTGATCAGGAAGAAAACATGAAATCATCCCTGACAAAGTTTGCAGATGACACAAAAATTGGAGTAAATAATGACAAAGACAGATCACTGATACAGAGTGAGCTGGCTCACTTGGTAAGCTAGGTAGAAGCAAACAATATGTGTTTTAATACAGCTAGCATTCCTATGAAACAAAGAATGTAGGCCATACTCAGAGAGACTCTATCCTTGGAAGCAGTAATTCTACAAAAGACTATGGGGTCATGGTTGCCAAGAAGCGCAACATGAATTCCCAGAGCGACACTGGCTAAGAGGGCTAATATGATCCCTGGATGCATAACTAGGGGAATCATGAATAGGGGCAGGGTGGGTATTTTACCTCTGTATTTGGCACTGGTGTGGCTGTTGCAGGAATCCTGTGTTCAGTTCTGGTATCCAGAGGACAGGAAGGATGTTGATAAATTAGAGTTCAGAGAAGAGCCATGAGAATGATTAAAGCATCAGAAAAGTGCCCTATAGACATGGACCCAAGGAGCTCAATCCATTCAGTTTAACAAAGAGGAGACGGCTAAGGGGGTGACTTGATTACAATCTATACATATCGATCTGGGGACCAAAGATTTGATAATGGACTCATCCATCTAGCAGAGAAAGGTATAACAAGAGCCAATGGCTGGAAATTGAAGCTAGACAAATTCAGACTGGAAATAAAAATGTATGTTTTAACAGGGAGGGTAATTAACTGTTGGAACAGTTTACCAGGCTGTGGTGGATTCTTCATCATTGGCCTTTTTAAAGCAAGCCTGGATGTTTTTCTAAAAGCTCTGCGCTGGGGATGATTTTAGGGATATCTATTGGCCTGTGTTAGATAGGAACTCAGACATCACAATGCTCCCTGCTGGCTTTGGAATCTATAACTCTTTCCCACTATGAAAAATGAGTTTTGAAGACCCAGCCCTCCCCGTCTGGGAAACATTCTTCATGGTACCAGCTGCTGAAACCTTCCCCCCCCCTTCCTCCAGTAACAAGCCGAGTGACACCCCCCCCCCCCCCACACACACACACAAACACAGATGACAGACACTCCACCTTAGTGTCCAGCCTCTCCCCCCAGGTACTGCACTGTTTGTGGCGCTTCCCTGCTCACATCAACACAAAACTACAGATTCTAGTGCTGAATGAGCCCAACCTTGCCCAGTGTTCCTAGTGGAGAGAGTGTGTTCAAACGTGTCTCAGGAGACCCAGACACACATGTTCTCTCTCCAATGTCAGAGTTGAAGTTTATCACGCAAATTCCTTGGATAACTGGTGGCATTTCCAGGGCCACCCAGAGGATTCAGGGGGCCTGGGGCAAAGCAATTTTGGGGGCCCCTTCCATAAAAAAAATTGCAATACTATATTCTCGTGGGGGCCCCTGCAGGGCCCAAGCAAATTGCCCCACTTGCTCCCTGCCAGGGGCAGCCCTGGGAAAAATAAACCTTCCGCATCTCAGCACAAATCCAGCTTTGAGAAAACTTCTTTACAAGGTATCGCTGGTTCTCAGCATCACCTAGTGCTAAAAGGCACTAAAGCTCATTAAAAGGGCTGGACAAATATTTTCCGTCAAAACTTTTTTTTGGATCAAAAACTAGGGGTTTTTAAAAAGCAGAAAAAATCATGGACAATGTCTGCTTTCCTTCAAAATTTGTTGTGGTTTTTTTTTTTTAATTAAAAAGCTGAAATTAGTCTGCCAAAACCTGAATATGTTTGGGGTTTCAGACGTGTGTGGCCAAATGTTTGCTGCTTGCTGTGTTTGATTGTTTAAAGAAACACTAAAAAATTCTGCTTAAAAAAATCCAAAACTTTTGACCCACCTCAGCTTGTGACCAAATGCCTGCGCCCATCCAGTCAGAGATTTTTCCAGGTTTCTCATACTCTGCTGGCTTCCTTGACTCATATCTGTCTCCATAACTTTGGGTTCATTTAGGTTAGAACGTAAGATCGGCCAGACTGGGTCAAACCAAAGGTCCATCCAGCCCAGTATCCTGTCCACCGACAATGGCCAATGCCAGGTGCCCCAGAGGGAGTAAACCTACAGGTAATGATCAAGTGATCTCTCCCCTGCCATCCATCTCCACCCTCTGACAAACAGAGGCTAGGGACACCATTCGTTACTCATCCTGGCTAATAGCCATTAATGGCCGTAACCTCCATGCATTTATCTGTTTCCTAGAGACTGGCTCCATGGGGTCCCTCACAAACTGGAGACGGTTACTGTGGGTTTGTCTTTAGTATAGCTTATGTACATACTCCACAAACTGAGCATTTGAGCTTGTTCCAGAATCTGGGATGAGCCTATGTTGTGAAAACTGAAATGCTCAAAACAGCACATGCATGTGAATGGACACGGGGCTAACATTAAATTAACCCAGGGGTTCTCAAACTGGGGGCCGGGACCCCCTCAGGGGGTCACAAGGTTATTTCTGGGGGTCGTGAGCTGAGCTGTCAGCCTCCACCTCAAACCCCACTTTGCCTTCAGCATTTATAATAGTGTTAAATATACAAAAAGGTGTTTTCAATGTATGGACGGGGGGGGTTGCACTCAGAGGTTTGCTATGTGAATGGGGTCACTAGGCCAAAAAAGTCTGAGAACCACTGAATTAAATCCTCTGAAGCCTCAGGGAATGCTGGGGGGGGGAGGGGGGGAGGAGGAAGTGTCTCCCTTGGTAGGGTCGGGAAGGAGGTAGGTGGTGCAGGATATTGCTCTTCTCATGTGATCCCTCCCCCAGTGGCTAATTTTAAATGAAGCTACCCTCCCCTGACATGAATATCCCTATAGCACTGAAATTAAATATAGACTATAATTTGGCATTTGAGAAGTAAAACAGATGGTAGCCCTAATGGAAAAGCTAACAGCTTGGCTCTTCTGCAAGCCTCAAACTGCTGAATGAGCTTTAGCGTAGGGAAGGCTGTGCCTCCCAAACAGCCTGGCCCTGCCCCCGTCTGACCCCCCCTACTTCCTGCCCCCCAACTGCCCACCCCACTCAGAATCCCCAACCTATCGTGTTCCTTGCCCCCTCACCATCCCCCAGAGACCCACCACCATCACCACCCTGGGACCACACCCCTGCTCCCTGTCCCGACTGCCCCGACCCCTATCCACCACCCCCCACTGAGTCCTGACAAACCCCCGGAATGCCCACAATCCAACCCCCCCATTCCCTGTCCCCTGACTGCCCCCCCACCTCTGCCCCCTCCCTGTGTCCTGACTGTCCCCAGGACTTCCTGCCCCTTAGCCAACCCCCCTGGCTCTGGCCCCTTACCCCTGGCACCCCGCTCACCCGGAGCCTTAGCGCTTCGTATCCAGCAGCGTCCCTGAATAGCGGTGTGGCATGGCTCCGGCAGGGCTCCTGAGCTCTGCCCCGCTCAGAACCACATGGTAAGGGGCAGGGCTGGGAGCTCAGGAGCCCCGCCGGAGCCACAGTGCACTGCTGTTCAGGGACACTGCTGGATCCGCTGAGGCTCTGGGTGAGGGGCAGAGGCAGGGTCGGGCTAGGGCGGGAGCCTCGGCCGTTCTCTTGGGGGCCCTGCGGAGCCCAGGGCCTGGGACAAATTGCCCCACTTGCCCCCCCCGGGCGGCCCTGGGCATTTCTGAATACTATGGGAAGCACAAAAACTAGCAGAGAATGAGGAAGCGACTTGGTTCAAGAATCAGGGTGTGAAAGCAACTGCAGGTGGGTCCATTCAGGAGCTACTTCAGGTAGCAAATTGCTTATAGCAGTTGTGTGAGGCCAAAGGGAAGGCCATGTACTATGGCAGCCTCCCATCTCCCCTGGAGCCCTTTGCTTGCTCGCCACTAAGTCGCAGGGAGCGTTTTTTAAGCAAAGCTTTTTAACTGTATTTTAGCCCTTCAGGTAGAGCTTTCCAGGCCCAATTTGTAATCAGAGCACAGGAAGCCAGGACTGTCTTCTCCCAGCTCTGGGCTGCCTATGCCCAGGAAGTAAATTATTTACTTTACAGTAACTGTAGTTAGGACGTTTTGACTATGTGGACCCCATGCCTGGTGAGCTTCATGCATGCACATCAGTGTCCATTGTGAGCCCACACTTGTGCCCTGCATGTCATTGTGCCTGATTCCCTTGCTGGTTCAGAATCTCAGCAACAATGGCCTTCAAAGGAACAGGGATGGCTAGTGAGTTGTGGGATCCACACGGACAGAACATCTAGAAGAACTATAGTTACTGCAAGATAACCTTTCGTCTTCAAGTCTTTGTGTGGCGCTCACCCCACCCGCATAATTCCCAAATTAGCCATTCAGACCTTTCTTCTACTAAACGGAGATCACAGAACTTGTCACCTGACCTAGTTGCCAAATCTAGAGTGTAATTTTTGGTAGCGGTATGGGTGCAGCTGCTCTGCAGCTGTCTGATGCAGGAATGTTTCTTAACCACGATGAAGACATTTCCTGGGCTCTAGTTGAGTAGGCCCTGATACCTGAAGGGACATAACTGATGGTGGAAGAGAGTGGATCCAAGTCCATATTTAGTGAATAGGAATTGATTGTTGTAGAGAGGCAGAGGAGTAGGTCTTTCTGCCTAAGCGGTCAAGTCTTTTATTCTGTCTATTTGGATTTCCACTGTACTACAGATAGCAATAGGAAGCAAGGAAGTACTCAAATCATTTTTGAGGGTCTTGGTATTTCAGCTTTGCTCATTTGCTTACTGGAGCTAGAGACACTGCAATCTGCCTTGGGAGTCTTCCATTCTTGGCATAGCCAACCTGCCTAGGGTCAGAATGAAGAATGTCAAATAATGTATCTGCTTCTCCTGCACTACAGGTAGTTCCATGTCCAGAGTGTCCGCTGTCCTTCCCAGCAGCTCCTGACAGAACTTAGGTCATCAGGACAGGGTACTGCAGCAGAAGTCATGCGATGAGGAGAATAGATCCTTATGGGTAGATGGCTGGAAGGGGTTAAGAGAGATCTTTTGTGGATTCTGTTGCAATAGTCCTCTTCCTCCTGAGCCTTGACCTCCTCCTCAGGTTTCTTCTTGATTCCCTAGGGTGATTTGCATCACAGGGTGGCCTAATCAGGGAAAAAATGTCCAAACTTCATGCGTGCCCACATGTGGAATACATAGAGGGACCAATGCTCGAAGAACTATGGGGGTGATCAAGAAATAGCAGCTTGTGGAGGGCAAAGGAGGAGCACACCCCCCCCCCCCCCGAAGACAGTCCCAGTTACTGTCAGTGAGAACTTGGGAGTCATGTCTGGCCAGAGGAAAGCCCCAGCATTTAAGTTACCTGGATGAGAACCCTGCTCTGAGTCTGCTCAGGCTTCTGGAAACAGCTAACTGATGCTGTGCATATGCACAGGCTTAATAAAGGAATTAACATAACCAGTCCTCCATTCACAGTCACTAGCTACCCTTCCCCATAACACCTTTCTGGCTAATTTAATTCCACTTTTAATTTAAAAATGTATGTAGCAGAGAACTGGCACCTGAAATATTTTGAGGTCCCATCTGTAGCTGACTGGCTGTCTTAGCACCTGTCCATTAATATGACTGGCTCCGGGCCAAATATGTTGTGCCTCAACCAAGAACTACATGAACTTGGGCCCAGATCCTCAAAAGGTCTTTGCATGTCTAACCCACACTGAAGTCAATGGACAATAGAGGCCTAATTAATCTTTGAGGCTCTGGCCTTGGTGACTTTGGCTACCTGCTGGCTCTGACGTGGCTGCTCTGAACAATGACATTTTCACCTCTCTCATGGAGTCTGTTAGTTCAAAATACAGTTGTGGCTTTGCTAGGTGAGGGCAGGGCCTATAGACTCATACTGAATTGCAGCTAGCACTGTCCTTTCCCAGGAGTCCTGTTTGCCTTTTGTCAGTCTGGCCTCTGGTTCTGCATGTCTGTCATACTAAATAATTGTTACTCCCCTTTTTAACAGCTACCCTGCAGCAACAGGCCCCATCAGTTACCATTGGGGGCTTTACAAATACCCCACTCTTCAACCATCCTAAATTCCCAGCAATAAAAGCCTTACCCCCCAACTACCCATCACTTTCCCCTGTGCCTGCCAAACCCATTTCTCCCCTCTAGTGGGTTCAGGGCTAGAAGAGTTGGCAAGCTGGCATTCTTTAAAGCAGGGGTCGGCAACCTTTCAGAAGTGCTGTGCCGAGTCGTCATTTAGTCACTCTAATTTAAGGTTTTGCGTGCCAGTCATACATTTTAACGTTTTTAGAAGCTCTCTTTCTATAAGTCTATATAATACAACTAAACTATTGTTGTATGTAAAGTAAACAAGGTTTTCAAAATGTTTAAGAAGCTTCATTTAAAATTAAATTAAAATGCTGATCTTACGCTGCCAGCCTGCTCGGCTTGCTGCCAGCCTAGTGTTCTGTTCACCTAGGCCAGCAACGGGCTGAGTGGGGCCTGCAGCCGGGATGGCAGCTTGCAAGGGGCTAGCAGCCAGGACCCCAGACTGGAGGGGGGGTGTTCAAGGGTCAGGACAGAGGGGTGGGAGTGAGGTTCAGGCCCAAAGGCTGGGTGTGTAGGGGGTGCAGGGCCGAAGGCTAGGTGTGTGGGGGGTTTTCAGGGGTCAGGGCAGAGGACTGAAGGGTGTGGGGGGCTGCAGGGCAGAAGGCTGGGTGTGGGGGGGTGTTCAAGGGTCAGGGCAGAGGGATGGGGGCTGTGGGGGTGCAAGGCAGAAGGCTGGGTGTGTGTGGGGTTCAAAGTTGAGGGAGTGTGGGGGGGTTCAGAGGTCAGGGCAGAGGGCTGTGGGGGTGTAGGGCAGAAGGCTGGGTGCATGGGGGAGTCAGGGCAGAGGGCTAGGAGTGTCGGAGGGTTCAGGGCAGAAGGCTGGGTGTGTGGGGGGGGTTCAGGGGTCAGAGCAGAGGGCTGGGAGGTGTGGGGATGCAGAGCAGAAGGCTGTGGCGGGGGGTTCAGGGCAGAGGGCTGGGATGCTCAGCTCGTGGGAGTGCTCCCAGCCCCCTGCCCTGAGCGGCTCATGGCAGGGGTCTAGAAGGGATATGCCGTTCTACCCCTTCCCAAGGCCCCGTCCCTGCCTCTTCTACGGAGCAGCAAGCACGCTGCGTCTCTTTCCCCTCCCCCCCGCTAGGGCCATCGGGGCAGGGAAGGAGAGGGGGAGGGGCAGGAGAGCACTACGCTGGGGGAAGAAGCGGGGGAGGGGGGAAGCTTGGCTGCCGCAGGACCAAGCTTCTGCCTCCTGCCCCCGCAGGAGAAAGCGATGTGCGGGGGGGGGAGAGGCTGAGTGGGGCTGGGGGCCGGGACCGCGGCAGGCAGCAGCGTGCCACTCAAAATTGGCTTGCCTGCCGTGTTTGGCACGCATGCCATAGGTTGCCGACCTCTGCTTTAAAGCATTCTCTAGATCCTTTGGCTTCCTCTGCAATGGCAAATGGGGGAAAAAAGTCAAGGTGCAGGATTTCTTTCCCTGACATCTGTATGACCAAAAATGTGATGCCAGAGGGTGGCCCTGGGTTTTTCCCCACGGAGGAGTTCTCTGATCCATCATAGAAGGATCCAGTTACAGGGTGCTGCGATGCTCTTCTGGTCTGAATCTAGCTGCAGCAGCTATTTCATTCACCCGAAGAGAGGATCACTGCAGATGAGCAGAGTATTCAGGTTCTCTAGGAATTACAGATCTCCTTGGATCCACTTGCTTTTATATCTGTGAAAAACAATAAGCACGAGCAAACAAACAGACGTAGGTCCTCTGCATCAGTGACAAACTCAGTTGCAGTCTGGTTCTAATTCTGCCTCGGTGCAGACAGCCACGGTGGGTCCTATGGGTCCCAAAGCTGATTGATAGGAAGAGGCCCTGACTACCCTCACCAGTCGGCTGGATATTTTGCTTGAGGCAGCAGCTTCTGAAAGGGGCGATCTGGGAGAAAGGGTCACAGAAGAGTCTGCCTAATGGTCAGAAGTGCTGATTCCTGGCAGGGGTTGGGCTCAGCTCCCACCGCCCCATTTGGAGCACAGCGCAGATGGTCAGATGTTGGTGTTCTCCTGCACATTCGACCTCTGCTGTATGAACTGTATGCCCAGGCAGTCACTGTCCAAGGCAGGCCTGCAAACAGCAGACTGCAGGCCTGACAGTGGCTGGGGACCATCCCTGGCTCAACAGTCCCTCCATTTCCACTGGGGCCTCAGTGAGGCCTGACTGATGTAATGAATTCACCAGAGTCTGCCTGTGTCTCCTAGGACATGCCGGCGCCTCTGCTAGGTTGTTTTTCCTTTTGACTTAAACAAAGGCTCTGCTGAAAGCTGGCACTGTTCTGTCTCCCCCATACAGCGTGCTCTGTCATGGGACAGCTGGCTGTAGGCAGCAGCACCCTGAGCCCCTAGTGAACAATGACTGCTCTCAGGCAGGCACTGTGTGCTTGTCATGCTAATGAACCCACCGCCTCTGCATGGAGGCTCTGCTTCCTTATGGTACTGTAGCACAGTGACACTGACAGACTGGCAGAGGGGCTGTGACCCAGCCAGCTGCCATATTCACTAGGAGACAGCATCTCTGCTCTAGGAAACACAATCACCCACGTGGAAAGGGCAAACAACTCTCTAAGGCCTGGTCTACACTATGCGTTTAAACCAAATTTAGCAGTGTTAAACTGATTTAACCCTGCATCCGTCCACACAACGAGGCCCTTAATATCGCTATAAAGGGCTCTTTAAACCGGTTTCTGTACTCCTCCCCGATGAGAGTAGCAGCGTTGAAATTGATATTGCCATGTCAGATTAGGGTTAGTGTGGCCGCAAATCGACGGTATTGGCCTCTAGGCGGTATCCCACAGTGCACCATTGTGACTGCTCTGGAAAGCGATCTGAACTTGGATGCGCTGGCCAGGTAGACAGGAAAAGCCCCGCAAACTTTTGAATTGCATTTCCTGTTTGCCCAGCATGGAGCTCTGAACAGCACGGGTGGCCATGCAGTCCCAAATCCAAAAAGAGCTCCAGCATGGACCATACGGGAGATACTGGATCTGATCGCTGTATGGGGAGACAAATCTGTTCTAGCTGAGCTCCGTTACAGAAGATGAAATGTCAAAGCATTCGAAAAAAAATCTCCAGGCTATGATACAGAGTCCACAGCACAGTGCTGTGTGACAAGCGTAATGGAAAGCCAAAGAATCAAATGGATGCTCATGGAGGGAAGGAGAGGGGACTGAGGACTCCAGCTATCCCACAGTCCCCGCAGTCTCCGAAAAGTATTTGCATTCTTGGCTGAGCTCCCAATGCCTGTAGGGTCAAATACATTGTCCGGGGTGGTTCAGAGTATATGTCGTCAATTCACCCCCTCCTCCCACCCGTGAAAGAAAAGGGAAAAAAATCGTTGCTTGATTTTTCAGTGTCACCCTATCTCTACTGCATGCTGCTGGTAGATGCGGTGCTGCGGCACTGAACAGCAGCATCCTCTTCCCTCCCTCCCTGGTGGCAGATGGTACAATACAAAAGGAGTGATAGCCATCCTCGTCATCATCCAGTGAGTGCTTCTGGCTGTCCTCAGGTGAGGTCGGCCGGGGGCGCCTGGGTAAAAATAGGAATGATTCCCGATTATTCCCGGCAGATGGTACAGAACAGCTGGTAACCGTCCTCATCATAGCAACTGGGGGCTGAGCTCCATCAGCCCTCCCCTTTCATGTCTAAAGAAAAGATTCTGTATGGCCTGGACTATCATAGCAGCGGGATGCTGGGCTCCTCTCCCCCTCACCGTTTAATATCCTGCCTGGACTGGGCTGCCTCCCCCTCATTTTATCTCACTAAAAAGTCAGTGTTTCTTATTCCTGCATTCTTTACTACTTCATCACACAAATGGGGGGACACTGCCACAGTAGCCCAGGAGGGTTGAGGGAGAAGGGAAGCAACGGGTGAGGTTGTTGCAGGGGCACCCCCTAGAATCATATGCAGCTCATCATTTCTGCGGGCTCTGACACGGAGCGGCTGTGCTCTCTGGTTCTCTGATGCACTGACTCTCTAGTATACTTGCCCCATATTCTAGGCAGGACTGACTCTATTTTTAGACAAAACATAAAGGAGGGAATGACCGGGGGAGTCATTCCCATTTTTGTCTTTGCGCCCACAGCCGACCTCAGTGAGGCTAGCCAGGAGCACCCATGACAGCAGCAGCTGGTACAGAACGACTGATAACCGTCATCTCATCGCCAATTTACAGAGGCATGGCAGACGGTACAATAGGGATGGTAACCGTCTCTTCTACTGTGCAAAGGCAAAGGCTGTATAGCATTGCAGTACCGCGTCTGTCAGCAGCATCCAGTACACATACGGTGACAGTGACAAAAGGGGCTCCATGGTTGCCATGCTATGGCATCTGCCAGGGCAATCCAGGGAAAAAGGGCGCGAAATGATTGTCTGTCGTTGCTTTCACAGAGGAAGGATTGAGTGACGACATTTACCCAGAATCACCTGCGACACTGTTTTTGCACCATCATGCATTGGGATCACAACCCAGAATTCCAGTGGGTGGGGGAGTCTGTGGGAACTATGGGATAGCTACGGGATAGCTACCCACAGTGCAGCGCTCCAGAAATCGACGCTAGCCTCGGTACATGGACTCATAGACTCATAGATTCTAGGACTGGAAGGGACCTCAAGGTCATCGAGTCCAGTCCCCTGCCCTCATGGCAGGACAAAATACTGTCTAGACCATGCCTAATAGACATTTATCTAACCTACTCTTAAATATCTCCAGAGATGGAGATTCCACAACTTCCCTAGGCAATCTATTCCAGTGTTTAACTACCCTGACAGTTAGGAACTTTTTCCTAATGTCCAACCTAAATCTCCCTTGCTGCAGTTTAAGCCCATTGTTTCTTGTTCTATCATTGGAGGCTAAGGTGAACAAGTTTTCTCCCTCCTCCTGATGACACCCTTTTAGATACCTGAAAACTGCTACCATGTCCCCTCTCAGTCTTCTCTTTTCCAAACTGAACAAACCCAATTCCTTCAGCCTTCCTTCATAGGTCATGTTCTCAAGACCTTTAATCATTCTTGTTGCTCTTCTCTGGACCCTCTCCAATTTCTCCACATCTTTCTTGAAATGCGGTGCCCAGAACTGGACACAATACTCCAGTTGAGGCCTAACCAGCGCAGAGTAAAGCGGAAGAATGACTTCTCGTGTCTTGTTTACAACACACCTCTTAATGCATCCCAGAATCACGTTTGCTTTTTTTGCAACAGTATCACACTGTTGACTCATATTAAGCTTGTGGTCCACTATGACCCCTAGATCTCTTTCTGCCATACTCCTTCCTAGACAGTCTCTTCCCATTCTGTATGTGTGAAACTGACACACAGCGCTGAATTATTGTGCTTTGTGTGGCCGCGTGCACTCGACTTTATACAATCCGTTTTACTAAACCAGTTTATGTAAAATCAGAATACTCCTGTAGTGCAGACATACCCTCACATAGGGCTGGATTTCCAGTTAGGCACATGCCGAGGGGTGCCAGCGTCTGCATTTTTTTACAGCAAACATGAAGGTCACCTGTAGGCGGGGTGGCACTGAAGATGCTGTGCCTAGGAGCATGTAAGGTGTAAAGCCAGCCCTGCTCTCAGACGCACTTGCGGACAGGTGCTTGGCTTCCCTGGTCCTGAAATTGCTTTCCTTGCACTGCATTCTCAAAGTGAGCGGTTCTTCCTCAATGCTTGTGCTGCCCCGGATAAAATGCTGCAGTAGGCCCCTCATTTGCATGTTAACTGTCAGGGTTACCAGCATGTCAGAAGTTGTTCAAAACACATATTGGGGGAGCTCCCCCCCATGTCTCCCTCTTACTTCCTAATTCAATCAAATATCCAATTGAAAATTGCTTTCAGCGGCCTCTGTGGTTGGAGTATGCGTAACAGCACCACAGGCAATCTTGTTATGGGCAGATGTTCTGACATCCCACGCTGGCTTCAAAGCAATGGAAAAGGAAATGCAGGGACTGCAGCCGCGGCTGAGTTAGAGGGTAATGTATCGCATCACAAGCAGTTGCTATTCTAATTCCAGACAAAAAACACAGGGCTTGTCTAGACACAAACTTGCACCAGTTTAATTACCCTGATTTAGTTAAACTAGTGCAAACCCCTGTGTGGACACATTATCTCATTTTAAAACGGGTTACAGTGGTTTAGCTTGCTCTGTATGTAGAATGTAAGGTACAGGAGCAAGTTAATGACTAAAATACAGGATAAAGTTGGTTTAAGAGGGTCCACCCACAGACTGAATTAAGTCTTCGTAAAATCTTGCCTGTACTTAAACCAGGACAGCTGTGTGTGGAGCAGAGCTCTGTGGCAGTTGCAAAACCATAACAATGACGTCAAAAGTAGATAAGAATGTTGGGATTTTTTAAAAAGGCCAGGTGTGGCTAAACTGAGATAAAGCCACCAATGTATGAGAATGGGCTTGCATCACTGCAGCTCAGGAGGTCAACATCCACTTCTGGCTGTGCGTCCCTCTGTCACCGTGGTAAAGTTACTTCATGTCTCTGGGCCTCCACTTCCCACCCATCAAATGGCAATAACAGGGCCCTGTCTCACAAAGGTTTTCTGAAGCAACATTACTGCATGGTTGTAAGGTGCTTTGAGCTATTCTCCTGGAAAGGAGGCACTGGAGAAGTGCAATGGGGAAATGCAGAGTTAAGTACCTCAAGTGACCTTAACTCTGCCCCCCAAACCTGCCACCTCACGCACACTCCTAGCAGATTGCAGCCTATGAACAGCACGCTGAAGGCATGTGTACGCTGCTGAATTATTGGCAATGAGCCATAATACACTGACCTCAGCAGCTCTCCTGTGTGCCATGAGCTAGGTCTCAGCCTTGCAGACCATGAGGAACTCATATTGTACAAGGTTCACCTGGAATGTTGTGGTTGGAGAAGCTGCAGGGGGAAGCAGAAGTGTAGTGGTATTTCACTCAGTGACAGTGCTGCACAGAGCCAGCAGGAGGGCTGGGTGTGGAATGAGACAGAGACAATGCAGAGAGCAAGATATGAAAATATGAGGGCTTCCCTGTTATAGGTGGAAGCTGGAATTGAGGCAGCCTTTGGTGTGTATATGAAGGGTAAGAGGCTCCTCCAAAGAGGGAGAGTTGAAGAGTCTGTGAAGTGGATTAAGGTTATGTATGGTAGCACACAGGAGTATGTGGCTCCATCATCTCCCCCATTCTAGTCAACATATGCACAGACCTGCTGGGGAGAGCATGACTCAAACAGCCACAAGATCCAGCTTTATATCCAAGGCAGAGTGCACTATCTCCTAGCTCTCCCAGTGCCTGAGGGAGATTAGTCCCTGGATTCAAAGCACATGTCTTCTGGAAATGTTGGCCTCTCCCAGTTCTCTGCTTGCTCCTTCAGCCTGCCCTTCAGAGGGTCCTACTCACGCTCTCATCAGTGCTCTGTGGGAGTCCCACCGGGCTCCGTCCTTGCTCCTTTTCTCTTCCCCCTCTATGATTTATCTCGGGCCAAGCTCATCCACAAGCAGACATTTAACCCTCTCTATGCTGAATACTCTCAGATCAACCTCTCTACTCCAGCCCTGCCAAGCTGGAGAACTGAATTTGATCCCAGCCTCTGCCACAGAGTTCTTGTGTGATGCTAGCAAGTAACTTAAACCAAACTTTCACAGGCGGCCACAATTGTATGTTCCTTATTTTCTGGATACAGTGTGATCTAAGCGGGGATCTGGAGTGTTTTAATGAGTACAAAGCCTGATCAGTTTTTGAATTAACTAGGTTTTGTCCATCAAAGGGTAAATCTTCAATGGGCATCTGAACCTCTTTAGGTAAACCAGATAAGGAGGAGGCCTCCTCCTTGCCACCAGTTGCTATAGATCTACCCTTGTGTCCCCTGCTTCTAAAGCTGCCTGCAGGGATGTGTTGGCAACTGATTGTCCTGCTGAGCAAATGGACTTAACCCCTCTGTGTGTTCTCCTGGGAATTTATCCACAATCTCCACTTCCTTGTCCCACTGCATATAGTGACACTTGGCTAACATAGCCTGATGATTTGCTATCCTGGCTTGCAGGCTACTCGAGAAGTATATTTTTTTTTACTAAAAGGAAAAAAAAAAAAGAAAAAAGAAAATCTAATCTTTTTTAGAGGTTGGTTCTTTGCCCTTTAGGGCAGACTTTGTAAACTGCTTAGATTGCTCATTGGCTGCAGTGATTACTAACAAGGTGAGTATCAGAATACTCCAAATCCTCAGATGGAACTTGGTATCTCCAATCCATGCATTTCAACGAAGCAGAGAGTGTGGCTGGGGGAGACCATAAATCCTTAACAAGGCTGAAGATTCCCTTCTTCAGTGGCAAAGTTTCACAGCTCTGAGGAGCCAGTTACAGAACCTCAAAAAATGTATAAGCCTTCTCTTGAACCATCTCAAGAAGAATTTTAAGGATTTCTACCATCTTTTAAACAATTCTTGAAATCCTCAGCAGTAGCAGGGACGGATGAAATCACTACTTCATCTGAGGGGGTTGATGGAAAGCATGGAGGTGCTGATGGGGTCCTCTTGACGCTCCATGTCCTTCCTTCACTCAGCAGTTGCTGCTCTTCTGGGGTGATCTCCTGCCCAGGAAGAGTGAGAGGGCATTTGAGGTTTAGGCACTGAAGATTTATTTCTGGCTCCTGAAGGAAGAAATGGAGACTGACTCTGGAATGGAGTTTGTGGTGTCCACATGGCCAAGTTTGAAAGCCATAGGAGTCTGGCATATTGGGCCAAAGAGGAGGCATCTATGAAGCATGTGGAGTTTCAGGTACATCATCTCTGCAGAAGGGAAGAATTTCATCTATGCTCTTCCCCATCCCTAGATCGGTTGGGTAGGAAGGGTGCTGGTTTAGAAGGATTCCTGCTAGAAGTGGCTGCAAATGAGGAAAAACCCACCAATCGAGAAGCAGTGCCTAGAGCCCTGAGACTTGAGTGGGAATCATGGATTTCCTCTGACTCTCAGGTGGATGAAGTGAGATCTTCATCACTGGTACCCAAGACTGGGGTACCAGAGATGATTTTGAAATCATAGCAGAAGCAGACACATTGGGAAGAGAAGACTCCAGAGTGACTCAGTCCTGGGGGGGGGGGGGGGGGCAGGGGGGGAAGGGTGTAGAAAATGCCCCCTTAGGTGCCATCAGTACTGGAGATCTGTGTTCTGTGGAGAGTGGTCCCAGGTGAGTCAACACCAAAGAAACTCTCAAAGTGCTGTAGGCGAGGCACTCTATGTAGGTCAATGCTGCTGCTCTTTGGATGGTGCTGCGTCCGTCCAAGGTCAATGACATGGTGCTGTCTTTACTAGCGCTGGCTTAACCAAGACTCTGGCTTGCTGACTCTTAGCAGTCCCTTGCCCTGTACTGGGAAAGGGGATAGTGCTGAGAGGCAAACTGAGCTATGCTCTGCTCTCCTGCAGGTGGCAAGGGTAATGGACTGCCAGCAGGGTGTGTGGAACAGTCTTTGCACTCCTGGAGGAGGAATGAGCACACTCTGCCACTCCAGAGCCTAGCGGATGGTGCACTGGAAGCATATTTTGCAGGAAAAAAGGCAGGAACTTTTGTCTGGCACACCATCAGATGCTCCCCTCAGACTGCTCCATGAGGTAACAATTTAGCACTGACTCTAGGGTGACCAGACAGCAAGTGTGAAAAATTGGGATGGGGGTGGGGCGTAATAGGAGCCTATATAAGAAAAAGCCCCAAATATCAGCCTGTCCCTATAAAATCGGGACATCAGGTCACTCAAGCTGACTCTCTGACCTTGTGTGCATTTGCTAAAAGATTTGCAAATTGCACACTTAGGGGAGATATGAATCTCCCCAAACAGTAAAGGCCCTTCAGATGTTCATCCCACAGGGAAATTATCTTTCCATGGGAGAGAAAGGTCTTTAAACCTGGGGACATGGGATCAGCCATGAAGCTTGCTTGTTAAACCAACAGGCTAAGACCAGAAACACTAACATGCAATACCTGCTGTAACCACGACCAGTAACAAACACTCTCTAGTGACTATAGGGACACTGAAGTTGTTCTGACTTGCTGCCAAGGGTGATAAGAAGGAACTGAGTGGTGGCTGGGGTCCCTCTGCCCTTTACCATCTTGAGAGTGGGCGTGCAAAGGTGAGCAGAATACGGGCCTGGCCCCAATAGACACTGCTGGTAAAAACATTCCAAACTCCCGCACATAGGGCACATGTGCACCATGACTGAGTCTCTCTGCTTGTGGTTCCCTGCCAAATCACAGCCATAGCCTCAAAGCCTTTGGAGAGAGCCCGGGTAACATCCAGTTTGAGCTCGAGGAACCAGAGATGTGGCTTTGGCAGATTTAATGAACACGTTAGCTCCCTCTAGAGCTTCTCAGTAGCTGTTTAAAGGGCTATTATCCACCAGGGCTTCCTTTTGCTCCCTTGCTCTGTGCACTTTTTTCCTGCCCCTTTCTTCTGAGGGGGCAGCAAATAGGCTAGAAGGGAATGGGCCAGCTCCTCCCATTGCCCCTAGAAGGCCCCTCTTAGCGCAGGGGATACAGCTACTGCTACAAAGGGGAGAAAAAAATGCACTAACGGCAGAGTTTGTCATGCTCACAAAAACAGTTGCACAATAATAAGATGTATTCTAGCACTTGCCTTTGAATTTCCATGATTCCCTGAGAGCTGAGGCTCTCCTGGGAGAGGGAAAAAAATACACCTTTTCTTTGAAAGGTGGAAAACCCCTTTCCTAGTGCCTTTATCCACCAGAAAGCAGTCGAGATGTACCAAGCCCAGTTCTTCCCCACTGCGGCTTCCCATTACCACGTGCTCTTTCCCCAAGCTGTAGAGAGCACTTGGCTCCACCTTCTGCATCTGGCATTCCAGACACCTGGCGTCACAGGTGAAACACATCAGCTTTTAATGGTCTCCAGCCTCAACACCATCCTGTTCTGCACTAGGGCAGGAAACCCTCTCACCACTGATGTTTGAAGTGGTTTCTCAGGACACAGCTTGTCCAATTTTTATAGGATTTTGACAAATTGTCAAAGGTTCAGCAAAACGACAAGTCTTCTCCAAGCTCTGGAAAATGTGTGTTACAATGAGAGACTAAGAGAGCTCAAGTCTATTTAGTTTAGCTAAGAGAAAGCCAAAAGGTGACTTGGTCACAGTCTCTTGGCTGGTACCAACATGGGGAAGAGAGTTCAGCTAGCAGAGGGCTCCTCAATCTAGCAAAGGCAAAATGAGATCCACTGGCTGGAAGCTGAAACTTCGACAAACTGATTAAAATGTGCCCATTACTTCTATCCACTGTATTTTATACCCTTGTGTCAATAAACACTCCACTCTATCCCACATCTTTGACGACTCTCTTTGCCTCTGTCCCCATCCCTTACCAGCTGCTCCATGGCCCACCCCAGCTGCCGGTCTCCTTCACAAGGTTTCTACCTTTTAATTTCCCCCAGGAAGGGTTGGAACTAGGAATGCCCTACACCAGTCTGTACTTCCTGGGATAGAAAGGAGGTTACTGGGAGATCAGCAACTGATGGTTTGGGCAGCCTCCAGCTCATTTTGCAATGCAGCAGCCCAAGAGCCAGCCTTTAAAGCCTTGCTATCAATGCACCTCATACCAGCCACAGCCTCTGCCCGAGGCAGCTTGACTGCTTATTAGCAGCGCTGCATGGGAGACTGACTTTGAACCTGCAGGCTGCATGTGTGCGATGACTCACAAGGAAGCAGCCCACTTTCCTGGGATGGTAAAGACACTAACTTTGGTGATTCAGTGCGTTAGCACCTCTTGAGCACTTTCCCAACCCATCTGCTCCATTCAACCTGCTCCCCGGGGAGCTACCTTATGTTATGTGACCCAGCACCACAGCTGTTACGTGGGGCTGCTGCCTACCCACGGGCTGGTGAGAAGCCTGAGGACTGCAACTCACGGGAACAAAAGACAGTTGTAGCTACCTGGGGCGGTGAGTGGAGACTCCCTCTCCCAGCATGCCAACCCTCTCCCTCCCTCCCCCCGCTGAACAGCCTACTGGTAGGCTATTATAAAAAGATGTCATCTGGGCAGTGGACTGCACTTTGGCCACCTCCACTACACGGTACAGAGCAAGAGCTGGACAAGTAGAACCCTGTCAGATTGGAAACCCAGCTGGCCTCTTTGTCACCCTGGCATGGGCACAGCTAGCCCCTCTGTGTTGCCGTGTACTCCCCACATAGCCTGTCACAGTGCTACTGCTGCTGAGATTTTCCTGGAGCAGCACAAGCGAGTGGAGATGAAGAGCTAGAGCAGGCTCAGCTGATTTCTTATGCCCTGCAGGCCCAGTTGCTCAGTCCTGGTTGAGGCTCCTATTCCTCTCAGTGTGACGAGATGCACAGATCTCACCCTGCCCCAGCAACAGGAGAAAGGAAAACAATTATAGAGAAACATCTCCTGCTGCCTGGAGAGGTCTGGTTGCCACAGTAACAATGGTGATGCCAGCAGACGATGCTTATTGACCTTGAAGAGAAGCTAGAAAGTGCAGCAGGTGGGGGGAAAGGCAGCCCCCCTCTCCCTTGGCTAAAAAAGTAGGGAGAGGTGCTGGAGGCAGGACCGCCAATCTCTCCCAGCATTTGAGGCCTAGGGATCTTGTGAGTCTGGGCAGCACTGCGAAGGGCGAGTGTATTCCAAAATCCAACACATGCCTCACAAGCAAAGCAATTGAGCTTGTCTTCCCTGCCATGGCCACACTCCCTCCGAGAGCGCCTCCTAGGAGCTGATGGACAACAGATGGCTAGGAGGAGAAATGCTGAGCTATCAGCACTTCTGGCTGGACAGTTCTGGGCCAGAGGAGTCCAGCAACCCCTGGAGTTAATAAAAGGGGGGGATGTTCGGGAGCATGCCATCGTCTGATCTTTAAAATCCTAGTTCATAGCAAGGGCTAGTGTGTTGGCTCCACCCAGAGGAAGGAAGCGGTATAAAGCAGGCAGGGCTTCACTCCAGTACTAGGAAGGGCGATGCTCCTTCCAGAGCCCAGCAGCTCATTGCTGCTGTGGGCCAGTCCCATGCAGAGCCCCTGACTGAGCACACTGGCCCAGAAAAGCCCTGCCAAGGGGAGGGGCTGGATGTCCATGAGCCAGAGCACAGCATTCAAGCCAGCTGCAATTCCAATCTAAATATTCAGGAGATGAGGGAAAAGCAGTTCAAGAGAGCTGGCAGTTTTTCAAAGAGACATATTAAGGGCACAAAAGCAAACTATCCCACTGTGAAGAAAACATAGGAAGTATGGCAAGAGATCGCCCTGACTTATTCAGGAGATCTTCAATGATCTAAAACTCAAAAGAGAGTCCTACAAATGGTGGAAACTAGGTCAGATTACAAAGGATGAATATAAACAAATCACACAAGTATGTAGGGACAAAATTAGAAAGGCCAAAGCACAAAATCAGATGAAACTAGGTAGAGACATCATGGGTAACAAGAAAACATACTACAAATACATTAGAAGCAAGAGGAAGACCAAGGACAGGGTAGGCCCATTACCCAATGAGGAGGGAAAAACAACAACAGAAATTGTGGAAATGGCAGAAGTGCAAAATGTTTCAAAGTTTTCACCAAACAGGTTAGTAGTGATTGGACGTCTAACACAGTGAACACCAGCAAAAATTAGGTATGAATCAGAGGCTAAATTATGGAAGAACAAGTTAAAAATTACTTAGGTAAGTTAGATGTCTTTGACTTGGCAGGGCCTGATGAAATACATCCTAGAATACTCAAGAGCTGACTGAGGAGATATCTGAGCCATTAGTGATTAGCTTTGAGAAGTCATGGAAGACGGGATAGATTCCCGAAAACTGGAAAATGGCAAATATAGTGTCAATCTATAAAAAGGGAATAAGGACAACCAGGGGGATTACAGACCAGCCAGCTTAATTTCAGTACCCAGAAAGATAACGGAACAAATAATTAAGCAATACATTTGCAAACACCTAGAAGATAAGGTGATAATTAATAGTCAGCATGCATTTGTCAAGAACTAATCATGTCAAAGCAACCTAATAGCTTTCTTTGACAGGGTAACAAACCTTGTGGATGTGTGTGTGGGGGGGAAGCAGTAGATGTGCTATATCTTTATTTTAGTAAGGCCTTGACACTGGATCGCATGACCGTCTCATAAACAAAGTAGGGAAATACAACCTAGATGGAGCCACGAAGTGGGTGCAAAACTGGTTGGAAAACCGTTCCAAGAGAGTAGTTATCAGTGGTTCACAGTCAAGCTGGAAAGGTCCCGCAGGGATCAGTTCTGGGGCCAGTTCTGTTCAATATCTTCATCAATCATTTAGATAATGGCATAGAGTACACATATAAAGTTTGCGGACAATATCAAGCTGGGAGGAGTTGTAAGCACTTTCGAGGACAGGATTAAAATTCAAAATGATCCAGACAAATTGGAGAAATGGTCTGAAGTAAATAGGATGAAATTCAATATGGACAAATGCAAAGTACTCCACTTAGGAAGGAAAAAAAATCAATTGCACACATACACAATGGGAAAGAACTACCTAGGAAGGAGCACTGTGGAAAGGGATCTGGGGGTCATAGTGGATCACAAGCTAAATATGAGTCTACAGTGTAACACTGTTGCAAAAAAAATAAAAATAAAAAGCAAAGATCATTCTTGGACGTATTAGCAGGAGTATTCTAAGCAAGACAGAAGTAATTCTTCTGCTCTACTCCATGCTGATTAGGCCTCGACTGGAGTAGTGTGTCCAGATCTGTGCACCATATTTCAGGAAAGATGTGGACAAACTGGCGAAAGTCCAGAGAAGAGCAACAAAAATGATTAATGGTCTAGAAAACATGATCTCCAAGGGAAGCTTGAAACAATGGAGTTTGTTTAGTCAGGAGAAGAGACAGCTAAGAAGGGACACAATTTTCAACTACATAAAATATTGTTACAAGGAGGAGGGAAAAAAATGTTCTCCTTAACCTCTGAGGGTAGGACAAGAAGCAATGGGCTTATATTGGAGCAAGGGCAGTTCAGATTGAACATTATGAAAAACTTCCTAACTGGTCAGGGTGGTTAAGCACTGAAATAAATTGCTCAGGGAGGTTGTGGAATCTCCCTCATTGGAGGTTTTTAAGAGCAGGTTAGAAAACACTTGTCAGGGATGGTCTAGATAATACTTAGTCCTGCCATGAGTGCAGGAAGTTGGACTAGATGGCCTCTCCAGGTCCCTTCCAGTCCTATGATTTAAATACTAGCAAGTTGGTAGCTAGATATTACTCAGTTGAGGGGGAAAGTCCCAGCAGTATCTCTGTAGCAGGGTGCTGGTGCAAAAGTTCCTAACTAGCCCCTGCCCAGTCAGCTCCAGTCAAGGGAAGCAGATTGGGGCTGATGAAAAAGGCCTGATGGTGGCCTGAGGATTGGCTACACCTGCTCGCCTGACAAGCCAAGGGCTATAAAGGCTGTGAGGGAGCCCGAGGGGGGAAAGAACTAACTAACTGATGGACGGCTGCCTCTGCCTGTAAAAGAGGATGAATAATCCTGTAAAATTTGTAAATAGACAGACACTGGTGGTGGGATAACTGTAGGTAGATAAAGACATGGGTGTTGTTACACAACCCTGAAGTCTCTCTGAGCCTTATTGGGGCAGCAAGGGGGCCACAGGAAGAGGGGTGAGTTATAAATCCTGTTACAATCTCGCTCCACCAAACTGAGTGTCTTCTCCTCCAACTGAATGGTCCAGGGTGGGCACTAGCCAGGGAGCAGAGAAAGAGGCTGCAACAGGGCTGATGGGGGAGTGGGGGGGTTCTGCTTGTGAATTATTAGAGAAGTCAGATTTTATCCACAAGTTTCCTGCAGGCTCTAGGGCTTGTGCTGCCATACTCCTGCTTGGCCTTGTCTGCATTAGCAACCTTTGCAAGGGTTTTCCCCCTGCTGAACTGCAGGAAGGGCATACTCCCATGTCATCCAATCCTGTGGCAGTCAGAGTGCAAGTGCCCTCCTGCCACTCCAGCACCCCCAGGGGTGGCAGCAAAGGAGTTCACTAGGTGCAGGGGTATATGTCAAGCGCTCTCAGTGTAGGCATGGCCAAGCAGGGTCATGGCAGCACCAGTCCCACCTGTGAAACAGGGAAAAGGGGGTTTATGGAGACTATTTAGAAGTTTTCACTAAGCCCCTGTTAACACAAACACCTCACAAATGGTGCACTGAATGAGGCAGGGGTCCTGGGAAAAAACTGCATGTGAATGTGGAAAGTATCCTAATGCACGTTGTTACAGTGAGGAGGGAACTGCCCCTAGAAGCTCTCGGAGGCACCCTTTCCAAAGCAAAGGGCTGTGCTGCTCTCAAGGTGGACCCCCCATTTTTAGAGAGGATCACCAGGCTTCGGCACTTCCTCTTTACCAACTCTATTGACCTCGCAAATGGCTGAGACACAAGCTCTCTGTGTAAAAGGCTTACCTGCCCTTTCAATGACCACATAACAAAGGGCTAGGAAAGCTCCTGCAGGCTCTGCCTCTCTAGGTCCTGCGTTGAACACTCCTGCCAAATCCAGGAAGCTGAGGCTGACACCCTCACCACTCCCACAGTGAAAACCACACCAGATTTCCTCTCCTTGTCTCAGGTATTAGGCCTTTGTTATACATCCAAGACCCAACTTCCATCCCAAACACCCACACACATTTTGCAGGTTTCCTTTAACAGTGCCAAGCCATGGCACTGCCATGCTTGGGTGGGGGGCAGAATCAAGCCTTAACCTCACAGGGTTCATCCCCTTCAGTAGTGAATGACAGCAGCTTTAACACAGATATCATGGACACGTGCATTTCCAACACTTCATCTCAAGTGCAATGAAGGGAGTCTCTTCCCTGTAGGGGCTCACGAAGCTTTAGCTGCACCTCAGTGGTCTGACCTGCATCCCCAAGTTCAGCTCAGCAGCGTATGCAGCAATAACCCAGGCTGCTGGTGACATCAGGCGTGTCAGCACTTTGCCCAGGCTGCTGCAGTGGTAACAGAGATGGAAGCCAGATATATAGTGTAGCATGTTTACTGTGAGAACACACATTCTGATATAGCGCAGAGATCTTTGGGTATAGCTTCCCCAGAGACTAGACACAGACAAACCTGTACCATAAATACAGTCCTCCCCATAGGCGGGACAAAGGAATAGGGAGCCTTCCACTTGCTCTGACAGATTGTCACTTTGCTGAAGAGGTGACATCACAGCCCCTGCAGATGGGGATTCCTCTACCTGCAGTGGCTTAGGAGACAGGACCCCTGTAGTTACCATGCCTCTGGGCTTGTGCTTGACACTCATTTACATAAATATATATTAAATAGTTTGTACTTTATCCACAATAGCAATTTCTCCTTATCAGTGTCTTAAAAATAAAACCTGATTTGCTCAAAAAGCAGTTGCACTTTGTTTCTATCACTGAAGGGTTCAGAGCTCAAACCTCATTCAACCCTCAAGGACTAGAAAGACCTGTCTCTGTACTCCCTGTGCACCCCTTCTAGAGTGGGCACCACGCCCCTCCTTGCAGGAATCCCAGCCCAATGGGAACACACAAAGGGGCAGCCACTGAAAGGGGTCCCCCCACATGCAGTGGTCCCCAACCTGACCCTGCAGTGCCCCAAGTAAAGCTTCCCATCTCACCCCCCATTGCCCTCCCTGCCGCAGTGCCTATCCCATGCCCCCTGCCAGTGTTTCTCCCTACAATCAGACTTGCCTCTGTGCCTCCCTACAATCATCCCCACCTAGGGGGGTGACTGACAGACGAGGTGAGAGAGGCAGACAGTTACCAGATCTGGCAAGTGGAGCAGTCAGGTTGGGCAGAGGCAGTGGGGCCCACGGAAGGAAGGAGCTGGTTTTGGGAGCAGGCAATGCCCAGTGTTACCTATTTTTCATTCAATCACATAAAAGCCATTTCTCAACAGGCTTGTCGGGAACCTGCAGGCTGGGATTTCTCTATTCCAGAAGCCACTGGCTTGCAAAGCACTCATCACACTGAATGTGCACCCTTGCCAAGCCTCGGGATCATTCTCCTGCTTCCAAGGACACTGCAGCTTAACCAGGAGATCCTCAAGCTGCTTTCAAATCTCCTCCCCTGGCATATTCCAGCAGCCAGAGAGCAGGAGACCAACACACTGCAGCTGTTCAGCACAAACATGCAGCATTTGTATGTTCTGATGAGGCTTGTAGCTGCTACAGTGCCCATGTCTGCCAGACCTGTGCCTCTCTCCATGCAATCAGTGGGCTAACACCAGCTGCAGGCAGCAGGCATCTCCTTTGGCCTCATTACCCTGACAGCTGTGGCCCCACCTCCCCTTCACTTCTGGCTCCAGTGCCACTGACAAAGCAAGCCCATGCACTCCCTATGATTTCAGTGGGAGTTGCCCCTGCTCACCCAGGGCTGACTGTTTTTTATTTAAGGAAGGCAGGGGTCCCTTGCCTGGTGGTGACAAGCTGACTGGTGTCTCTGAACAGAACAGACTTTTCCACTGTCCCCTGAATGATCCATAGACCAGTCTCCTAAAGCCCTGGGGGCTCAAGCCATGGCATGCTACAGAGCTTTGGAGTGCCAGATGCTGTGCAGAGAGTGTCGTAACATCTGCCCAGCAGGTTGACTGGAGGGCTAGAAACATTATGCAAGACATGGGCACAGCCAAGTCCACTCCAGGATTGGGGAGCCACACTGCTTCCAGACATTGACTGGCTCGGGGATTCTCCTTTCTTCCCAGCATGCTGGCCATGGAGGGAGATGCTAGTTCTGTAGCTCCTGCTGACTAGAAGGCTGCTTGTCCTCAACACTTTTCTCACTGGACAGCTGTTGGTCCCGATACAGGTGACTGGATGGCTGCTGATCTGATAGAGCATTATCTGTGGACAGCTCCTCGTCTTCTTTCTCCAGTATCTCCACCGGCTGCCCCTTCTCACTTGGCTCCAATGTTTGCATCACTGGCTCCTCCTCATCCAGCTCCGATGTCTCCCCTGGTGCTACTGGCCTGACCACATCTGGTTCTAACATCTCCCCAGCTGGCCCCTCTTCATCTGAATCTGACATCTTCCAAGAGAGCCCTATCTCACCTGCCTCCAGCTTCCCTGTCTCACCCAGCTCCCATGTTCCCCCAGCTGGCTGCTCCAGCACCACCAACCCATCTTTTTCAGATGTCTTTCCAGACTGCCTGGTCTTGCCCAATCCCAGTACCCTCATCGTGCCCTGTTCTGGCACCTCCTCAGATAGTTCCTCCTTGCTTGGCTCTGGGACCTCCAAGAGCCCTGGCATCCTCATCAGGCCTTGTTCTGGCATCTCTCCCAGGGGGTTCTCTACCAAGGGCCCAGACCCACCCAGGTCTAGCTCAAGTGCGTCCCCTGAGGGCTCCATCTCACTCTGTTCAGGGGGCTGGCAGTTCAGTCGCTCTTCACTTATTTGGGGACTGATGGAAGGTTTCTCAGTGAAGCCGAAGCGAGCGTAGTTCTCCATTGAGGTCGGGGAGGAGGGGCCTGCACTGGAGACAGTGCTGGAAGGACCACTGCTGTCTGCAAAGCAATTCCAGAAAGCGTAAAACAAACACTTAGAGAGTCAGTACTTAGCTGAAAACCTCAGCCAGAGTCTGTGCTGAAAAGCCTATTAAATGGCATGTAGCACGTTCCCAGACATCAGCACCTGACTGTTCCCTCCAGTGGGAAGGCAGCACTGAGTGAATTGTGCACCAGGGTGGGACCCAAGTGGAAGTCACTCTTGTGAGGAGTGTCTGGGCTGAACTGGTAAACAGCAGGTAGTCAGACACTGAACAACATTCTCCTGGCTTTATACCAGATGCATCAGTGTGCATCCAACCCCCAGAACTGAACCAGGTTTGAGGGGACTGGAAATCTGTCACTTTTATTTCTTTGAAAAACAAAAATGTTCAGCCAATGGAGCCAGACTGACAGCACTGGAGTCTATTTAACCACAGGCCTGGGGAAGAGCTGGGCATGGTATTCCACACCAGTCCCTACTCATGGTTCAGGAGAGACCAGAGTCTGGTCCTTGGGGCCATCTAGGCCCTGGTCTCCCTGTTGTGATTGCCCATATGCAGGTCAGTTGGTGCCATTGTGATGGCGATGGTTTTGGGATGTTAACATATATGTGCTAGGAATTGAGCGAAGGCCTACAGGCCTCTAAAAGCATAGCAGTAGAGAGCAATGCACACATGGATTCTCTCAGTTGTTATGTCTGGTAACTGTGTATATGTGGTGGTTCTCCCTCTGCGGAGGAGGCAGCCGGAAGAGCCAGGAGGGCAGGCAGGACCACCCCACCACCTGCTCTAAAAAAACAACTTACTGGAATCATGCAGGATCTCTTCCAAAAGTAGCTGATAACCAATATATGAACCCTTGGGTAACACAGGCCCAAGAGGCTTTCAACTGCTTACATTTCTGTCTCAGAGCAAGTGGCTCTAAACTCAGATGAGGGGTGGGAGACACCAGGCATACCGCTGCTGACAGGTAAGAGCCACCTCTCTCTCTCTCAAAAGTACATCTGGCAATTCTGTACATAGTGGATGTAACTAGCATCAAGCCCAGGAATGGAAAGGGAAGAAAATCAAGCCATTACATGCTTTTATTTATTTAAACCCTTCTGCAGACTCTTGGACTCCACTATCAAATACTATATCCACCAAGTCCAAAAAATTATAAGTGGGCCATAAACAAACAGATAGCTCAAAACCCATGTATCTGCTCTGCACATTTTTCCCCACAGGTACATTCCCGAAAGAGAGTGATGCTATTGGTCTTGTAGTGCATAATTTGAAGTCTGGAGTAGGACCCTTAGGCTATGGAATAGTCACCTTCTTTCACAGATTTTCTGAATTACTTTCTCCTGTTGGTAGACATTTTAATTGCCCCTGTCGCAGCGAGATTTGGCCATCATTTCTCCTTGGGGTGCCATGGGACCAGACAGAAGGAAGTACTAATTAATGAGCCCTGTCAACCCTAGATAAAAGCTTGGTCGGGATTCCAGAACTCTAAAGAACTTCATGTCCTTGTGAAACGTGCAGTACTGATCCATTATAGATAGCGTCCCCCATGCAAACTTACTCCCGGATGAAGCTATCACTGAGTACCACAACTGCACTCTTGCTACAAAGAACAGGGATGCAGAATAAATAAGTGGACCAGTTAGATCTTGTAACATATCAGACTTAGGCTCTAGCATGGATACAAGCTTAGGTGTACATAAAACTATGGTTTGCATATCAGAACCCAATGGGGCGAATTTTTATCCTAGCCGCTAGTGACTTGCTACTCCTTGTCCAGAATATATGAAGGTTACTTTGGCCACGTCTACACTAGCACTTACGTTGGCAAAACTTTTGTGGCTGAGGAATGTGAAAAAACACATCCCTGAGCGACATGAATTTTGTCAGCATAAGTGCTTGTGTGCATAGTGCTAGGTTAGTGGGAGACACAGCTACACAAGCACTCTTACAATGGCACAGTGAGAGAAGGACGGTGCCCCTCTCCCTCCCCCCCAGCAGGCCAAGCAGAAAATAGGAAAGCACTTGACCCTGCATGCCCCGCTATGTGGCTCCTATGCTGGTAATAGGAGTTCTTCAAAGGTGACTCTGCATATTCCCAGTTGGGTATTGCAGCTTTGTTAGGGTCTAATAGCAGAACCTTCTCCAACCAGTGCCCATTGCCGGGTACATGCGCCCCACTTCCTCCTCCTCTCAGAACTTCCAAACATTGAGGTGAGGCTATATAAGGGGGTGCTGCATCCTCTTTCGCCTCAGTTCATTTACTGCTAACCCAGAGAGACCATAATAAGACTAAGAAAAATAGGGGCAGGAAATGTGAATATGTAGAGTCATCCCAAAGAACTCAGCTTAAAAGTAAACTTCATTTCTTCTTTGAGTGGCTCTGCATATTCCCACTTACAGCTAGTTTGAGAAGCAACAGGCAGTACTGAAAAAGCCCAGAGCTGGGAACAGAGTCCTAATTAAATAATGATTGAAGCACCACTCTGCCAAACTTGGCATCTGCTGCTCTAGAAGCTAGATCCAGCTCATAGTGCTTAGTGAATGTGTGCATTGACTTCCAGGTAGCAGCCCTGCAAATTTCCATAATAGGAACACATTTAATACAAACAAAAGATGTAGCTACAGCTCTAGTAGAATAAGACTGTACAACAGAAGACTCAGGAATTTCTGCTGATTTGTAATACTAAGTGATGCATTTTTTCACCCAACTGGAAATAGCTGAGCAGGCAAACTCTGACTTCTTCGTATAAGAAACAACCAATCTAGATGAATTCCTAAAACTGACTTCTATTTAAATATGCAAGAACCCTTCTAGCACCTAAAGTATGTAACTACCCTTAGCACGTGGATTTGGGTAAAAAATGATATACTGAAATGTGATGTGAATCGCCTGTCCCCCAGTTCAATTATGCTCCTCTTTGTCTTCCAAATGATCTTGTTTCCAGGTGTCAAGAGGGGGGAGGAAAGAGGTAAAAAGGTGATGTCACAGTCTCTTATTTTATACCCTTCTCCTTGCTTTTAGGAATACCACCCAGCTGGGGTACAGACAATCAGTTTCCTGGGTCCATGAGATTCAAAGCAGCTCTCAGGTGAATTGTATTTCTTGCCCACACCTTTTGCGTATGTGACGCTTGAGTGCCATGCAAGGCCTTTGTTTACAATTCTTTTTGTTATTTCTAAGGAGCTACTCTGTGGGCATTCCCTAGACCCATCACACATTTCAGTAACAAGCATACAGTAAAATTTCATAACTTCATATACAATAACGATGCACACATTTTAACAGGACAGTAGGGTTGCCAACTCTGACTCAAGCTATTCTGGGAGATATTTTCCCCCTAACATGATGTAATGTCATTTTCTTAAAATATCCTATTCAAGTCTCCCAGATTGCTTTCAACAGGCACCAGGAGATCGATGCCAGTTCCAGGAGACTCCAGGCCAAACCCTACAGGACAATGATGTAAAGCAAATTATGATTTTTCAAATGACAACTCACAAGACATACTTTGAACAACATATATCAGAACCATATACACGTGGTGAATATGGGGGGTTTCAGGGTGTTATTTTGAGGTACAATGTATCACAGTTGTCTGATATGAAACAGTGGCTATTTTTGGTAAAAACCTAGGATCAGATCTACAAACCACCTTTATGAAAAATCATAAAGGGCAGCTCAGCCATCAGGGTGTGCAATTTGCCCACCTTTCTGGCTGACATTATAGCAATAGTGAAGACCATTTTAACAGAAATAAAATATGAAACACTTCACCTGTGGTTCAAAGGATGACCTCAAACATAGATTAGATCAGATTAAGATCCCAAAATGGGACTGGATCCCTTAAAGGTGGAGATCTGTTAGATAATCCTTTCATAAATCTTTTAACAGAATCATGTACAGTGATATACTATCGACCAAAATTAGGTAGACTAAATAGCTACCAAGTGAACTTTTAAAGAAGAATTAGGCCTCGTCCCCTCAGATTTTAAGTATATAAAATTTCTAATACACAGGGTATGGAAGCTGTAACTGGGAAATCGTATTTTCCCTGCATCCAAGCAACAAATCTAGCTCATTTTAAATAGTAACACTTTTTAATAGGCAATTTTCTAGAATTAAGTAGTACATTCTATACCAGTGAGAACATGACTGCTAAGAGTAGCCAAAGTCCGACAGCCCAGGCCATAAGATGAAGAGACTGAGGATCTGGATAAAAGATCCTGCCTTGTTGCTGTGAGAAGAGATCCGGAGACAGAAGAAAATGCATGTAAAGTCCAGCTGACAGCTGATGCAGATTCATGTACCGCTGCTGTCTCAGACAAGCTGAGGCAATCAATATAATTTTTGCCCTGTCCTGACAAATCTTTGTCACCACTTTCTGAATAAAGGTGGTGGTGGGGGGTATACAGAAGGCTCCTTCCCCAACATAGAAGGAAGGCATCTGAAATGGACTGACTGGCTGTCAAAGAGATCTACATCGGGCTAACACCAACAGATGTCTTGCATACCTGGATTGTTCAGGGACCACTCGTGAATCTGAGAACTGACCCTGATGAAGCAATCTGCTAGTACATTGCTCTTGCCTGCTAAATGCAGGGCCATTAGATAGATCTCATGAAGAGTGCACCAATTGCATAATCTGACCACCTTGGTATATAACTGGAAAGAATGAAGCTCCCTTCCTTGCTCATGTAATGCATGGCAGGAGCGTTATCAATTTTTCTCCCTTTAGCAACAGGAGAAGAGTGAGCTTGGCCAGACCTAAACCTGTTATTGGCAGCAGCCACTAACTGAGTTAGTTACAGGATGTGTATGAGTAAAGTAGGTCCTGCAGGCACTTTTGTAGCTGGTGTAGCAAGGTATTTACGTGCCAGGTATGCTAAACATACATATGTCCCATCATGCTTCGGCCACCATTCCAGAGGACATGCTTTAATGCTGATAATGCTCGTTAAAAAAAATGCATTAGTTAAATTTGTGACTGAACTCCTTAGGGGAGAATTGTATGTCTCCTGGTCTGTTTTACCCACATATTTCATGTTACAGTAGTCTCGGATGATGACCCAGCACATGTTCGTTTAAGAACACTTTCACAGTAGATTTAACAAAACACAAAGAAGGTATCAATGTGAGATTTCTAAGGATAATACAGCACTCAACTGAAGGTTTAAGAATCTGAAGTGCCTTCCAAAATCTGAGAGGGAGGAGATGTGGAGCATGCTTTCAGATGTCTTAAAAGAGCAACACTCAGATGCAGAAACTACAGAACCTGAACCACCAAAAAAGAAAATCATCCTTCTGCTGGTGGCATCTGTCTCAAATGATGAAAATGAACATGCACTGGTCCGATCTGCTTTGGATCGTTACTGAGCAGAACCCATCATCAGCATGGACACGCCCTCTGGAATGGTGGTTTAAGCATGAAGAGACGTATGAATTTTTAGCACATCTGGCATGTAAATATCTTGCAACGCCAACTACAACAGTGCCATGCGAACGCCTGTTTTCACTTTCAGGTAAGGTTGTAAATAAGAAGCAGGTGGCATTATCTCCTGTAAATGTAAACAATTTTGTTTGTCTGAGCTATTGGCTGAACAAGAAGTAGGACTGAGTGGACTTGTAGGCTCTAAAGTTTTACATTGTTTTATTTTTGAATGCAGTTATTTTTTGTACATAATTCTACATTTGTAAGTTTAACTTTCATGATAAAGAGATTGCACTAGAGTACTTTTATTAGGTGAATTGAAATATACTATTTCTTTTGTTTTCTACAGTGCACATAAGGGGGTTCCCAAGAGGATGGATCTAGACTGTTCTCAGTGTACCAGATGACAGAACAAGGAGTAATGGTCTCAAGTTGCAATGGGGAAGGTTTAGGTTGGATATTAGGAAAAACTTTTTCACTGAGAGGGTGGTGAAGCACTGGAATGGGTTACCAAGGGAGGTGGTGGAATCTCCTTCCTTAGAGGTTTTTAAGGTCAGGCTTGACAAAGCCCTGGCTGGGATGATTTAGCTGGGAATTGGTCCTGCATTGAGCAGGGGGTTGGACTAGATACCTCCTGAGGTCCCTTCCAACCCTGATATTCTATGATTCTATGAAATATTTGTAATAAAAAATATAAAGCGAGCACTGTACACTTTGCATTCTGTCTTGTAATTGAAATCAATATATTTGAAAATGTAGAAAACATCCAAAAATATTTAAATCAATTATATTCTATTATTGTTTAACAGTGCAATTAATTGCGCAGTTAATCACGATTTTTTTTAATCGCTTGACAGCCCTAGCCATAACTATACTGTACTTAAACTGCTTTATACTAAAAACTAAACTGTAAACTAACATGAGACCAGAGTGGTTCAATTCCATCTGGCACAGCAGCTGTTCCCTTACACAGCTACTCTGAGAGGAAGGGTCTAAGAGGGCATGTGTGCTCTCATGAGCATTGCTTAGAGAAGGTTCTGCCGTTGGGTGCCAACAGGTGAGGCAATATCTGTAAGTGGGAATAGGCAGTGCCACTTGAAGAATACTGATTTTTCATCAGCATCTCCTGAAGTAGCTAGGCTGCTAAGCTCAGAGAAAATAAAAACCTAATAGCCCCTGAAACCTCGAGAACCCACATCTTATGCTACATTGGCAGGACTAGACTCCAGGATCCAGACTGCAAGGGTTCACACCTGCCTGGCCCTGCCCCAGATAGGTCAGCAGATATGTCAGAGGAGGGAGGAGTCTGTCTCCCTACACAAATCACCTGGGAGGGTTTTTTAGATCTGGGAGTCCTGACAGTGGCACAAGAACGGGGCAGAAGGGCTGCTGTGCAATCTGCCAGGGTGAGAATCCCACCTACTCACCTCCGTGGCCTTCCTCAGCCTCACCTTTTTGGCACACAGAGCCTTCTCGCTTTGTCCAGTGGCCTGGGGTTTATGATGGTCAAGAGCTGCAGGTAAAGCAGGGACACTACACCTTAGCCCTGCTCGCCTCAGTCTTTGACTTCATACTGAGTTGCTAGCGAGTACAGAAGGGAGAAAGTCCCAGCTTCATGACAACAAATCATAAAATAAAGCCAGTACCTAGCCCAAAGGAGAGAAGTCTATTTGCTCATCACACCAGATTTTGAGGAGAATTCCGGGTTAGATCTGACCAGGAGGAGCAGAACAAAGGCATGAACCTTGGAAGTGTACCTTTTGGGAAGAAGGTCCTAGCCCTGCCCTCCTGCTGTGAGCTCCAAAGAGCATGGGGGAGAGGAAACTCCCACCCCCAGAAAGGACAGAAATGCCGAATGTACTTTTGACCACTGCTTAACAGGGAAAAGATTCAACCAAAGGCCTTAGAGGTGAGATGAACCTTATTTTCAAATGCAATCACAGTCACTATGAGAAGTGCTGCCCCTCATTTCACCCTACAACAGAGTGGAAGGAGCGTCCTGGCCTCAGCGACCCTTAGAAGGAATGGGTGAATGAGGTGCAGTGAAAGCACTGGATGAAGACTCAAGAGTTTTGAATTCCCATTCCTAGTTCTGTCACTGGGTTGCTCTGTATCCTGGAGTGAATCCCATCCCCTCTCTGGGTCCCCAAAGGGGTTGTGAAGCTCAGCTGTAGCTGTGATTAGTGACAGAGAAAAGCCTACAGCTAAAATAGTAAAGAAGGGAACACCATGGCCTGGAGCTCTGCGGGAGAATCTGAACAAGAAACGATATTCTGCCTCCTGGATCAGAGGCACTGCTATTTGTCAGGCAGAATCAAACACAATGGAGATGGAAACCCCTCTTAGGTGCCAACCAGTCCATCCCCACACTCAGGGGGACAGTGCGGGGGTCACCTTGATAGAATCCGTGGGGAGACTGTCCACTCGAATTGTTAATGTGTCGTGATGGACCTTCCACCCCTTCCCTTGCTGGACTGTTTGGTAGACGGATATCTTTTTCCTTCAGGAAGCAATTCCCAATACAGTAGACAGGCTACATGTTTTCTTTGTACTCAGTTATATCCCATTTCTCCCAGGTCTACCCCTGAAAGTCCCCTAAGCAATTCCTCTCCCGCCTGCAAACCCTCCAAGCCAATTATCTTGGCATCCTGCCGCAACCACCATTTAGCCCAGCTATCACAAATCAATTCCTCCATAAGAGAAAGGAAACACTCACACCACGGTGGTTTGTCCGAGCGCTGGCGCAGTGGCAGAGATGAAGACGAGAGGATTCTCTGTGGCATGAAGGGGTCACCGGGTGTCTGGCTTGCAATCACAGAATCAAACAGAGCTTGAAGAGACAGAACATCCACATGAGGCCACAAAAATTCCATCAACCACACGGATTAACACCCCAGAGTGGAAAATACCAGGCTGCTGCTCCAGCCACAACAGAATCTAGGCGCTCTGCAGATCTACAAGCAACCTGCAGTGCCCCCACCATCCCTCTCGGCACCATTATGGATGAACCGAGGTACTTACTACACCAAAAGCAGCTATTCTGATAATGCTTTCAAATGGTTTGGCTGACAGATACAGACTCCCTCCTCCTGCAGTTAGAAGTTACTTTTGATTGACTGCCTCTTATGTCTCACATAACCATGCAGGGCCACCCAGGACTCACCTCACTGGACCAGCAGGCTCTGAAGATGTTACGTTAACTGGCATTTGCTACTTGCCTTACCCTTTTCAATCTGCCTCTACATTCTACAAGGAGAACAGAGGATAAACAGCCCCATGCCCCCACCCCCAGTGGATCAACCACTGCTCCAGTTGTCCTTCTTTTCTCAGGGTCTCAAGACCTGCCAGCCTCACCCACCCCCACCCCCACCCGTACCTGTGGATGCTCGAGAGTGCAAGTTGCTGTAACACCTGCACACAGACGTCAGGAACTCATTGACCTGTCGCAAAGAGAGGGAGTTGTGTAGGGTCTCCAGTGGGTAAATGGTGGGAACCATGGAGCAGCCTTCAAAACCTGCAAGAAACCCAGGCAGAAAAAACATACAGCAGACAGTGACTTGGTTGCATTCAGGATCATTCACCACTGAGTGAGGAGAGGGAAGCAGTCTCCCAAACCAGACAAAATGGGGCCACTATGAACACCAGACCCAAATTCATCTCATCTAGGCCAGGAAAATTGTCATTAAGCAAAAACAAGACTGAGAGCACGAGCACAGGCATGCACAGCCAGAGCGGGGGAGCACACATCACCTCTCTGCTGCCCAGTTTGTGACCCTTTTACTAAATTACAGGCATTTGTTTGGTTGTTGTGGAAGAATTCATCATGCGCCCAACAGCTCATAGCAGCCACTCTGGAGAAAGTCAGCAAAACCTTAATGGGAAAATGGCTCCCATTTCTGGTGCTTTAAGTTTGTGACAAGATTTTTTCTCTGTCCTAAAATGTGCCCCACAACCATATAACCATTTAACTAAAGAAATGGTGAACTGCAAGCTGAAGGCAGCAGCAGCCATTCCCACAAAGACCTGCCGTGCCCCCTCCTGCCCACAAGGACCTGCCGTGCCCCCTCCTGCCCACACAGGCCTGGCAGGTTTACCACACACAAAAGAAGGTTGTACTAGAGCCCAGTTCCTCCCTGGCACTGCTCTCAAACTTCTACGCACTCATTTCCAGTAGCCATCAAATCCAATGCTACCAGGGCCAAGCATTTCACTCACTCTCTGGTCTGCCCTTGCTCAGATCTCACACCCAGCAGGGATGCAGGAGTCCCCATGTGACATTTCTGACCCCAGCAGAGCCACTGTAACACTAAGGCATCGGGCAGCAATGCTGTCTCTCTTCGACTCTCCTTAGTCCCCACTATGGGCTCTGAGCCAGCACAGAATTGCTAGCAGCAGGAAGGAGGCTGACGGGAAGAGACTGAGGCAGAATAGGGGAAGCTGTTTCAGGCACTCCTGTCTCCATGATCCCTTCACCCTCTTTCCAGGCTGTCCCTGGTTTCCATCCCCCACTTCAATCCTGCCCATTCACCCCTGGCTCCATCAAGCTGCCCTGGAAAGTTCCTGCCTCCCTGTCATAAACAGATAGCTAAGGGTTAATGTCTCTTTCACCTGAAGCACCTGACCAGAGGACCAATCAGGAAACCGGATTTTTAGACCAATCAGGAAACCGGATTTTTTCAACTTTGGGTGGAGGGAATTGAGTGTCTGAGTCTTTTGTCTGTCTGCCTGCTTTCTCTGAGCTTTGGAGAAGTAGTTTCTACTTTCTAGTCTTCTGTTTCTAAGTGTAAGGACAAAGAGATCAGATAGTAAGTTCTATGGTTTCTTTTCTTTGGTATTTGCATGAATATAAGTGCTGGAGTGCTTTGATTTGTATTCTTTTTGAATAAGGCTGTTTATTCAATATTCTTTTAAGCAATCGACACTGTATTGTATCATCTTAATACAGAGAGAACATTTGTATGTATTTTTCTTTCTTTTTATATAAAGCTTTCTTTTAAGACCTGTTGAAGTTTTTCTTTACTTCAGGGAAATTGAGTCTGTACTCACCAGGGAATTGGTGGGAGGAAGAAATCAGGGGGGGAGATCTGTGTGTGTTGGATTTGCTAGCCTGATTTTGCATTCCCTCTGGGGGAATAGGAAAGTACTTTTTGTTTCCAGGATTGGGAACAGAGAGGGAGATTCACTCTGTTTGGATTCACAGAGCTTGTGTCTGTGTATCTCTCCAGGAGCACCTAGAGGGGGGAAGGGAAAAAGGATTATTTCCCTTTGTTGTGAGACTCAAGGGATTTGGGTCTTGGGGTCCCCAGGGGAGGTTTTTCAGGGGGACCAGAGTGCCCCAAAACACTCTAATTTTTTGGGTGGTGGCAGCAGGTACCAGGTCCAAGCTGGTAACTAAGCTTGGAGGTTTTCATGCTAACCCTCATATTTTGGACGCTAAGGTCCAAATCTGGGACTAAGGTTATGATACTCCCCGAAGACCTGACCCCTCTGATCCTGAGAGGGACTCTGCAATTTGTCCTCACTGATGAAAAATGTCACACATGGAGCTGCTAAAAACCCTGAAAGCAGTGGAAAGCCATTCCCAGTCCTGCGCAAGTGCTCAAAAATACATTTCCAGATCTAATAAAAGGATTCCTGCAGCTCCACGCCATGTATCTACTGAGAGACTTCAGGGAGTCTTACATGGAGGCTGCTTAGTGTAGTTATAATTACAACAGCTCTGTGCTGCAATGGCCCATTCTTGTTTTGGTGTGGTCAGGTCATCTAACCAAGGGGTCCCCAACGCGGTGATGTCATCGAGAGGCGTCGCCGCCAAAATGCTGCCGAAATTCGGTGACATTTTGGCAGATGCTTGACCACCGCCACGGTCTACCAGACGAAAAGGTTGGGGACCACTGATCTAACCCATCTCTGTAAAGCACCAGCTAAGGAGAACAAGTATCTGTGCATGCAGAATCATCTTGCAGGGAAGCAGGAGCACATCACATGTAGATACCACAGAGTGGTGCACTCTCACCCTGAAACCTTTCAAGAGGACAGAGCAGCAGAGCTGCACTCTACAACCCTGCCTCAGGTGCACACCCAGCCACAGTGACTAACAGTGCCCAAAGGCTTCCCAGACAGCTCCCAAAACAGAGAGGAGAGGTTTCCCCATGCCAAGGAGCTTACAAACAAACTTTAGACAAGACATGAGAGGGTAACACAAGAGCCACAAGAGGAGAGGATGCCTCACATCACACTGCTTCCAAGCAAGGTCTAGTAGAATGAGCAAGGGCTTTTCCTGGGAGGGTCGAGGAAGCAGACATCTCCATTTGATAGTTTCTCATAGGCATTATGGCAGAAGTGGATTGGGAAAAGGGATTGAATGAGGAGGGCAGGCCAGCTCAGTGTGGATATTCCATGCATAGCAGCAGCAGATGAAAACAGAGGGCAGGAGTTCTCCTAGATCTCAAGGCCAGAAGGGACCATTGTGACCACCTAGCCTGACCTCCTGCATAGCACAGGCCAGAGAACTGCCCCCAAGTAATCCCTAGATCACAGCTTTCAGAAAATGATGCAGTCTTGATTTAAAAATGGTCAGTGATGGAGAGTTCACCACAACCACTGGGAAATTGTTCCAGTGGTTAATTCAGAGTTGGGCAAACTATAGCCCACAGGCCACATCCAGCCGCAGGACCGTCCTGCCCAGCCCTTGAGCTCCCGGCTGGGGAGGCTATCCCTGGCTCCTTCCCTGCTGTTCCCCCTCCCCTGCAGCCATGCCGCACACCTCTCAGGCATCCCAATAAGCCACTCCCGCTGCTCTGAGAGACATGGTAAGGGGGCAGGGGATGGGGAGCAGGGGGGTGGTGGGGCTTAGATAAGGGGCACCTGGGGGCTTTCAGGGGATGGGTGTGGGAGGGGGGTAGATAAGCACAGGAGTCCCGGGGGGCCTATCAGGGGGCGAGGGTGTGGACCGGGGTCACGGCAGACAGGGGACAGACAGCAGGTGGGGGTTGGATAGAGGGTGGGGTCACGGGGGGGGCGGTGAGGAGACAAGGAGCAGGGGGAGTTGGATGGATTGGGAGTTCTGAAGGGGGAAGTTAGGGGGTGGGAAGTGGAAGGGGGCAGGGAGCGGGGGCAGGCTGTTTGGGGAGGCACAGCCTTCCCTACCCGGCCCTCCATACAGTTTTGCAACCTCGATGTGGCCCTGTGGCCAGAAAGTTTGCCCACCCCTAGGTTAATTACGCTCACCTTAAAAAATCCACATCTTATTTCCAGTCTGAATTTGTCCAGCTTCCACTTCCAGTCACTGGATCTTGTTATACCTGTCTCTGCTAGACTCAAGAGCCCACTACTAAATATCTGACCCCATGTAGACTGTGATCAAGTCAACCCCTAATTTATCTTAGCCTTCCTTGTCTCCTGTCATTATCTAGTTAGCTTAAAGAGAAGATTATTTGGGGCCTTTACATGGACAAAATAGTGCGAGGTCCTAGCTTCCCCATACACTGCCTCCAGCCAATGGCTCTCATTGCAGACTGCAGGGAAAGAGGGGTCCCCATGGTGGTTTATGTCCACTCTGACCCCACAGCTGAATCTACCAAGAGGGAAATTCAATGCCAGGGAGATAGGCACCACAAAGAAGCCAAGATAGATAAGAGACATAGGCAGAAATAAGTGCTAAGTATTACTAAAGATCTTAATTAATTTGCAGGCAGGAGCGTCTAGATCCCCAATCAAGAAACAGGGCCCCACAGTGCTAATCTCTTTACAGATACACATGCACAACAGAGATGGGCCCTGCCCCTGAGCTACAATCTAAGTCAGAAGTGAGAGACAACAGATGGGGGAGGACACAGTGACCATGAAAGAGTATTTGTCAGCTTCCCACTGCTGCCCGGCCATTGCTGAGGTTTTTGTAGGCATTGCGTAGAGAAGAGTTTTAAGGCAGGATTTTAGTGGTAGGTTTGTGATACTTGTGCACTAAAAACTCAATGCACACAGAGAGACCACCAGCAAACATCAGAGGTACACTTTTCATTCATTGCTAATTCAGGCTGATTTGGCACCAAGTGCCATCACACTGAGGGATGGGTGGACAATGCCCCAAAGCCAAGCCCAGCCAAGGAGCGGCACATATGCCTGCTAAAACTCTTCATGAAGTTCTCATGATAGCAGCTGGTGTGAATCCCAAACTCAGTTAATCTTCACTAGACAAAAAGGATGGTGTCGACAGAGCTCCCAATGTTTTGTGCAATGACAGGAAAAGAGAACTCCAGCTGCTGCTGAAATATTATTTGTTTAAATATACAATAAATATTAAGAGAAAAACCTGTAAAAAGCTAGAGGATTATGTAAAACACTATGCAACATGGGTTTGTAAATAACAGATCTAGGGACAATCTCAATAGACCTCAGGTGCCGAGCAGACTCAGTTCTGACTAAACTATTTCAAATACAGAACTCCAAGAAAAGTGCATGTACTGCAGACAGTGGGGGAGGGGATTCAGTACAGAGCACTCTTACTGCACCTATGTCCCAGAGCAGTGGCAAAGAGCGCAGTGCTGCTAGATGACAGAAAAGTTAAGTAACCCCTCCAAGGGCCTTTAAGCATTCCCACTCTGTGGAGATTCGTGAGCTGTCCAGACCAGGTGGAAGGTGGGCTGAGGAATTCCCTATTAAATAAAGATTGTAGCACCACTCTCAAGCCCAGAACCAGAGCGGGACAATAGTACTTGGTGAATATGTGGGGTGATGCCAAATAACTGCTTTACAGCTCTCAGCAATGCAGAAATGCCTGAAATAGGCCACAGAGACAGCAGTAGCCCTGGTTGAGCAAGTTCTATACCCTGCTGGGATAAGGTTTTTTAAACATCTGGTTGCATATGGCATCCCGTTGCTCTTTACTCACCAGACATCTCCATGTACCCAAATGCCACATCCCTTCCAAAAAATGAGCCTTAAACATATAAAATGTCCCCTAAGCAGAATTCATCCTGAAAAGGGAAAAAGCTAGAGATTCCATGAAGTCCAAAAAGGCCTTTACTGTTGTTCTTATTAGTTGTACATGGAGGGCACTCTGATTCTGCAATGATGGGCAGCAGGGGCTCACCTCATCCCCACCCGCTCCAGACCACAAGTAGAGATGATGCAGTAACTGTCTGTCGTAGCTGACAGCAAAGCCGGTGAGCCTTCTCCCTGGTGGTAGTAGGCTGAGTTAAATGCAGAGAGCACTGTAGCCCGAGTGGTCTTCAGTTCCTCTCACACCTTATTCATTTTGGCACTAAAATGTCCATGTCCTTTAAATAGTAAGCCCTCAGTCTTCAACTAAGCCACAGATGGTAAAGCCTGAGAAATACAGCTGAGCACCAGGGCTGCCCAGAGGATTCAGGGAGCCTGGGGCAAAGCCGGGGAGCTGAGGCGCTTGTACTCACCCAGCGGCAGTCCACGTCTTTGGCAGCATTTCGGCGGCGAGGGGCTCTTCAGTCGCTCCGTGTCTTCGGCAGCACTGAAGGGCCCCCCGCTGCTGAAATGCCACCGAAGACCTGGACCACTGCCGGGCCAGGGCTCACGGGGCCCCTATGGGGCCTGGGACAAATTGCCCCATCCTCTGACCGGCCCTGCTGAGCACAGCTGAGGCTCAAACATATCAGAGAGTCTCATGATGGATGGTAAAAGCAGCGAAGAATCCTGAGTCACATGTCCCATGCATCTGACGAAGTGGGTATTCATCCACAAAAGCTCATTCTCCAAAACGTCTGTTAGTCTATAAGGTTCCACAGGACTCTTTGCTGCTTTTACAGATCCAGACTAACACGGCTATTCCTCTGATACATGATGGATGGATGTTTTCCTTAATGTCCCATCTCATATGATCAAGAGACTGCAGAAGAATTCCAGCTTAAAACTTTTTAAAAAAACTTTTCTAGCTTTCAGAACGGCAAAGAAAGGCTGGAAATCGTGGAGCAAGTGCCCTGCAAACATTCAGAAACTAGAGAACAAAATTAAAATGTTACAGATTTTGGGCACAATACCTTCTATCTCCAGGTTTCAAAGAGGGAAGGGAATTCTGTATGGGAGGCTGTATCAAATGTAAGAGAGGGCCTTGTATCAACTTCATCCATCCAGAAATACTAAAGATTGAACTTCCCTGAAGGGTAGCAGTGTTGTGTTCCCAGTGCCACGGTTCTTGGGTAATCCTGATGGAGATGATTTTCCAGAAGGTGTGAGGTGCCAGGGCACCATCCCCTTTGCACCAATTTAACTAAACTGGCTTCTGAAATACAAATCAATCCGTTTGAGTGGCTAACACTCAGTGAGCTTATCTCAGTTTGTGGCCAGGCCTGGAAACATGCAAAAACCCTTGAAGAACAACTCCTTTCTGCATAAAGTTTCTCCTGTGTCGTCTTTCCCCCATGATTTAAGTTTGAAGTTAGTTGGAGGACAGTTCAGAACTGTCTTTAAAAGAGTCGTATATTTTCACTTTTCGAATCTTGTTCTAACATTTGCTTTGACCACTCATATCAGACACAACCTGCTGTAAAAATTTCAAACTTGTTTTTTATATTTGAATCTTTAATGAGAACTCATGCAGATGACTGTCATGACATTTGAGAGCAGAAGTTTTTAAGTCACTGAAGGCATTATCCCTGTCACAAATTCTATAAGAAACTCTGTTCCATCCATGCCAATATTTTATTTTGTTAAAAAGTAAGTTTTTAGCTAAGACTTGGATACTTCAGTGTTTGGACTACAATCTTCTTTCTCCTGTCAATTTTTTTTCCTTCTTGTCTCTAACTATAATGTTCTAATTAAGTGGGTTTTAAATCACTAGCTCTCTCTTTACAACTCAAAACTATAACACTGAACCATTTTGGTTTTTAATTTCCTTAGTGTTAGACACACACCTCTCTTGTGCTTGAACTATAAACATGCTTCATGACCTCTCAAACATCCAGCTACAATGGTTGGGCTATCAGGGGACAAAGCTTGGGTTCTCGTTTGATCTCTAGTAGACACAGGAAAGAGATCGGCAAGATCTCCAGCAGGGACAGCTCTCTGCTCTGGCTTCAGAGCAGCCTGGTTTGTCCACCCCCCTCTTCTCTTGAAGTGATCTTGCCTCTTTTTAGTCTTTATTCCTAGGAGACCGAGGATAATTCTAATCACATCTGCACAGCAACAGCCATCTTCTCATCACTTAATGGATGACAAGGACCACACTGAGAAAAAAAAACAGATTGGTCTGCAGAAATTCCCCTCCTTCCGCATCTTCAGAACCTGGGGTCTGTTTTTTCACAGTGTGAAAAGCCAACCCTTCTGCACCTGTCCCCTTCCTCCTTCAATTCAGAAAGGAAAACCTGATTGATGCAACACAACACACACAGTTCAGCAAACCACATGCACCAGCAGGTTTTATGGTGTAAGAATATCTGGGCTGGCCTGCACCAGTTGGATAATTTCCTTGACCACAAAAGGATATCCCCTCCTACCCACTTTAAACCAGCCGCATGCACTACCTCCAAGATTTCCACACTCCTGAAGATGAGAAACACCCAGAGGAACAGGAAGCTATCATACCATTTAGATCTGATGCTGAAATTCCCTGCCCACTCCCTGATAAGCAGGGACCAATTCCCATAAATGAAACATTTGCCATGCAATGCACACACACAAGCAGCTCTTCAGTCCTACATTAATTTGGCCTCTCTGGAAAGCAGAGTACCTCCCTCAAGCATTTCACTTTCCATGCATTTCCAAAGGAGAGATAACTTACCTTGTACAGTAACTGGAGTTCTTCGAGATGTCTGTTTCTCTGCGGGTGCTCTATGCCAGGATGCGTGCACACCTGTGCACTCTGGACCAGAGATTTTTTTTGTCAGCTGTGTCCATGGGTCCGCGCCTATGCCTTAGACACCTTCGTGCTCTAGTATGAGGGCATATAGGGAGGGGAAAATTTGCTTCCATTCCAGTTCCTTTTCAATGGCAAAAGTTCACCAAGAGATACCGAGGCAGATGGGTAATGGAGCACCAAATAGGGACACACATCTTGAAGCACTCCAGTTACTGTACAAGGTAAGTAACCTCTCCTTCAAGTAGAGTCCCTAAGGGTACTCCTGAGCAGCACCGCCAACATGGAGGAGGGTACTGAGGAGGTGGATTCAGTCAAGATCATAAAACAGGGTCACTGAAAGCCACATCAGCTATGGAAACAGTGACAAGAGCATAGTGCTGGGAGAACAAGTGTATCAAAGACCACGTGGCTGCTCTGCTGGGATAGGTATGTTTCTCAGCAGGGCAACAGAGGAAGATTGATCCCTGCTGCAGTGAGCCATAACTCTCGAAGGGGAGCAAACTGCTTAACCTTCATTGCAGGTTAAGATGCATCCCGCAACCCATTTGGACAGTCTGAATGGAAATCACCCGTCCTTTCATGCATTCTGCAATTGAGATAAGAAGTCTCAGTGTAGCCCTGTCCAAGACCCAGTCCTATCTTGGAAAAGGCAAGACCTTTTCTTACGCCCAGCGTAAAATGCTTGGGATAAAATCACCAGTAGGTGACTCTATTGGTTGATGTGGAATTCTGAGGATATCTTAGGAAGGAAGTGAGGATATGGACATAGCATCACCTTGGCACAACTGAACACAGTGGACAGCAGGTCAGCCATCAAGGCTCCACACTCCCCTAGCCTCCTGGCCAAAGTAATGGCTATAAGCAATGAGGTTTTAAGAGGATGGAAGAGGGAACAGTTTACTATACGTTCAAGTGAGGATTTCCTCAGCGCACTGAGGACTAGGCTGAGGTCCCATGGTGGAGTTCGTTCTTTAACTGGAGGGAAGAGGTTGAAGAGGCCTTTCAGAAACCTCATCATGGTTGGGTAGATGAAGATTGAAAGTCCCTCAGTGGGAGAGCGAAAGACTGCAACAGCAGCTAGGTGAACTCTATTTGAACTCGGATAATCCTGTAGTTTTTAAATTGAAGAGGTAATTGAGAACACGTGTTAGACAAGAGTCAAGAGGAAATACAGACTGATGACTGCACCAACTCTAGAAGCATTTCCACTTCTGCAGATAAGTTTTTCTCATTGTAGGTTTTTTGCAGTGAAGTAGTACTGTTTGTACCTCTGGGGAGCAAAATCATTCCAGAGAGCCATCTGGTAGCCACTCCTGGAGGTGAAGAGCTGAGAGGTTCAGGGGGTGATAAAGTCCAACTCTTGGGTGAGAAGATTCGCTGTCAGGGGAAGGTGGAGATGCAGTCAGAGGTACTGAAACAAGCTCTGAGAACCACAACTCTCTCAGCTCTGGCAGTGCTATGAAAATGACTACTAATTTTTCTTGTTTTGATTTGTTCAGACCCTTGAGTAGTAGGGGAATCAGGAGGCTAAGCAAACAGCACTGCGTGAGGCCAGCAAATAATTAGGGCATCTCCCATTGGGTTGTGACTGTGCCCTTCCCTCAAGCAGAACTGCCTGCACTTTGCATTGGATAGAGCTGCAAGGATCTCTGTTTGTGGATGGCCCCAGGTAAGAGAGATCTCTTGGAATACCTGATTGTTCAGTTCCCACTCGTGTTCGATGCTAAAATGTCTACTGTGTTCAGTAGTCCTGGAAGATAGACCATTGATATGCACCAGATTCACAGTTTCATGGATTCAGAGCATAAGGACTAGGATCTTGCTCCTCCTTCTCCATCAATATAATACACTAGTGCTGGTCCACAGAGAAGCATGCTGATTGACAGGCCCCCTGATGCATGGAAGGAAGTGCTGGTGAACATCATCAGCCACTCAGAGTTCTAATACATCAATATGGAGGACTGCCTCGAGGGGACCACTTGTCCTGGCTGTGAGGATTTTGAAAGCGTGCACCCCCTCCTATCAGAGAGGCATCTGTAGTGATGCTTCTTGTGGAGAGGGCTGTAAGAACTGAATCCCTGCGCACACTTTCTGCAGATCCTTCCACCAATTTAGAGACTAGCGGTCCCTCCAGGGTACAGGCGCTGGCTTGGATAAACGGTGTTTGTTGCAGATGTAAATGGTTCTGAGCCAGGCCTGAAGACACCAGGAGCATAGTTTCACCAAGTATCACAAATGCACAGGCTGCCGTGTGGCCCAGACATTGTAGACAAGCTTTTGCTGTGCTTTGCTGGCTCTGTTGTATTGTCAAGACAAGTGCTGAATCTGTCCCTGGCAAGTATACTCTGGCAGCGGAAGAATGCAGAGTAGCTCCCACAAAGTCTATTCATGGGGTGCATGTGAGAGTGAAGTGGAGGACCAGTGACTGAAATAGAGATAGGGCCTTGCTGGTTGCAGTCTGTGCTTCGAGGAATGACTGACCTTTCAGGAGCCAATTGTTCACAAAGGGAAAAAGGAAGGAAATGGGGGAGACAGTCCCCATAGCCTAGGGTTGGAGGGGGGGGGATACATGCAATGTAAAATCCAGAGCAGAAGACAGCATTCATGACCCAAGACCACCAGGTCAAAATGGTTGTTTTGAAGATGTTGCCAACTGGGAGATCACAGCAGGGGATTGTCCTCTCAGAGGACTTGAGCTTCTTCTGGGGGGGCTCAGCAGGTCCTGTGGGCTGGCAGTGGACTGAGTTTGACCACTGAGTCACCGGCACTTGTACTTTCTCTTTGCCATAGGTGTATAGATGACCAGATACTGTAGCATGGCCAGAGTCCTTAGAGTGAATGGAGCCATCCACGTCATCGCTGAACAACATGGGTCCTCAAAGGGAAGGTTTGATAGTATTTTGTAGCTCCCAGCGCAGACCAGAGGACTGCAGCCAAGAAGCTCTGTGTATGACTATTGCTGTAGCCAGGGAATGAGCAGCTGTTTCAGTGGCTTCTAGTGAGGCTGTTATAAGGGCTTGAAGTTGTTCCCTCTGGTCCTGTAACAAGTGGGCAATAAAAGGATGAAAACTGGGAAGAGATCATGAAACTGTGTTTTGGTATCAGGGCTTGGTAACTGGCTGCTCTTAACTGGAGCGTGGCTGAAGAATACCTTTTTCATACCCAGAAGGTCCAGTCTTTTTTGGGTCTTTATCAGATGATGCAGAATGGAACAAATGTTGTCTGTTCCATTTGCTGACTGCCGCCACAACCAGGGAGTTGAGTGTAGGATGGGAAAAGAAATATTCTGATCCTTTGGGAAAAGGTAGCACTTTTTGTCTGTCTGCTTTTATGTAGGCAGTATAGTAGCTGGGATTTGCCACACAGAACATGCAGGGGCCAGAGGAGCATCATGAGTGGGAAAGGCAATTTTGCCCTGAGGAAATGTGTGAAGGATATCCATCAAGGAGTATTTGAGGTTCCTGTATGTCCTCCAATGGAATATGTAGAGTCTCCACTATATGATTCGTAAGATTCTGAAATTCTTGAAACTGACAGCATAAGATGGCGAGGGAGGCATGAGTCTTGTAGGGGAGCAGAAGGATGTGTGGGAAGGTAAAGTTTCTTCTTCCATATAAAGCGACAGAGTCCTGTGGCACCTTATAGACTAACAGAAGTATTGGAGCATGAGCTTTCCTGGGTGAATACCCACTTCGTCAAATGTGAAAGCTTATGCTCTAATACTTCTGTTAGTCTATAAGGTGCCACAGGAATCTGTCGCTTTTTACAGATCCAGACTAACACAGCTACCCCTCTGATACTTCTTCCATAGGTTGTTCTTGCTTCCCTGTAAGATCCTGCTGTGCAGAAGTACCCAAGGGTGGCAGCTGCACTCCTACGAGATGGGACCCTGTAGAACTGGTCACCATAAGGGGCTCCAGTGCTCCAATAAGCCCACTGTGGTGGCTGTAAGGGACAGGATCACACTGCTGTCCTTGCCAGAGGTATTGCCTGAATAGGAATTTCATCATCAGGCAGTACTCTGAGTGAAGGAGGTTGAAAAGAGGAACCCTTTATGACACTTCAAATTCAGATGTGTCATCTTCTGCGTCAATTGGAGAGGCAAATAGTGTCGGTACTGGTGGTCGAGTCAGTATCAGGGCCCAAAAAGGGGCCTGTAATTGCATCAATACTGGAAGCTGTTGATATGAAGGTACCAGACAGTGTCGAGTCAGTAACAGAGAGAAGTGCCTGTGTACCCGCAAAGAAGGACTGGAGGCTGTGATGACACTGGAGGATGAGACATGGTTGAAGACAGTAGCGAAGGAAACGTAGACTTCAGCAGATGAGACTGTACACCAGTGGGGAGTGTCTTTCAACACCTCTCAGCAGAGGTGATTCAGGGTACTCCAGGATCCAAAGGTCCACATGGGTCAAAAGATTGGATGATGCTGGGAACCTCAGGTAGGAAACACTGGGAGTCAGAATATCTGGTGGTACCGAGATGGTACCAAAGTACGATTGGCACATCCTTTATGTCTGGTTGCTAGAGGCAGTACAAACAATGGTTTTGGCTTAGCTCTGGAATGCTTACATCTCGGAGGCACAGAGTCCAGTGGTAAAGTAAGTACCTCTTCAGGTAATTTACTAGACAGTTTCTTGGTATGCAGCATAGTCACCTTAGCCAGCGCTGTGGTCTCAGTTCCAAAGGGGATGGGAGCCTCAGAAGTACCCATAATGGGACATCATCTCTTGAGACCCAGATTGGGAGGTTGACTTTCCCTTTCTTTTCTCCTATTCTGGGAACGGGGGCCTTCTCTTCTTCAACGGTTTAGCTGGTTCTGAAGGGCCCCCCAAGTCTTTGGTTACTGTCACAGAAGAGATTGTCACCGGAGTTCTCTGAGGGTCTGACATATAGAGGGATGACTCAGATCCTGTGGGTCTCAGCAAATGCTCCATTAACAGGAGTCTGAACCTGTTCTCTCAATTTCGTAGATCTACTCTTAAACCCTGAGCAGATCTGACATTTGGAAGGGACATGAGACTTCCCAAGGCAGCTTAAATGTCCATTGTTGTGGGAGAAAGATCTATGGCAGGTCTGGCAGGGTTTGAAGCCGAGGGGCCTGGGCTTAACCCATACTTAAGGCTATGGATCAGAGGCCTGAATTGGGCAAAAAAGAGGAAGGGAAGGGAACCTATTAAAAAGGACAAACTGTGCTAAACAAAAATAAAGAAAAGAATACTAAGAAAAAGAAAAGTTTCACAAGAGGAGTAGCCAGCTTTGAGGCCAGCTAGCAGACACTGTGATGCTCTGTTTCAAACTGCAAGTGACTGAGAAGGAACTGGGAGTGGCAGTAGGTCCACCCCTCCCTGTATGCCCTCGTACTGGAGCATGAAGGTGCCTAGGGCACGGGCACAAACTCGCAGACACAGCTGACAAAAAGTCTCCAATCCAGAGTGCACAGGACCATGCACATCCTGACACTGAGCACCTATAGGTGCGCTACTCGAAGAAGCAACAGGTTAATTTCAGGGGTTTCAGGTTGCTCGGTCATTCTTATACTATGGCTCCTGATTCTTCACCCTTCTCCACACAGCAGTCATCCCCTAAGCTCCTTTATTAAACTGAAGGGACATGAGGATTACACTTCTCTGGGGATTAGGCATGGGGTAGAGAGAGTGTTATGTCAGCAGTCCATCAAGCTGCTGGAGCAGTGTCTCAGACAGATGAAAGCACCCCAATCCACACTGACCATCGCTCCACAAAAGAAGCATAAGTACGCATTCTGAGTACAGGAAGAAGGCACTGTGCAATTTCCAAGGATGAAGACCACAAAGTTACAGCTACACAGAAAAGTTATTAGCCTTAAGTGGAAAGTACCTTCCTCAGGCTTCAAAACTGCCCTGATGCAACCACCCACATGCCTCACTGCAGCACCAACCCGAGGCTCTCAGAGAGGCAGAGAGGGAAATGCTTTCCCTGGTTTAGAAAGCACAGCATACATTGCATTCTCAAGCTATAAGAGCGTGGGCTTGAGGCAGCTGCAGTGTGCAGTACCGTAGAGGCACTCCAAGTCATCCTGGCCTGAGATCAGCCAGCTCCTGAAGAGACGCAGGTGGTAGGAACACTGATGTAGGTGGTGGGCCAGAGTGGCATCCAAGGAGATGTTCTGTCTCATGGCATAGTCAGAGGGAAAACGGCACAGCAGCGGGACAACACGGCAGTGTTCAAGCACATCTAGAGAAGGGAACCACAGAAGGCGAGAGAGAGAGAAAGAGAGAGAGAGTAGCTGAGAAATGAGAAAACGGAGACAGGTGGGGAAAAGGCCATGTGCTGAAACCCCAGCCCCAGGGCTGGAGAGTAGGAAAAGCCATCTCCTCACCACACAATATGCTGCACCTTCAGCCCCCAGGGTAGAATTCCACTGAAGAGCTCATATACATTTAGGTTGTTTCTTTCCAAGATTTTAGTTTTTCTAAAATGAACAAACCCCAGGAACACATTTTTAGCCTGTGTGTAATTAAGATCAGGCCAGGCTACAAAACAAGAAAGGTAGTCCCAAGCCTGGCCCTTCTCAAACTGAACCAAGAAACTGAGATTCAGCCTTTGGTGCCAGAATCCTGAGCACTGTGTATGGGGAAGAAAAATGTAGGGCTTGGAGAGCATAGCAAGGCTGGAAAATAGCCAGCAGAGAGGCTGAGAAATTAGCTGAGAACAGATCACCTGGAGGTTCTGAAAATGCAGAGGGGCACAAGTTATTTACAGCCCCCAAGAAGACAACAATGCCAAGAAACACTGGGAAACATATCGCCCCACTCCATAGAATTGTATTGTTATCCTCAGGGCACTGTGGAAAGACGACTAAATTCCTTCCCTTTACGCACTGTGGGACTCATGATATTGTAGCCCAGTTACTCCTGGAGTCACAGATTTTAAGGCCAGAAGGGTCTATTATGATTATCCAGTCCAGCCTCTGGCACAGGGCAGAGAATTTCACCCAGTGGTTCCTGCATCAAGCCCACCGCTTGTGGTCGAGCTACAGCAGATCTTTTTGAATGAGACATCCAGTCTGGATTTAGATAGGGAATGCATCGTGTCCCTAGGTAAGTTGTTCCAGTGGTTAATTACCCTCACTGTTAAAACGTGCACCTGATTTCTAGTCTGCATTTCATAGAATGATAGAACTGGAAGGGACCTTGAGAGGTCATCTAGTCCAGTCCCCTGCACTCAAGGCAGGACTAAATATTATCTAGACCATCCCTGACAGGTGTTTGTTCAACCTGCTCTGACACCTCCCTAGGCAATTTATTCAAGTGCTTAACCACTCTGGCAGTCAGGAAGTTTTTCCTAATGTCCAACCTAACCTTCCCTTGCTGCAAATTTAAGCCCATTGCTTTTTGTCCTATCCTCAGAGGTTAAGAAGAACAATTTTCCTCCTTCCTCCTTGTAACAACCTTTTATGTACTTGAAAACGGTTATGTCCCCTCTCAGTCTTCTCTTCCCCAGATTAAACAAACCCAATTTTTTCCAATCTTCCCTCATAGGTCATGTTTTCTAGACCTTTGATCATTTTTGTTGCTCTTCTCTGGACTTTCTCCAATTTGTCCATATCTTTCCTGAAATGTGGTGCCCAGAACTCGACACTCTAGTTAAAGCCCAATTAGCACAGAGTAGAGCAGAAGAATTACTTCTTGTGTCTTGCTTACAACACTCCTGCCAATACATCCCAGAATGATGTTTGCTTTTTTTGCAACAGCGTTATACTGTTGACTCATATAATCCCCAGATCCCTTTCCACAGTACTCCTTCCTAGGCAGTCATTTCCCATTCTGTATGTGTGCAATTGATTGTTCCTTCATAAGTGGAGTACTTTGCATTAGTCATAGAATAGAATATCAGGCTGGAAGGGACCTCAGGAGGTCATCTAGTCCAACCCCCCTGTCCTTACTGAATTGCATCCTATTTACTTCAAACCCATTCTCCAGTTTGTCCAGATAATTTTGAATTTTAATCCTATCCTTCAAGGCACTTGCAACCCCTCCCAGCTTGGTGTCATCCACAAACTTTGTAAGTGTACTCTCTATGCCATTAACTAAATCATTAATAAAGATATTGAACAAAAGGTTCAACAACAACAAGTGCAGAATCCTGCACTTAGGATGGAAGAATCCCATGCACTTCTACAGAATAGGGACCGAGTGGCTAGGCAGCAGTTCTGCAGAAAAGGACCTAGACTCATAGACTCATAGGTCAGAAGGGACCAATCTGATCATCTAGTCTGACCTCCTGCACAAGGCAGGCCACAGAACCCCACCCATCCAATTTTATACAACCCCTATCCCAGGACCGAGTTATTGAAATCCTCAAAAATGGTTTGAAGACCTCAAGCTGCAGAGACACCACCAGCAAGCGACTCGTGCCCCACGCTGCAGGGGAAGGCGAAAAACCTCCAGGGCACCTGCCAATCCGCCCTGGAGGAAAATTCCTTCCCGACCCCAAATATGGCGATCAGCTAAACCCTGAGCATGTGGGCAAGAGTCACCAGCCAGCACCCAAGAAGGAGTTCTCCGCAGCAACTCAGTACCCATCGCATGCAACATCTCCCCGCAGACCATTGAGCAGACCTGTCTGGTGGTAATTCAAGATCAATTGCCCAAATTAACGATCCTATCATAACATCCCCTCCATATACTTATCAAGCTTTGTCTTAAAGCCAGGAAAGTCTTTTGCCCCTACTACTTCCCTCGGAAGGCTATTCCAGAACTTCACTCCCCTAATGGTCAGAAACCTCCGTCTAATTTCAAGTCTAAACTTCCTAATATCCAGTTTATACCCATTCGTCCTCGTGGCTACATTAGTACTAAACTTAAATAATTCCTCTCCCTCCCTAACGTTAACCCCCTTGATATATTTATATAGGGCGAGCATATCCCCCCTCAGCCTTCTTTTGGCCAGGCTAAACAAGCCAAGCTCTTTGAGTCTCCTTTCATAAGGCAGTTTTTCCATTCCTCGGATCATCCTCGTAGCCCGTCTCTGAACCTGTTCCAGTTTGAGTTCATCCTTCTTGAACATGGGACACCAGAACTGCACACAGTATTCCAGATGGGGTCTCACCAACGCCGTATACAACGGTACTAACACCTCCTTATCCTTGCAGGAAATACCCCGCCTGATGCATCCCAAAATCGCATTTGCTTTTTTAACAGCCATATCACATTGGCGACTCATAGTCATCCTGCTATCAACCAGTACCCCAAGGTCCTTCTCTTCCTCCGTCGCTTCCAACTGATGCGCCCCCAACGTATATCCAAAATTCTTATTATTAATTCCTAAATGCATGACCTTGCACTTTTCACTATTGTATTTCATCCTATTTCTATTACTCCAGTTTACAAGGTGGTTCAGATCTTCTTGAATAGTATCCCTGTCCTTCTCCGTGTTAGCAATACCCCCCAGCTTTGTGTCATCCGCGAACTTTATTAGCACATTCCCGCTCTTTGTGCCAAGGTCAGTAATAAAAAGGTTAAATAAGATCGGTCCCAAAACCGATCCTTGAGGGACTCCACTGGTGACCTCCTTCCAGTCCGAGAGTTCACCTTTCAATACGACCCTCTGGAGTCTCCCCTTTAACCAGTTCCTTATCCACCTTACAACTTTCATATTCACTCCCAGCTTTTCCAATTTAACTAACAGCTCCCCGTGCGGAACCGTGTCGAACGCCTTACTGAAATCTAGGTAAATTATATCTACCGCATTTCCTTTATCTAAGTAATCCGTCACCTTCTCAAAGAAGGAGATCAGATTGGTTTGGCACGATCTACCTTTAGTAAATCCGTGTTGCAATTCGTCCCAATTACCATTGACCTCTATGTCCTTAACTACTTTCTCTCTTAAAATTTTTTCCAAGACCTTACATACTACAGACGTCAAGCTAACAGGCCTATAATTACCCGGATCACTCTTTTTCCCTTTCTTAAAAATAGGAACTACATTAGCAATCCTCCAGTCATACGGCACAACACCCGAGATTATCGATTGCTTAAAAATTCTCGCTAACGGGCTCGCAATTTCACGCGCCAGTTCCTTTAATATCCTCGGGTGGAGATTGTCCGGGCCCTCCGACTTCGACCCATCAAGCTGTTCAAGTACGGCCTCTACCTCAGTTGCAGTAATATCCACTTCCATATCCACATTCCCGTTTATCATCCCTCCATCATCGCAAGGTTCCTCACTAGTCTTATTAAAAACCGAGGCAAAGTACTTGTTTAGATGTTGGGCCATGCCTAGGTTATCCTTAACCTCCATTCCATCCTCAGTGTATAGCGGCCCCACTTCTTCTTTCTTTGTTTTCTTCTTATTTATGTGGCTGTAGAACCTTTTACTATTGGTTTTGATTCCCTTTGCAAGTTCCAGTTCAATGCGGCTTTTAGCCTTCCTCACTTTATCCCTACATGTTCTGACCTCAGCAAGGTAGCTTTCTTTACTGATCCTGCCTTCCTTCCACTCCCTGTAAGCTTTCTGCTTTTGTCTAATCCCCTCTCTGAGTTGCTTGCTCATCCAGTTTGGCCTGCAACTCCTGCCCACGGTTCTTTTCCCCTTTCTCGGGATGCAGGCTTCCGACAGTCTCCGCAGCTGTGACTTAAAGTAATTCCAGGCCTCCTCCACATTTAAATCCACTAATTCCTCCGTCCAATCCACTTCCCTAATTAATTTCCTTAACTCTTTAAAATTAGCCCTCGAGAAGTCAAAAACCCTAATCGCAGATCTACATTTGTTTATCCTTCCATCTAGTTTGAACTGAATCAGCTCATGATCACTCGAACCAAGGTTGTCCCCTACCACCATTTCTTCTACGAGGTCCTCACTGCTCACCAACACCAAGTCTAAAATGGCATCCCCTCTCGTAGGTGCTTCAACTACTTGATGAAGAAATCCATCCGCTATCACATCCAGAAAAATCTGACCCCTATTATTTGTGCAAGTACTCGTCCTCCAGTCTATATCCGGGAAGTTGAAGTCCCCCATAATCACACATTTCCCCTTTGTGTTTACTTCATTAAAGACATTAAAGAGGTCTCTATCCATATCCCAATCCGATCCCGGCGGTCTGTAGCACACCCCAAGCACTATCTCAGGGGAAGCTCTAGTTGCTTTTTTACCCAGCGTGATTTTTGCCCAGACGGACTCCGTCTTATCCATTCCATCGCATCTTATTTCGCTACATTTAATTTCATCATTGATGTACAAGGCTACTCCGCCACCTTTGCCTTTCTTCCTGTCTTTTCTGAACAGCACATAGCCTTCAATACCTAGACCTAGAGGTTACAGTGGATGAGAAGCTGGATATAAGCCAACAGTGTGCCCTTGTTGCCAAGAGGGCTAACAGCATTTTGGGCTGCATAAGTAGAAGCATTGCCAGCAGATCGAGGGATGTGATCATTCCCCTCTATTCGGCATTGGTGAGGCCACATCTGGAGTACTGTGCCCAGTTTTGGGCCCCACACTACAAGAAGGATGTGGAAAAATTGGAAAGCAGAGGGCACCAAAAATGATTAAGGGGCTGGAGCACGTGATTTATGAGGACAGGCTGAGGGAACTGGGATTGCTTAGTCTGCAGAAGAGAAGAATGAGGGGAGATTTGATAGCTGCTTTCAACTACCTGAAAGGGGGTTCCAAAGAGGATGAATCTAGACTGTTCTCAGTGGTACCAGACAACTGAACAAGGAGTAATGGTCTCGAGTTGCAGTGGGGAAGGCTTAGGTTGGATATATTAGAAAAACTTTTTCACTAGGAGGGTGGTGAAGCACTGGAATGGGTTACCAAGGGAGGGGGTGGAATCTCCTTCCTTAGAGGTTTTTAAGGTCAGGCTTGACAAAGCCCTGGCTGGGATGATTTAGTTGGGGATTGGTCCTACTTTGAGCAGGGGGTTGGACTAGATGACCTCCTGAGGTCCCTTACAACCCTGATATTCTATGATTCTGTGCACAGAACCGGACTCAGAACCAATCCCTGCAGGACCCCACTTGTTATGCCCTTCCAGCATGACTGTGAACCACTGATAACTACTCTCTGTGAATGATTTTCCAACCAGTTATGCACCCACCTTATAGTAGCTCCATCTAGATTGTATTTTCCTAGATTATCAGGTCATGCGAGACAGTATCAAAAGCCTTACTAAAGTCAAGATATACCACATGTACTGTTTCCCCCCATCCAGAAGGCTTGTTACTCTGTCAAAGAAAGCTATCAAGTTCGTTTGATACTATTTGTTCTTGACAAATCCATGCTGACTGTTATTTATCACCTTATTATATTCTAGGTGTTTGCAAATTGATTGCTAAATTATTTGCTCCATTATCTTTCCAGGTGTAGAAATTAAGCTGACTGGTCAATAATTCCCTGGGTTGTTTTTATTTCCCTTTTTATAGATGGGCACTTTATTTGCCCTTTTCCAGTTTTCTGGAATCTCTCCCATCTTTCTTGACTTTTCAAAGATAATTGCTAATGGCTCAGATATCTCCTCAATCAGCTCCTTGAGCATTTTGGGATGCATTTCATCAGGCTCTGGTGATTTGAAGACATCTAACTTGTCTAAGTAATTTTTTACTTGTCCTTTCCCTATTTTAGACTCTGATCCTACCTTATTTTCACTGGCATTCACTATTTTAGACATTCCATTGCCACCAACCTTCTTGATGAAAACCAAAACAAAGAAGTCATTAAGCACCTCCACATTTCCTAAGCCATTTCCACATTTTCTGTTACTGTCTTTCCCCCCTCATTGAATAATAGGCCTATTCTGTCCTTGGTCTTCCTCTTGCTTCTAATGTATTTGTAGAATGTTTTCTACAAATCTGTCTGGCTCCAGCTCCCAGCCATTGGATCTCATGTTGTTTCTGTCTGATGGATTAAAGAGCCCTATGCTCTGTGCACTTTTTTCCCCCAACATGCACTGTGGGTGCCCTATTTCCCTCTATAATCTCTCTATGGGCATCAGGTTGCTGTTACAAAGAGGAGGGGGGGTGGCCTATGGAAGGCTGCTCCACAAAGGAAAAGCTTGGCCTGCTCATCAGAGTGACACATGCCATACATGCTTACCAAACTATTTTCAGAAAGATACTGGAATGAGCCATGCAGCTGCTCCCTTTGCACAGAATGAGACCGAGTCCACCTGGCAATTTCTCCCATGGTCTGACCTGCTTGGAGACTCAGTTATGTCTACGCACCAGAAGCTGTACACAGGCTAAGCTACCTGAGCTAGCATGAATCCCACTAGTGTGGATAACAACAGTAGCAGTGTTCAGAGTGCACTAGTGAGCTGAGCATTACTCAGGGTCTGTGTCAGGCTTGAACTATCCATGCTGAAGCCCACGCTGCCCTGTCTTCCTGGCTCTTGTAACCTGAGCCAGCGCAAATCCAGCCAGCACATGCAGGCTAGCCCATGCAGAGCTTTGGCTGTGCAGACACACCCTTCAGAAACTAGCCAGACCATAGCTTTGTGCTTTATGATGGTTCTGTTCTGATCTTAGACTCGTCTTCCAGATCAGAGTGTGTACTGAGCACCAGCATTCAGGTTGAGAGGAGACAGCCTAACCCATCTAGGAGAGAAGAACTTATACTGATAACTCCTAATAACCTGCTCTAGTCCCAGCCACTCCCTATCCATGAGGAATGGGGAGGAATGTTAGCTGTAAAACAAACTTTTTCTGAACATTTCTGTTTAAGGCTTAGAGAGAAAATAGTTGTGAACCATTTGACAGTAAGACCAGGAGCATCAATTGTCTTCAAAACATCTAAAGATGCACAGAATCAGCGTCAGGTTAGAAACTACACAGAGCAGGGGAGTTGGAGCACACAAGAAGCAGGGCCACTCTTCCCCTATTCCTTGCTGTTAGGGTGGGGAGAGCAAAGCAGATAGCACTGCAGCTGCCTTCCCTCCTGGCTAAGAGGAGGGGAACAAATACGGAGTCCAGTCTCTGAATTTCATGGGTTCAGTGGGGAAGATTTCCCACAGCAAAGGAGCAAAGCGCTGCCTCTCTGAAGGTCAGTGAACATTCCACGACCTTCCTTCGGGACCATATTTGTTTGTATGTGATAAAAAGTGAATTCTCCAGCGACATCATGCTTGGGGTAGGGTGCATGTGAAAAGGTGAGACCAGCCCTACTAATGCCATCACGTTGGGTGGGGGATGAAAAGAGTTGAGGGGTGGACATGAGAGGGACCAGCATTATAAGCGACAGTGCAAGTGGGAGACCAGGAGAGAACCAGAGCTACCAAGGCCACTGTGCTGAGGGGCAGCTTGGCTAGAGCAAATGCTAGGGATCCCTGCTGTTTTATCCTCTTACTCTCACCTCCATAGATTGCATTTTCCATAGCCACCAGATGGAGGCAGACTTTGCCTCACTTAACACCATCTAACCCCAGAGCTGCCCTTGCTCTTCCTCCTCCCCCATACACAGCAGACTAAGGAGCCAGTCACTGCTGCTCTCAGGATGCAGACTGTCAAGGCAGATTGTGCTGCAGGGTTTGCACGATTATGCATCCCACACCATCAGTGAGATGGAGAGAGTGAGCATGGGGAAGACGATGCCAGCACAGAACTTGAGGCTGCTAAAGGATCCAGTTCTCGTTTGCTCACATTCGGTTGGTCAGTCGAGGTGCAAACACCTCTGGGATAAACAGGCTGCCAGGCTTCTAACAGCCTGCCCAGGCCTGGGCCCCTCACAGACAGTAACACAAAGTGAGCAGGTTAGTCACAATGAGACAACAGGGAAAACGGTAGAACAGTTGGACACCAGATACACGAACGCACAGAGGAACACGAGAAGGCTGAAGGGAGGGGAACACAGAACGACGTGCAGAAAGAACAGAACGTGAGGATGAGGTTAGAAGCGTGAGAAAAACGTCAAATCAAGGAAGCAAACGTACCATTAGTCGGATGCTTTGCAAACGACACAGAAAATCGTTTTACGGCTGGCATAGACAAGAGCTCTGAGGAAATAAAAACAGATCATCTCAGTTAATAGTCTGCTTCTAAGGAGCCTTAGACTTTGCATGCTTGCAGCTATCCCTGCCTGACAGACCCCTCACACTTATCCGTCTGCCTGAACCCCAGACACCCGCTCCCACTTGACACGTCTCCTGACACTCCTTACATCTGCAGCACCTGACAGAGTCCTCCAGACCCCTCTTTACACCTGCTCTCTGCCTCCCTTGCATTTATGCCCACTAACAGTCTCCCTTCCTGATACCCTGCAATGCTCTCACACTTCTACAGCCCCATTCTTATACACAGGAGGCACTCCCTTCCCTCCTACCTCATTTTGCCTAGAGAAACTCTCTGCTCTCTGAGTTGTGCATGGACTGGTCCTACTAGAGATAGCTGGGGGAAGAGATAGGTCTCTTCTGCACAAGTGACCAGGACATTCTCAGAGTCAGTAAAGCACAAAGCCACAGAACAGAACGCAGCAGCACAATATAGGCCAAGCCCCTCGGAATTTATTCGGGAGAAGTGAAGTGCCTAAGACTGTTCTCCCCTCACAGGAGCAAAAGATTCAGAGTAAAGGAACTGTAGCCTCAGTGTGTCCCATCCAGAATCTGTGCTAAGCAGAGAGCTTTATGAATTAAAAAGGAAAGTCAAATGTACAACTGAACAGAATAAGCGGGTGCCCCCAGACCTCGACCCACGAGGCATTCCCAGATACAGGCCAGGCATAGCCCCTCAAGCACAGCTGGGCTCCACAAAGATCCCTTTGGGCATGAACCAGGCCAGGTTCCTGGCCACAGAGAAGGCTAAGCTGTCTCACATAAGTTACATGGAGAGTGGGGGAATGAAAACAGATGGTGCACAAAAGGGCTCAGCTTTCATGGTACAGTTTTTTTATTTCCATAATCTACCAGAGAAGTCTGCACAGTGAGGCACAGGGAATATTGCAGGTAGCTCCTCAGAGCATGTGGGAAGGAACAGGCCAGCACAAATTGGAGAGAAAGAAGCTGACTGGATCCATAGCTTGGGGAACAGAGCCCAGCTGGTAAGACTTCCACCACTGCGTGGGAATTTAAAAGGTTTTCATTTCTCAGAGTGTCTCTTTTATGATTCCTTTTTATCAGAGCCATAAGAGCTACACACAACCTTGCCCTTCCACAAATGCTCTAATTCAGCTGGCGTAAACACCATCTCATCCTCGTGTCCACACCATGCTGCTGGGTAGGTTTACGGAAACACCTCGGACTTGCCCCCACAATTAATTTTATCCAAGGGCTCACAGACATTTCTGCATTTCTCTTACTGTCTGGATGGTCCTGAGACTGAAATGCTCTGTTTATTCCTGGGTAGATGCAACACAGGTAGAAGCAGGACAAGATTCCCATCCACATGCACTCAAATTGGACAGTGTTTCTCAGCCTTGACCCTGTAAATCAGCTCTAGAGGTGACAGTGAAATTCAGTCTCCATACCCTACTCAACAGCCGGCTACGTGGAACTGGCCTGAGGCCAATCAACTCACGTCACAAAATGAGATACCACTGATGACTTTCACTCACTAGTGGATTGCGCTCCATCACATCAGTAATGTAGAGGTGAAAAGATCCATATCCTATTCCCAGTCCCCAGCAAGGAGACTTTTAAAAGAAATAAAGCCAATTCAACTTCATAGAGCAGCAATGAGTCTTGGAGGAAAGCACTACAAACAGGGCACCATGTACTCTGCAATTCAGCAGCCACAGAATGAGGAGAAGCTACCACTGGCCCAGAATTGCGCTCCAGAATCTTAGGGTGTGTCTCGGGTTTGATCCAGGTTTGATCCAAAGATGTTTGATGTGAGTCAGGTAATTCACAGTATGCAAGTCGCACCAACAGGATGCGCACGGAACACTTGTTCCATTTTCAATTCACACTGTGTGAACACAATGCAGCAGTCTGCTGCAAACTCAGGGTGTAGTGTTGTGGAGAGGTCTTGTTTTGCTGCCGGGTAGCATGCATACAGGGATTGTTTTTGCTGTGAGTTGTGGGAAGCCAGACAGGTTCTATTTTTTTTTGTTAATTCTACATTTCTGCATTTTCCACCTCTTCCTTCCTTTCCCGTCTTGTGCGATTTTCAAATTGCTGTCAGTCAGCATGAACTCAACAATGCTCCATTCTGCTATGGTGACAACTGAGAATATTCAGAACCTGTCCGGGTTGCATTATAGCACTAAAGTCAGATGAAATTGGCATTTCATTTTGCAAATCACCCCACAAACAGGAGAATATTCTATGGCAGCAGCAGGAGAACACACTGGAGGAGGAAGAGGACGCTGCCGACCTGTGTGAACTAGTCCTCACCAGTTCCTGAATGAGTTACATGGTTCTCAGCACAGCCGATGGGCCTGGGAAACCAGCATGGATTGGTGGGAGAGGACGTTCTGCAGGCCTGGGATGACTAGCCGTGGGAAAAACTTCAGGCTAGGGAGGGTTATCTTTTTAGAATTATGTTACCACTTTGGTTTTTCTGTTTTGTTTGTGTGCTGGAGGCACTTCTGTGATGTTGGTAAGGTTAAAAGGGGGGGTTATGGGAGGCTTCAGGGGTGAGCTGGCTAGTAATCCTCCCTACACCTCCATTAGGCTGTCCTGATTCTCTAGGATGTTACACTGGGACGGAGGCAGAGAATGCCTGACTAGGAGGCAGAGAATGCTCATATTAAAAATAGTAAAGAACAGACCATTGAGATATGCTGCAAAGTTATTCACTAGGATGGTTCCCCTAGAAATGCTGCAGGAGTGGAAGGAACTTGAAAGCTATACCTGAGGCATGGGCAAGCATCCATTCCCTACAACATGCAAAACTATATTGAACAATTTCTCAGTCTCAAGTTCTGCTATATCTCCACAGAAGACAGAACAATAAATAGAGCCATACAATGATAATCAGTTAGAATGCATACAGCAGGGCATTTGTTCCTCAGCAGGGAGCAGTTGGCATGCCTGGAAAGACAATTGCAGAACTATGGTATACAACACATCACTTAAATCAGCCTCTGTACAAGACAGCTATTGTAACAGCTATTTTTTTAAAAAGCTCCAGAGGCTATCCTGGCAATTACAGGCTGGTAAGCCTAACTTCAGTACCAGGCAAATTGGTTGAAGTTACAGTAAAGAATAGAATTATCAGACATATAAATAAATACAATACAATTGGCAAAGTGTCAACAAGGCTTTTGTAACAGGAAATCATGCCTCAGCCATCTATTAGAATTCTCTGACGGAGTCAACAAGAATGTGGGCAAGGGTGATCCGTTAGATCTAGTGTACTTGGACTTTCAGAAAGCCTTTGACAAGGTACCACATCAAGGGCTCTTTAGCAAACTAAGCAGTCATGGGATGAGGGGGAAGGTCCTCTCACGGATCAGTAAGATAGGAAATAAAGGGTAGCAATAGAAGGTCAGTTTTCACAATGGAGAGAGGGTACCCCAAGGATCTGTACTGGGACCAATGCTGTTCAACATATTCATAGATGATCTGGAAAAAGGGGTAAACAGTGAGGTTGCAAAACTTGCAGGTGATAGCAAATTACTTGAGATAGTTAAGTCCAAAGCAGATTGTGAAGAGTTGCAAAGCGGTCTCACTAAATCTGATGACCAGGCAAGAAAGTGGCAGATGAAATTCAACAATAATATGCATTAATAAATGCAAAGTAATGCACATTTGAAAACATAATCCTAACTATACATACAAAATGATGGGATCTAAATTAGTTGTTACCACTTAAGAAAGATCTTGGAGTCATTATTGTGGATAGTTCCCTTAAAACATCCACTCAGTGTAGAGCAACAGTCAAAAAAAGTGAACAGAATGTTAGGAGCCATTAGGAAAATGGATAGATAATAAAACTGAAAATATTAGTGCTACTATATAAATCCATGGTACGCTCCCACTTTGAATGCTATGTGCACTTCTGGTAGCCTTATCTCTAAAAAGATATTAGTACAAAGAAGGGCAACAAATTATTATTAGTGGTATGGAACAGCATCCATATAAGGAGAGATTAAAAATACCAGGAGTGTTCATCTTAGACAAGAGATAACTAAAGGGGAATATGCGAAAGGTCTATAAAATCATGACTAGTCTGGAGAAAGTGAATAAGGAAGTGTTATTTATTTACCCCTTTACATAACAAGAACTAGGGGTCACCCAATTAAGTTAGCAGGCAGCAGATTACACAAACAAAAGGAAGTATTTCTTCACACAATGGACCGTCAACCTGTGGAATTCATTGCCAGGGGATGTTGTGAAGGACAAAAAGTATCTATGCTTTTTTGAACCCAGTTATAAAAGTTCATGGAGAACAGGTTCATCAGTGGCTATTAACCAGAATGGTCAGGGATGAAACCCCATGCTCTGGGTGTCCCTAAATCTCCAACTGCCAGAAGATGGGACTGGATAACAATGGATGGATAACTCAGAATTGCCCTTTCTGTTCATTCCCTGTGAAGCATCTGGCAGTGGCCACTGTTAGAGACAGGTTAATGGCCCAGATGTACCATTGGTCTGACTCAATATGACCTTTCATATGTTCTTATTTATACCTCATGTAAACTATGAGCACTCACCAAACTCCTTTTACCGTAAAAACTGTCTCAGTAAACTTGATTTCTGCAGAAATGAATGCTTTCATTATTCAAATCTGTTGAGGGAGTGAAGGCAGTATGGAGACTATGCTTCACCAATCTAGTGGCCACGTTGAGAGCAGGAGGAGGGGGATGGATTCAGTACTTAAGGTAGATAAGGGAAGAGGAAAGGAAGAGGCAGATGGGCAAGTGGCCTCCATGCCGTGGGCCTGAAAATGGTCAATAGTCATGGCGTTAGCATGTCACAGAGGCTGATTGCCTGGTGGAGGAGCCACCATTTAGGAAACATTTTGGAGGGTGAGGGGGCAATGGGCAGCATGAGCCAAGGGAGGCAGGGGCTAGATACTCGGAAGGGCTCCTAGCTCACATCTGCCTACAATGGCTGCGGACAGCAATGTGGCACAATACTAGATCGCAGAATTACATGCTGAAGTTCCCTCCAGGGAATGTGCCTTTTCAGTCCCGAATGGGTTTCTGTCTGGGCCTTGAATTCAGCCTATGCAGGGCAGGAATCGTAGCCCATTGCAGGAGGGTGGGACTGCAGCTAGCTGTCATGAGGGTCCTGAGTCCCAAAAAGAACCTGGCTCTCAGGAGACAACTCCTCTCTGGTGTCCTCCTGCTCATCCTCTGATGGGTCTGGTCAGTCTTCATCGGCGGTGGAGTGAGGTGCAGGCAGTAGGTCCCAAATGGTGTCTGTACAGGATGGACTAGAATTGTGTAGAATCCTATCTAGTTCATCAAAAAATGCACAGGTCACATCCCTTGCCATATTGCCTTCTCTTTTCCCATGCTGTAATGTACTTTCTCCTGAGCTACTTGCTCTTTATCTGGCACTGCTTGGCATCCTGGTCATGACCCCTTGCAGACATCAACTTTGCAATGTACACAAAAAGGTCTTTATCCTAGCCACAAGAGCTTCCTGAACTGCCACTTCTCCCCAGATGGCAATGAGATCCAGGGTCTTAGCCCAGCTCCAAGCGGCTGCATGAGGGCATGTTGTGGGGCTTCTGGAGTGCTATGGTGGTCACACTGCAAAAAAAATGATATACTGGGGTCCAAGAGCAAATGGGCAAAATCTGGTTCTGTATCAGCTTCTGAAAGGAGGCGGTATAGTCCTGGAAACTTGACATCAGAGCAGGGAGGGCACAAAGGTAAACTGATAGGTCAGTAATGGATAACCTGTATAGCCACTGGAAGCATGTAAAAAGTAGTGTGCAACAACTGCATCCACACAAACAATAGCTGAAAAGATGGTTACTCACCTCTGTAACTGTTGTTCTTCAGATGTGTTGCTCATATCCATTCCAGTTAGGTGTGCGCGCGCCGCGTGCACGTTCGTTGGAAGAATTTTTACCCTAGCAACACTTGGTGGGTCAGCTGGGAGCCCCCTGGAGTGGCGCCGCTATGGCGCCGGATATATACCCCAGCCGACCCAGTCACCCTTCAGTTCCTTCTTGCCGGCTACTCCGACAGAGGGGAAGGAGGGTGGGTTTGGAATGGATATGAGCAACACATCTCGAAGAACAACAGTTACAAAGGTGAGTAACTGTCTTTTCTTCTTCGAGTGATTGCTCATATCCATGCCAGTTAGGTGATTCCCAAGCCTTACCTAGGCGGAGGGGTCAGAGTGAGATGTGGCAGAGTGCAAAACCGCTGAGCCAAAGGCTGCATCATCTCTAGACTGTTGGACCAGAGCATAGTGCGAAGCAAAGGTGTGGACCGAGGACCAGGTAGCTGCGCAACATATCTCCTGGATTGGAACATGGGCCAGGAAGGTGCCTGATGAAGCCTGAGCTCTGGTAGAATGTGCAGTGAGATGGCCCGAGGGAACATGAGCCAGGTCATAGCACGTGTGTATGCACGCCGTCACCCAAGAGGAGATCCTCTGGGAGGAGACAGGTAGGCCTTTCATCCGGTCAGCCACTGCAATGAAGAGTTGGGGGAATTTTCGGAAGCGCTTCGTCCGATCGATATAAAAAGCGAGCGCCCTACGGACATCTAAGGAGTGTAACTGCTGTTCCCGTCGAGATGAGTGAGGCTTCGGGAAGAAGACCTGAAGGAAGATGTCCTGATTGGTATGGATGGCCGACATCACTTTAGGGAGGAATGCCGGATGTGGTCGCAACTGTACCTTGTCCTTGTGAAAGACAGTATACGGTGGTGTGACGAACTGGCAAAGTTCTTAATGTTTTCTCTGAGTACTGTGTTGGTGCCTCAGTGTCCCCATGGCAGTTCTTAAGTATCTGGCAGAGCAAAGGGCCAGTGCACCTAAATGCCTGGCACTCTGTCTCCTAGCAACTGATGGCCTGGGCCCCTCCTCTGCAAAGGTGCCAGCTGAAGGTGTTGGAGACAAAGGGATCAGGTGACCTCCTGGCCCGGGAAAGGGGCTGGGAGGGGTGGTTAGTCTGGAGCTGGCTGGGGGCAGACGTGGGGGTCTGGCTCACTGACCCCCAGAATGGACCCGGCCGAGGGGTCCAGTTCTCTATACCTACAAGCTCTGTTTTAGACCCTGTTCCTGTCATCGAATAAACCTCTGTTTTACTGGCTGGCTAAGAGTCATGTCTGACTGCGAAGTGGGGGTGCAGGACCCGGTGGCTTCCGCAGGACCCCACTGAGGCGGGCTCGCTGTGGGAAGCGCACGGAGGGGCAGAGGATGCTGAATGCTCCAAGGAGAGACCCAGGAGGTGAAGATGTGTGAGCTTCTTGCCCTGAACAAGTCTGCTCCGAGGGAGAGGAGGCTCCCCAAAGTCCTGCCTGGCTTGGTGGGGAGCAGTTCCAGAGCATCGCCCGGTGACTCCGTGACAGATGGGTCCACCGTAAACGCTCGAAGATCGGAGACCCATCTGGCCGATGTAATGGCTACTAGAAAAACTGTCTTCCAGGACAGGTATAGCAGTGAGCAAGTTGCCAACGGCTCGAATGGCGGAAGCATAAGCCTGTTTAGGACTAGGTTGAGGTCCCAGGTAGGGGCAGGGTGGTGTACTTGGGGGCAGAGGCGCTCCAGGCCCTTGAGAAATCTAGTAACTAAAGGGTGGGAAAACACAGAGTGGCCACTCTCTCCTGGATGGAATGTGGAGATGGCCGCCAAGTGCACCCTCAAAGAAGATATTGCCAGCCCTGCTGCTTAAGAGACCAGAGGTAGTCCAAGATAGTGGGGATCGAGACCTCAGAGGGAGTAGCATTCTGCGTTTCACACCAGCAGGAGAAACGTTTCCACTTGGCCAGATACGTTGACCGAGTGGAAGGCTTTCTGCTACTCAGGAGTATATGTTGTACAGGAGCGGAGCAGTGTAACTCTGATCTGTTTAGCCACGCAGGAGCCACGCCGTGGGGTGAAGGGCCTGCAGGTCCGGGTGGTGAAGATTACCGTGGTCCTGCGTTATGAGGTCCGGGTGGAGTGGCAGGGTAATTGGTCTGGCTATGGACAGGTTGAGCAGTGTGGTGTACCAGTGCTGTCTGGGCCACACTGGTGTGATCATGATTAGATGTGCTCTGTCCCTGCGGAGTTTTATCAGGACCTTGTGAACCAGCGGGAACGGTGGGAAGGCATAGAGCAGGCAGTGCTTCCACGACATGAGGAATGCGTCCAAGATCGATCCTGGTGAAAGACCTTGGAAAGAGCAGAACGCTTGGCATTTCCTGTTCGTGCGAGAGGCGAACAGGTCCATGTGGGGAAAGCCCCACTTCTGGAAGATCGAATGAATAACATCTTGTCTTATCGACCATTCGTGACAGAGGAAGGATCTGCTCAGCTGATCCGCCAGAGTGTTCCAAACCCCTGGGAGAAAGGATGCTACCAGGTCTATCGAGTGGGCTATGCAGAAGTCCCAGAGTTGGATGGTCTCCTGACATGGGGGGGGGGAGATCGAGTCCCTCCCTGTTTGTTGATATAATACATGGCCGTTGTGTTGTCGGTAAACACTGGGACACAACAGCCGTGTAGATGCTGCTGGAATGTCTGGCACGCCAGGCGGACCGCCCTCAGCTCTCGGACATTTATGTGAAGCGCCAGCTCCTGCGATGACCAAAGGCCCTGGGTACGAAGATGTCCGAGGTGAGCCCCCCATCCGAGAGATGACGCGTCCATTGTCAGGGACAGTGAGGGTTGTGGCAGATGGAACGGTAACCCTGCACATACCAGAGAGGGGGTTAGCCACCAGTCGAGGAAGCGTAGGGTGTTCGGGGGAATGGTAACTATTGCGTCTATTGGGTCCCTGCCCGGATGGTAGACCAAATTGAGCCACGTTTGGAGGGGTCGGAGGCGGAGCCTGGCATATTTGGTCACATAAGTACATGCAGCCATGTGACCTAGGAGACTGAGACAGGTGCGAGCCGAGGTCGTCGGGAAGTTCTGCAGACCTTGAATGATCATCGCCATTGCCTGGAATCGTGGCTGGGGTAGGTAGGCCTTGGCTAAATTGGAGTCCAGGGTAGCTCCTATGAAGTCTAGCCTTTGTGTGGGGACCAGGGTGGATTTCTCCGTACTGAGCATCAGGCCTAAATGTGTGAATAGGTCCCTGATAATGCCTACGTGCTGCCTGACCTGTGACTCTGAGGTTCCTCTGATGAGCCAGTTGTCCAGATACGGGAATATGTGTATCCGACGTCGGCAGAGGTGTGCGGCGACTATGGCCATACACTTTGTAAACACCCTTGGGGCTGTGGAGAGGCCAAAGGGGAGGACCGTGAATTGGAAGTGCTGGTGGTTGGCTACAAAGCGAAGATACCTCCTGTGTGGAGGAAATATGGCGATGTGAAAGTACACATCCTTCATATCGAGGGCAGCATACCAGTCTCCAGGATCCAGGGACGGGATAATGGTCCCCAGGGAGACCATGCGGAACTTCAACTTTATCATGAACTTGCTGAGGCCTCGCAGATCTAGGATAGGCCTGGGCCTCCTTTCGACTTGGGGATCAGAAAGTAACGGGAGTAAAACCCTTTGCCCTTTTCGTCTATTGCTCCTCTATTGCTCCTATGGCGAGGAGCATCTGCACCTCTTGTAGGAGGAATTGCTAGTGAGAGGGGTCCCTGAAGAGGGACTGGGTTGGAGGGTGGGAAGGCGGAGTTGAAACAAATTGGAGGTGGTATCCTTGTTTCACCGTGCGTAGGACCCAGAGGTCTGATGTCAATTGGGACCACGCCAGGAGGAAGTAGGAGAGGCGGCTGGAGAAGGGAAGAAAAGGATCCTGTCCTGAAACTGGTATGCTGTCCTCGGGCGTACCTTCAAAAGGCAGACTTAGATCCCGCTGGTGGTTTTGAGGGGCCGTGGTTTTGGCCCCCTTGGGGTCCAGACTGGCGTCTACGGCCACCCCGCCCACGCTGTCTGCTAAAGTCTTGCCTGTGTCTGGGCACAAAGTAAGGGTGGTAAGTCTGGGGACGGAAAGGTCTGCGTTGGGTCACAGGTGTATGCATGCCCAAAGAATGCATGATGACCCTGTTGTCTTTCAAGCTTTGTAGCCTGGGGTCAGTCTTCTCCGAGAACAGACCCTTACCATCAAAGGGTAAGTCCTGGATGGTATATTGTAACTCAGGCGGGAGGTTGGAAACCTGTAGGCATGAGATGCATCTCATGGTGATACCGGAGGCCAGAGTTCAGGCTGCCAAGTCGGCCGCATCTAGAGAAGCCTGGAGGGAGGTTTTGGCTACCTTTTTCCCTTCCTCTAGGAATGCAGCAAATTCATGGCGGGAGTCCAGCAGGAGTAGTTCTGTAAATCTACCCACCTCCGCCCAGGTGTTGTAGCTATAATGGCTCAGTAGAGCCTGCTGATTTGCCACCCGGAGCTGTAGGGTGCCTACCAAATACACCTTGCAGCCGAGTAGGTCCATCCGTCTAGCCTCCTTTGACTTTGGGGCTGGCACCTGTTGACCATGGTGCTCCCTCTCATTGACCGATTGGACAACTAGTGAGGAGGGTGGACATATAGATACTCATACCCTCGAGAGGGTACCACGTATTTTCGCTCGACTCCCTTTGCCATAGGAGGAATGGAGGCTGGGGACTGCCATAAGGTATCGGCATTGGCTTGGATGGTCCTGATGAAAGGCAAAGCCACTCTAGTGGGGGTATCTGCCAACAGGATGCTCACTACAGGCTCCTTGACCTCTGGGACTTCCTCCACCTGGAGGTTCATATTGAGCGCTATCCCCCTGAGGAGGTCCTGATGGGCTCTTAGGTCTACTGGAGGCAGTCCCGAAGAGGAAGTCCCTGCCACTGCCTCATCTGGAGAGGAAGAAGATGAAATGCCAGGGACGAGTGGGTCCTGTATGGCCTCTTGCTCATGCGCCAGTTCCTGCTCCAGCGGCACAGGGGAACCCGGTGGGTGGACTATCAGCTCCTCCATCCCGGGTGAAGGAGGACGGCTAACTGTGGCCTCTGGTGCTCGGTGCTATGAAGAAGCAGAGCAGGCCGGAACTAGCAGAGCACCTTGGGCCTGGTGGTACGCCCAAGGTGTCCAAAAGGACCACTGGTGAGGTCCTGGGTCCTGAGACCGGGCTTCTTGAAAAACTCCAGTAGGCACATCCACATCGCGGTCTTAGTCATAGTAGCTGTCCGCGTGGGACGACATCGATGTATGTCTGGATGGTCATGGAGGAGCGGAGAAGCCTTGTGCAGATGTTCCAACGGACCTCGCTCGCCTATGTATCGGGGACCGGTGCCGGGACACATATCGGTACCGGGATCGAAACTGGGACCTGCGACCAGATTGGTGCTAAGAGGTAGACCGAGATCTCGAATCCCGGTGTCGTGAATGGCTTCGGGAGGCACGGTGCCTGGAGCGGTGCCGAGAACTGGAGCGGTGCCGCGTGTAGAGAGCTGGTGAATGGGAATCCAATCGGTGCCGTGAGTCTGACCAGTGCTGTGTAGTAGAACGGTGCCGGGACTGCGAGCGGCGTCGAGAGCGGGAGCGCCGTCTGGACCTGGAGCATCTGCGGGACCGCGATCGTGAGCAGTGCCGGTCCGCTGCGCCAACAGAGGGTGGTCTAATCAAGGTCAGCTTGCCTATGGATTGGATTACCCTCACCGGCGGTGCCGGAGGTAGAGGCAGTGCCGCGTCTGTCAAGGCGATCAGGTCCTTCGCTGCTGAGAATGCCTCTGGCGTGGACGGCATAGTGAGCTCTACCACGGCATGCACCGGGGAGCTAACAGGCGCCGGACTCGACGGCCCTTGTGGGACCAGAATCGACGGTGCCGATTTAGTCAGTGCCGCGGAGGGTGTCAGCGGAGGGCGATCCGACCTAGGCATACTCTCTGGCTGCGGTGCGGGCGGTGCCGAAGCAGCAGGAGTCTTGGCCTTTCTCAACCTCAGGGAGAGAGAGCATCATGGAGCCGACTTCAGTGCCGGCGACGTCTGGTGCCGAGGGTCTTTGGGTGTAGCGGTGCGGTCCGGTGCCGTGGAGGCGCTTCTGCTCACCGACTGACCAGCGCTCGGTGTCGAAGCTGGAGGGGTGAGAGCCGCCTCCATGAGGAGCTGTTTAAGCCTGATGTCCCGCTTTTTTGTTCGTGGCTTGAAAGCCTTGCAAAAGGGGCACTTAGCTGTCAAGTGAGATTCCCTGAGGCACTTCAAACAGGAGTTGTGCGGATCTCCTGTCAGCATCGGCCTGTGGCAGGCCGAGCAGTTTGAAACCCGGTGAGCCGGGCATGGGCTCCGGCACCGGGTGCGGGGAAGGGGCTACTCCCCGAACCCCGCTAATTATTACTGAACTAACTATACTATCAAGGAAGAAACATATAACTCTCTCTCTATACATATCTATATCTATAAAAGAATTATAACTATATACACGATAACGAACAAGAAACTACGAGTAGCTAGGGGGAGTGGAGGTCAGCTAAGCCGCACTCCACTGTTCCAACGACGGACACGGGCGGTAAGAAGGAACTGAAGGGTGACTGGCTTGGCTGGGGTATATATCCGGTGCCACAGCGGCGCCACTCCAGGGGGCGCCCAGCTGACCCACCGAGTGTTGCTAGGGTAAAAAGTCTTCCGACAAACGTGCACGCGACGCGCGCACACCTAACTGGAATGGATATGAGCAATCACTTGAAGAAGAACTAATATGATTCGAAGCAAACGTCCACTTTGCAAGAGAGTTTGTGATAAATGTGTAATTAGTGAACAGTGATGAGATGGCGTTGCATGTATTCAAGTGTTTTCAAACATATTAACTTGATTTCATCCACTATAAAGCCCTCCCGTGTAGACAAGCCGTTAATTTTATTTTTCCTGTTATGTTTCTAAGCTGTTGTCTGAACTGCCTCACTCATCTCTATTGATTGGTAACTGAAATCTAAAGAAGATAGATAACAATGCTGGTATTTAAAACACTTCACTGCAGAAACACTCAATCAAAGGGCTTGTCTCACTTTCTAAAGTGCCTCCCCCAGGAGCCAAAAGCCTCAACAGCTTCCTATGCAGCTGCTAAAATCTTCAGCTTCCTCCTCACAACTTCCACAGTGCAGCTTGTTGACCCTGGCAGAGCAGAAAAGCATGGAGACAATGAGAAAGAAACTGAATTTAACACTAAAATAAATAATTCTGGGGCAAGTGACTTGATCAGGTTGGTTGCCTTCATACTGAATTAAATAAAAATGTACCTTCTAGACATTTATTTTATGTGTCACTGCACAAAAATGTCAAAGAATGCAGGGACCTTGCAATAGGATTTAGACCCAGCCTGCTGCAAATTGCCCAGGGCCTTGACTATAAGCAATCAATGGTACCTGCCATTCAGAATTTGTAGGCATGCCCCAGCTACCCAGCATACCTGTTGCAGCATTCAACAGGCAGTGAATGAGAACAGGGTTAAGACTGAGGAGACCTGGATTCTATTCTTGACTGCTACCAGCTTGCTGCATGTCCTGCACCAAGTCAATTCTCTCTATGGGAATAATACTGCCTTTGAACTTCTAAAGTGCCTAGAAGCTACAGAAGAAGAAAAAAAAAAAAAGGACACAGGCTATTCTTTCCAGCCCCTTCACCTGTATCCCCATACTGGATGCCTTGAGCTAGCCTGCCTTATACTGGCAAATTGGCTCTGGGACCTATTGCATAACCGGCACAGCTTCTCTTTCCCAGCCACCTAGGACAGCTCAGAAGAACGGATAGGAAAAGGTTGACAGAGACAAGGTGGTTGAAGTAATATTTTTAATCGATGAGAGAGACAAGCCTGAGTTACACAGAACTCTTCTTTAGGTGTGGGAAACGTATCCAGAGTGTCACAGCTAAATACAAGGTGAAAGATTGTTTAGTAGCTAAACACATAATCTAAGAGATCATTCAAGATGACGTGGCCTGTTAATACCTGTGCAGTCACAGAACAAGGGGGATTAGCAGGCTACAGATTGTTGTAAGAAGCTGTAAATTCAGTGTCTTTCTTTTTCACTGTCTAGCAGAGAGTTAAGAATTTAAGCTTCCAAGCTCATCTTTTGAAGTTGTTGTGCAGGTTTCCTTTGAGGATGAGGACAGGGGTCAGATACAGAGTGATCGCTTTGTGCAAAGTGTTTGCTCAGGGGTGATACTGGGTTTTTGTCTTTTACTTTTTTCTTTGTGAGTCAGAGCATAGTGATTGGCTGGTTACACCTACAGAGTTGCTATGGGGCAGTTAGTACACCAGATGAGCTACACCACATCATGATGGGCACGTTAGATCCCGGGATCCCGACAGGTGTGTTATGTGGGTCACTGATCATCATACCCATACTTTCTCGCCAATACCTTGGGAACAACATAGCTAGCACACCACAGCAAACAAGGAGAAGGTTTTGCAGTTTCCCTCAGTTTGCTTTCCTGATATCTGTCACCCTTATGGTGCATTAGGAATGCCCATCCTTTATTCAGCTCATGGGGACAAGCTTCTCTATTACGTTCTATACCACAATCAGTGGCTGTGCAAATGATTATGACTGACCAGGCAGCAGATGGGCTCATAGGCAACAAAGACCTGGTATTATGCAGAAGTCTCTTGTAACAAAGATGGAAGAAGAGCAGCAAAAACTCAGCAGACTGATCAATACAACATTCTCCTTGAAGTTCCAGTGGGTTTGTGGTTTGTAAATGCCCTCCCCAGAGAGCTTTGCCAGACCAGCTCCCTCTTTATTCCATTTTGTCCCACTCACAATGGGCCATGGTCACAAGAACTGAGCTAACATGGAAAAATAAACAATCCTCCAACTTCACATCTCCCAGAACATCCTAGCTTCTACACTAAGTCCCTAGAGGCAGAAGTGCCTCATTGTGTGTCTCATGCAGTGCAATCCATAGGTGCTGGAACTAGGGTGTTGGGGGAGCTGCCATACCCCCTGGTTTGAAGTGGTTTCCATTATACACAGGGTTTATGGTTTGGTTCAATGGATCTCAGCACCCCCACTATAAAAATTGTTCCTGCACCCCTGGTGCCACCACACTGTAAGTGCTGTATAAAATACAAAGGACTATTCTTCTTTAATGTGTCAACCTTACAGTTCCTCTTCACTGACAAAGTACAGGCCAGCACTTAAACCAACGAGCTGAATGTTTGATTTTATCAGGTCATCTTCATTAGGGATTCAATTGCAGATTTTTCAGGCAGCTTCTGCAGTGAGTGAGTGATAGTGATGAGAGTTTGCAATCTCCTCCCAGCATCCTAGTCACCACCTGCATCAGCACCTCAGGTTTACAGAAGTGTCTGGATGTGAGTGCATTCCAGAGGTTCTCCCACAGATGCCCATAATCCATATACTTCCCCCTTCCCAACATTCCCAGCCTGACCCCACCATGCATGTCATTCTGCTAACATGGCAGCCCCAGCTCCAGAGCCATAAGGAGATAACTTGGTCTTCTTATGGGCTTAAAAGAAAAGCACAAGTGGGACCATTTGAGACAAGTAAGCTAACCCTCCAAGCATACAGGGACAGACCAATGACCCATTGAGCTCAGTAGTCCACCTCCAAAGAGCGGGTACTGTCAGTTTGCTTGGAGCAATACATAGCAATTCAACTGTGACTGTGGTTAGTGCAAGTGCAGAGGATATTCAATTCATTCACATCTAATTCTCTGGAGAATCTAACTACAGCTTTGCCTCAGCAACATCTTTAGACAGCAAGTTCCACAAGTCAATTATCTGCTACACAAAGAACATTCATACCATCTTTGTATGTCAGGCTGGCGGTGAACTTTTTGCCATGGCTGCGTGCGTAGTCCTGAAGGTTTGGGGCACTGGAGGAGCCTCCGAGCACAGTAGTGCTAAATAGTCCTGTACACTGCGACCCTGGAAAGGCGTGGGAGGGCATTAGTATTACATCTCCACAGCATGCAGCTACAGAAGACATCAGCAGAGTTAGCAGGGGAGAAGTAATCTGCCCCATCTCCAGGAGATGAATCTCCAGAAGGGCCTGATGCCGGAGAAGCCAGCAATCCCCTCCAAAAGAGATCAGCACTGGGCACAGCATTGGGATCTTGGTATTTGGAGATGAGGAAAGTTGCCTTACTGCACGATAATCAACCATGCAGGGTTTACTGTCACTTAGCTTTCCGCCTCCTGACCCAGGAGACGCATGTTGAGTGCTAGGATATCTATCCATCCACTTCAGTTATTTAGGATACCTAATCCCCTTAATATGTAAGCACCAACAGCAAGCACTGCCCTTCTGCCTTCCCTCCAGTTCTCTTGTGCAGAGATTTTGCTAGTTCCATAGAAAGCAGCCAGCACTGCAGCACAGAGGAGGAGAAAGCAGGGAATAAATCTAGAGAAAAGGGAGTATCTATAGCCCAATCAGGATTTTTCAAGTAATGAGGAATCTGCTGATCAGGAAATAGACAGCTTTCTCATGTCTCTACTGAGTACAGAGAAAAGACTGGACACCCAGCTGGTGATGCGTCACCATACTCGGCACTGGGCTGCTGATGCCAGACCTCTACCCATCAGCACTGGGGAAAGAAATCTATCCAGAGAGACATTTTTCAAGTTTTCAGATATACAAGCTGCTGCCCCGATCAGTCCATAGGTCTCTCCAGTCCAGGATTCTGCCTTGATGTTTCAGAAAGGCCAAGTGACCCACAATGCTCCTCACCAACTGTGAGAAGCTATACAGGGCACAGTCCTGCCTGAGTCCTGGGGCTTGCAAACCATCCATTTATGCCCCCACTGTCGCACTGCAGACCTACTTAGGGCTTTCTCTTTTCTTTCTTGGTTAAGACTTTCCAGTTGTACAAAGGAAAAACCACCCAAACAAAACTAACCCAACCCTAATTAAACCATGGCTTTGCTTTCTGCATCCACGGTTATATGCTCAGCTAGAAATCTGTTCTTAAAAAAAAGAATCACAATATATTAAGCCAAGAGTTTTGTTGAGAGTCTGAAAATGACTGCCACATATTGTGTCATTCTGCCTGTTCTGGATGCCTCTATAAAAGTATGCTCCTCCATAAATTAAGTGTCCTAAATTTTTACTATCCACAATTAATTGCTGGCTCTTTTTTCCAGGCAGTTGGCAGTGCATATCTAGATTTAACTTACATAACACAGTAGGTTTATGACCTTTTACATTATATGTAACTATAACCTATAAACCCAGAAGAACGATGGTCTGTAGAAAAGGCAGATAACTAGGAAGTCATCATTCTATTCCCAACCCTGAAACAGGCTCATTGTGTGCAGAGTCACTCAGGTCAAAATTCTCAAAAGGAGTCTCTGATTTTGGGTGCGCAAGTTGATCCCTTAGGATTTTCAGATGCGCTGTACACCCTCGGCTCCCATTGACTTCCGTCAGAGTGATATGAGCTCAGCACACTGAAAACCAGGCACAAGAGGTCACCATCTGGACACCCAAACACTGGTCTTTGCCTCTCAGAGTCACAGTGCTCCCTGGAATGCTTTGCACACCACATGGTAATGAATGTGGTTTAAGTGGTGGCTTGATGGTTGGGCATTTGGAACATGGTTCATATCAGTCAAGGAAAGCAATTTTGTTTATCCATATTGTGATCCAAAACTATTAACTGTGGATGCAACAGAGTGTAAGTCCTTGCTCTCAAGAGGGGAATCCCTCCAGGAGTGGGGAGGTGCTACACATGCTGCTCTCTCTCCCTTTTTTTTTTTTTTTTTTTTTTTAAAAACACTCCTTGAACAGTACAGGTCCAGGTACCTAAAAGCTGTTGACTTTACACTTATCTACAGTTTTCCTCCTTTAACTTGATAGCATTCTACTCTCCGCACCACTACCCTTCCTCAAATTCAGCCCTTTTAAAACCCGTCATAGGCTTGGCTTCATGGACATCTCACGGCATGCTGATTACTCACCCTGAGAAGCATTTCTTTTGACTGAGTTTAAATTTATTGACCTTTAATTGACTAACCCTTGTTCTCAAATTATGGGGCAGCATCAAAACTCAGGACTGATCAATTTTTGCTATTGTATCCATAATGTCACTTCAGACAGATTCCCTTTAATTCATATTCCCAACTCCTTTTTTATTCCCCTAGAGTAAATGCAGCAATTTTAGTCTTTGAGTCTCTCATCAAGTACCCACATTAACTACCCTCGCTGTTCTGTCTCTGGGCCTCCCAAGCTCAGTTCTTCTACAGCCAAGGCACCCAGCACTGGACATACTGATCCAGATAAGGATGTACAGTGATGGCCTATTTTTCTATGCTAACGTCTATTTGCTGCTGTCTTCACTGAGCTCCTCAGGGCCTTAGCATAAGAATTCTTCATCAGGGTATCCTTCCTCAGAGAATTGATAGAGGGATGCAGAATCTTTCCCACCCAGAGCCCTGCTTTGTACCTAAGACTGAACGCAAACTCCTCACCCCAAAAGATGATCCCTTCAGCTGGAGGTCTGAACCTTACTGGGAGCAGGCACAGCGATGAAATTTGGCACTGTTATTATCTGTTCCAGAGAGAAACAGGAGCTCAGTCTCCAGGCCTCCCAATTTGCCATTTGACACCAGTTCTAAATTCCACATTTAACTCAGAGATTCCCCTGGTGTATCTATGGAACATTATTTTGTTTTCTCATATGTCATCTGATTTTCTCCTCTCTCCTTCTCCTGGCTGATCCTCAGCTAACTGCAAAGCACTCTGGGATTTTTAGTCTGTTCATGGACTCACCTCTGTATTCCACCGAGAGACAAATTCCTTTTTCTTAGTTTTTCAAAGGAGTAGTGTTTGCTGAGTGTGAAGCAGCTAGCTCAACACAGCACCTTTCCTGTCAGAGTCTTCATGAGAAAGAGACAGCCTGCAGAAAATATCCTTCCAAAGGAACAGGAATTTCCATATGCGATCACATCAAAGATCAATTCAGACCTGGAACCATCACCTACTGCTATTCTGGACCAGAAGAGTGGCCCATCCACTTGGTATCCCCCTCTCCCTGACGCACTAGATCACACCAATAGACCGTTTAGTCAAGTATCCTGTCTCCAGCTGTAGCCAGGACCAGATGCTTCATAGAAAGATGTATATTATTTCCATATCTCACTGGGCAATACTATCCCATACAGGGAAATTGATTCCTAACTCTATAACTCATTCATTTTCTGAAGCAGGACTGTGGATGACTCTTGTAATTTTATCCTGAAATTGTGACACTTAGCATAAAATGACACTATTTTTCAATCAGCTTTTAAAAGGAGTTAATTCAGTTCATACAACCAGAACAATTATTTGGGAACCATCTGTTGCTGCAAAGCTGCAGAAGAGGCATCAGGCTTGGTCAGCCAGCAAGTGCTAAGAGGACAGAGGCATGCAGGGATGTGAACACCTCCCAGTGCAGCCAGGGGAGATCACATCTCCCAGAAGACAAGCTTAGAGATTGTGCTACAACGTAATTATGACACCAAACAGCAGAAATAGAACACAAAGAAGCAAACAAATTGAGTAGCAAGAGCTCCATGTCTAATCACTTGGCTGAAGAGATACAAACCCACTGAGAGACAGAGAGAGAAAGAGAAGCTCATGACTATTCTTTGATCTGGCTAGCTCAGTACAATTGGTCAGGTCAGAGAGAATGAGCTTGTGGAACTGCAATGCTTTTATATGGATCATTTCTCCATAAAGACTCTACACAACTTACCCCCTCCATCTCTCAAGCTGTGCCTGTGGCCCTCCCCTTTCCAGTGGAACATTTTAAGGGCTCCAGCAAAGTAAACTCAACTCAAACTTACTGTGATGATAGCTCAGGAGGGGATGGTAACAGTGCTATACCCAGGGTCCTCTCCTGTCTTCTCCCTTTGGTGTTTGCAACCATTCTGGTTTTATAACAGAGTACTAGCATTCATCCTTCTCCCTCCATGGCAATAGATTAAGAAACACCACCAGCCAGTCACTGGCAAGGCCACTTAGTGGGAAGTAGGCACAACCTGACACTGGAGCAGGACTTGCTCAAAGCCCAGCAGTAACAACAGGTGGCAGTGGCTAACAGACCCACCCACAAGAATAGGTGCTGAAGCCCAAGCCAGAGGGAGATCCAATCTAAGACTAGCTGTCCTTCCTACTCCTCCCCACACATAGAGAACACACATCTCAGTTGTGAAGGGGATTAATCTAGGTTTCAATAAAGCCAGACAAATGCATTAGGAAGGAAGAGACCCATGAACAGGTAATAGATGCATTGTCCCTTTAAATACATCAGAGAAATAAATACCAGGGAGGGAGAGAAGTTATTTAAGTTAGGCACTAATGTTCACACAAGAACAAATGGATATAAACTGGCCGTCAAACTAGTTCAGGCTTGAAATTAGAAGAAGATTTCTGACCATCAGAGGAGTGAAGTTCTGGAACAGTCTTCCAAGAGAAGCAGTGAGGACAAAAAAAAAAATCTAACTAGCTTCCAGAGTGGGTTTGAGAAGTTTATGGAGGGGAAAGTATGATGGGACTGCATACAATGGCATGCAGCCGATCTGTGAGTGCGAATAACAAATACCCTCAACGGTTGGCGATGGGACACTATATGGGGAGGGCTCTGAGTTACTACAGAGAATTCTTTCCTAGGAGTCTGCTGTTGGGTCTTGCCCACATGCTCAGGGTCTAACTGATGGCTATATTTGGGGTCAGGAAGGAATTTTCCCCCAGGTCAGAATGGCAGAAGCCCTTGGGAGTTTTCACCTTCCTCTGCGGCATGGGTCACTTGCAGGTTTAAACTAGTGTAAATGGTGGATTTTCTGTGACTTGAAGTCCAGTAACTCAGCCAGAGGTTATGGGTCTATTACAAGAGTTGCAGGGTGAGATTCTGTGGCCTGCAATGTGCAGCAGGCCAGACTAGATGATCACAATGGTTCCTTCTGACCTTACAGTCTATGAGTTTTTATGAACCCAAATCCACCTAAGAAGAAAGGCGCATCCCCAACAACCCTGGCTCCACAAGTAACCCACCAGCACAGAACCCTCAGTGCAGACACAGAGACCTCTGCAGAGCAGTGATCATGGGGGCCACACATGCCCCCCTCACAGAACTGATCACTTGGTGCCATTTGTTCCTGCAACTTACTCAGTACTGCTGAGACTCTACAGTGCAGATGACTAGTGAGAAGAGTGGTTTTGTACCGACAATCCAGTTAAAGATCCATAGACTCGGAGAAGTTAAGGGCCCTTTTTGCACCTCAGTGGAGCCTGCAGCAGCCTCTCCCAATACTGAGTGAGGTCCAGGGAAAGCCAAGAGCAGGTAGTCAGGGATATTAGATCTTCACAGAGTACTAAACAGAGGGCCAGCCATCAATGCCTGAATCTCTCTGATACTGCCATATCAAGCATTCAGTCTTCAGGGACAGACACTAAAACAACCTTCACCTAATGGTTCAAGAGAAGATTCCATTAACTGGGTGAGAATTAAGTTCAAATCCTAAGATGGGGTTTGTGCACAGATGTGGAGGAAAGACTCAGGGCCTTTTAGATATCTCTTGGCTGTAGAATGTCTAAAAGTCAGAAAACAGGGACTTGAACTAGTGCTGCTACTAGGACGACTTTGGCCATGCCTCAAAGATGACCTGCGAAGATGTTTAAGAAAATCGGTTTGCCCCTACTTTGCCGCTTTCTGGTGTATAATGGCAGCCTGAAAGGTCTGAAGCTTGTGACTTTTTTTTAACCTTAGGAACATCAGGAATATCAAGTCTGGTCTACCCTGCTTTTGCTTTCTTGGAGTTTAAATGTGAACTCTTCCACCTAAATTAAAGATTAAAAAATCTGCCTCTTTAACAAAGACATTTTTCTCCTAAACATTCTAGGGTACGTTTACACTGAGATACAAACCCACAGCACCAAGTCTCATAGACCAGTCAGCTGACTCGGGCTCGCAGGGGTGAAAACTGCAGTGTAAACATTTGGGCTCGGGCTGGAGCCCAGGCTCTAAGACCCTCCCCTCTCATGGGGTCTCAAGAGTCCAGGCTCCAGCCCGAGCCTGAACATCTACACTGCAATTTTAAAGCTTCCCAGCCTGAGGCCCATGAGTCCAAGTCAGCTGACCTAGGCTAGCACGGGCCTGTGATCGCAGTGCAGACATAACCTTAGACTCTGGAGCTCAGTGACCTGCTAAACAAAACCCAGAATTTTAAAGTGTGGTGAAAACTCCCTTTCCCTCTCAATTGCTCAGGTTTTACTTTCTTGCAATACTATACTTGCACTAGTTCTACAGTGGCCATAGAGCCTTCCAAGGAGACAAGAACTGAATTTATAATGTTAAAGAACAAGAAAAGCAGAATTTTCTTTTGACAAAACCCGGCAGGACTTCTTCATACAACATAAAAAAAGCAACAAAATGCACAGGCTCATTTACTTTCCCTTGGAACAGCCAAACTTTTAGGTACAGTAAATATTCCAGGACTGCAGAGACAGAGGCAGGTGCTAGAACTGTCGCCTTCTGTATTGTCCAGAGTGAACACCTCCAGCACCTTGCTGCACAGAGCTGTTTTATGGATAGTTTGCAATCTCCCACAAAAATGTGCTATCCTTCTAAACCATCATTATCTGCATCTGTTACGGTTTTGCTTTGCAGGCAGGCAGCAGCAGAGACTTGGTCTCTGGATAGAGAATTTGACTCTGTTTCTGCAACAGGAGTTCTGGGAGCATTAGGAGGCTCTGATCAACAAAATCCAAATTCTGGCCTGACAGAACAGCACAGTCATGGCTTTCTTAACCTTGTACCAAATGTTTGGCTCAACTAGGCAACTTGACAAAGCTCCAACACAATCTGACTTCAGTGCCTGGGCCACAAATACTCAACAGTGCGGGGAGGGATAGCTCAGTGGTTTGAGCATTGGCCTGCTAAACCCCGAGTTGTCAGCTCAATCCTTGAGGGGGCCACTTAGGGATCTGGGGCAAAATCAGTACTTGGTCCTGCTAGTGAAGGAAAGGGGCTGGACTCCATGACCTTTCAGGGTCCCTTCCAGCTCTAGGAGATAGAATATCTCCATTACTGAAAAAAACCAACAGTGGGAGTCTGTGCTAAAAATACTTGCAAATAGTGCCCAGAAGTTTTTTCAACAGCTTCAGCTGGCACTCTACCTAGGAAAAGCTAACCAGATCAGCGATGGGTGCTATGAGCCATCACCATTGAACAGACAGTGGTTGGTGAGTGATCTCCATTGCCTTGATGAGGCCAAAAAATCTTAACATGAGGAAGAACGGATTATAGACAACAATCCATCTATGGGAAGAGCATGGCAAATGAATAAATTAACCCAGCTGTGATTCAAAAAGCATGCCCATTTCAGCTCTATATAGAATCCACATACATCCACATCTCAGATTTTGGCCAGTAACTTTCCTTCTCTCTGCTGAGGATAAAATAGTGCACCGTGAAATATGCTGCCATGGGAGCAGAAACCTGCTCTGCAATTATGCATCTGCTACAAAAGGTAACGTGTGCACTTTCAGCAGTAAGGACCTTGGCTGTGTGAGGAGCTCAGGAATGAAGGAGATAGAGAACTGCACAGGAAACGTATTGTATGCTGTAACGTGTGTTACATAAGAGGACATAATACATACACAGACATACATGGAACTTGAGCCAGATGGACATGTGGAGGGATGGACAGATGCACACAGAGAGAGAGAGGTACAGGTGGACAGGTCGAGTACAGGCTCGTACCTAGGCCACTTTGCTTCATTTCAGTAGATTGTCTGGAGTAGGAGGAGAAGAGGCGATACCCTCCAGTTTTGGAAGAGGACTCGGACAGCACCTGTAGAAATAAGAGGAATGCTGACTGCACCATTAAGGATTCCTGGCTGCTCTACCCACCACCGTCAAAGCACTTCACAAATGTTAGTAAGAGGTGGAGAGGATGTGTCTCATTTTAACAACTGAGGGGAAGGGACAATTGGACAAGCACAAAGAGCCAATCTGTGCCTGATTCTCACTGGCAGTCACAGAGAGTTGTTAAGCGTTGACCTGCCTTTTGCATCTTTAGAAATCTCCCCCTAAGGAACTTGGCACAAAGCTGAGAATAGACTCCCATGTTCCAGCTCTGATCACCAGAGGATTTCCCCTCTAGGGCACACACAACCCATGTCAGCACCACCAAGTGCAGATGTTTCCACATAAGAATAGCCATACTGGGGCCAGACCAAGGGTCCATCCAGCCCAGTATTCTGCCTCTGACAGTGGCTGTGGTAGCAGATGGCAGAACAAAACAGGGCAATTTCAAGTGATCCATCCCCGTCATCCAGTCCCAGCTTCTGGCAGTTGGAGCTTTAGGGACACTCAGAGCATGAGATTATGTCCCTGACCATCTTGGCTTATAGCCACTGATGGACCTATCTTCCATGACCTTCTCTAATTCTTTCTTGAACCCAGTTTAAAAAAAAAAATTATAGTTTTGGCCTTCACAATATCCCCTGGCAACGAATTCCACAGATCAACTGTGTGTTGTGCGAAGAAATAATTCATTTTGTTTACTCTGCTGCCTATTAAGAACCTGAGTTCACCAGATGAAATTGCATTATGAAAAGGGGTAAATAACTCTTCCCAATTCACTTTCTCTGCACCATTCATGATTTTATAGACCTCTATCATATTCCCCCCACCCTTAGTCATCTCTTTTCTAAACTGAACAGTCCCTTTTTTTTTTTTTAAATCTTTCCTCATATGGAAGCTGTTCCATACTCAATCATTTTTGTTGCTCTTCTCTGTATCTTTTCTATTTCGAACATATATTTTCGGAGATGGGGAAATCAGAACTGCATGCAGTATTCAAGATGTGGGCATACCATGAATTTATACAGTGCCACTATGATATTTTCTCTCTAATTCTCTCTCTCTTTCCTAATGGCGCCGAACGTTGTCAGCTTTTTTGACTGCCACTGCACACTGAACAGATGTTTTCAGATAAACTATGCACGACTCCAAGATCTCTTTCCTGAGTGGTACCAGCTAATTTAGACCCCATTGTTTTGTATGTGTAGTTGATTACATTTTCCAATGTGCATTACTTTGCATTTACCAACATTGAATTTCATCTGCCATTTTCTTGCCCAGTCATCCAGTTTAGGGAGATCCCTTTACAAACCTTCATAATCAGCTTTGGACTTAACTACCTTGAGTAATTTTCTATCACCTGCAAATATTGCCACCTCACTGCTCCTCTCCTTTTCTAGATAATTTATGACTATGTTGAGCAGCACTGGTTCCACTACAGACCCTTGGGGGACCCTGCTATTTACCTCTCTCCATTGTGGAAACTGACCATTTATTCCTACCTTTTGTTTCCTATCTTTTAACCAGTTACTTATCCATGAGAAGACCTTCCCTCTTATCCCGTGACTGCTTACTTTGCCTAAGAGCCTTTGGTGAGGGACCTTGTCAAGACTTTCTGAAAGTCCAAATACACTAGATCCATTGAATCACCCTAGGATCATCCCCAGACCATGGTTAATTTATTGTGTGCCAATCACCAAAAAGGCACTGGGATTTCATGGCTGACAATAATAAGGAAGGCCCAAGACAGCCAAAGATCCCTCCGCCCAGAACATCCCTTCCCCAGCCTCCAAGAAAACAGCTAGAATTAAGGCAAGTGAATAGTCCCAGAAAGGAGGACACACAGTGCTGAAAGCAGCTTGAAGGGGATTTGGATACTTGTGAGTCCCCACCACTGAGACAGTCCATCCAGACTGAGCCTGAGGACAGGGAGTAAGGCCAGCCCTGCTCAGTTCAGTTGCCCTGGCAGGACAGTGGATAGACAGTCCTATAAGTATATTAGCCCTATGGCAGATTAAGAACTTCATAATAAACCTCCACTGCACAATGTAAATCACAGATGGCAGGCACCACCCCTTCCCATGAGCCTACAGGAGGCAGATAGGCCATATGGCATCTTCCAGTTTAACTTCATGAGATAAGTGCAGAGTACTGCACTTAGGATGGAAGAATCCCATGCACTGCTACAGAATAGGGACCGAATGGCTAGGCAGCAGTTCTGCAGAAAAGGACCTAGAGGTTACAGTGGACAAGAAGCATCATTTTGGGCTGTATAAGTAGGGGTATTGCCAGCACATCGAGGGAACGTGATCATTCCCCTCTATTCGACATTGGCAAGGCCTCATCTGGAGTACTGTGTCCAGTTTTGGGCCCCACAGTACAAGAAGGATGTGGAAAAATTGGAAAAAAAGAGTCCAGCGAAAGGCAACAAAAATAATTAGGGGGCTGGAGCACATGACCTATGAGGAAAGGCTGAGGGAACTGGGATTATTTAGTCTGCAGAAGAGAAGAATGAGGAGGGATTTGATAGTTGCTTTCAACTACCTGAAAGGGGGTTCCAAAGAGGATGGATCTAGACTGTTCTCAGTGGTAGCAGATGACAGAACAAGGAGTAATGGTCTCAAGTTGCAGTGCGGGAGGTTTAGGCTGGATATTAGGAAAAAAAATTTCACTAGGAGAGCGGTGAAGCACTGGAATGGGTTACCTAGGGAGGTAGTGAAATCTCCTTCCTTAGAGGTTTTTAAGGCCTGGCGTGAGAAAGCCCTGGCTGGGATGATTTAGTTGGGGATTGGTCCTGCTTTGAACAGCGAGTTGGACTAGATACCTCCTGAGGTCCCTTCCAACCCTGATATTCTATGATACTCCCTCCTTCACCCCAAGCCCCCTCCTGCACTCCAACCCCTAGCCCTGAGCCCCCTCCCGGAGTTAGCACCTCAAACCCTTCCCTGCCTACCCCGGCTCCACACTGCTCCCAGAAAGGGCCAAGGGGTCCCTAGGAGGTGCGGGGAGCACATGGCTCCGTGCGCTGCCTCTCTCTGCAAGCACCGCCCCCGCAGGTCTCCTGGCCAATGGGAGGCGCGGGGGCAGTGCCTGAAGGCAGGAGCAGCGCACGGAGGGAGACCCAAGGCTGCGGGGCTGTGCTGGCTGCTTCTGGGAGCAGCGTGTGGTCAGGGTAGGCAGGGAGTCTGCCTTAGCGGCAGCAACATTGCACCACCAGAGATCGTAATCAACTGGGAGATCCTCTAGGATCGACCACTCGATCATGATCAACCGGTTGGTGACCACAGCCCTAACTCCTTTCATGGCAGTAACTCAGACCCTGGTACACTGTTCAAAGTGGAGTCCCAGAAAATGCAGCTTTTCTGCAATGATAAAACGGAGATGCCCAGTCTGGGCAAGAGGACTAGATCAGAGCAATTGAAACTATGGAGGGAGGGATAGCTCAGTGGTTTGAGCATTGGCCTGCTAAATCCAGGGTTGTGAGCCCAATCCTTGAGGGGTCCACTTAGGGATCTGGGGCAAAAATCAGTACTTGGTCCTGCTAGTGTAGGCACGGGGTTGGACTCAATGACCTTTCAAGGTCCCTTCCCATTCTAGGAGATAGGTATATCTCCTATTATTATTTTATACCTGCCCCATTACCTCCATGGACCCAGTTTTCCGGTTGCGGATCAAGGGCGATCTCCGCTGAATGCAGATTGGCTCAGACGGTTGGGGTGACCTTTCTTGTGCTTGGTCTGTCTCATCAATGCTCTTCACTTTGGAGAGATCCTCCATGCTGCCCTGGTTTGGCTTCTTATCATCATTCTGCATGAAGGAAATACTGGTAGCATCACTAACACAACTAGCAGTGCAGGCCCATGTGGGATTTATTGAGAGGAAAAACAGGCCCAGCAGAATTCCAGTCAGACACCTGTAAACATACTTCGTTTTGTACATCTCCCCACACCCAGCCCTGAAACCTGAGACAGACACACAGTACCCAGCCAGCCAGGAAACAATCCCTCAAATGACCCTCAGCTGCCAAATAAGCTACTGCAAGAGCAGGCCTGAGACATGGCCTGCTGGCCGATGGAAGCACTGCAGCATGCAGTGGAGCTGCTAGGTATGTGCGTATCAGAGTGTGACTAAGGATTCTGGGTCAGACTGCACCTGGCCCTGCTGTGAGCACACCAGAGCCTGCTCCGCCAGTATCACAAGGGCTCTTCTGAGCACATATGGGTCCCAGCCCCTTTTCTAAGGATGGGGGAGAGGTGGGCCTGTGGCTTCACCTCTTTCATTAGCACGCTGCTTTTCCCTCAGGGGCAGTGCAGTTGGTGTGCTCCACACCATCTCCCACAAGGCCTGTGCCTCAGTGACACAGGCAGGCCCTTCAAACAGGGCACAGTGACTGCAGACTCACTTCTGCTGATGCAGGCCGAAAGCCAAACCCTGTAGGGGCACTTCCATCTTCCTCACATCCCTTCACACCTGGGCTGAAATGCAGCTCCACATGAAAACGCTCCTCTGAAGATGGGTCCTGAGAACACAAAAATCAGCCCCACCTTCAGCTGTGATACTGGCCCTCAGCCCTTTCTCCTCCATGCCAAACAGCACACACCCCACGCACACCGCTTATGCGGAAATGCAGAAGCAATGAGACAAGCACAGACATGCTAACCTGGGCTTTATGTCTCACCCAGTAGCACAGAGCTCAGTATTATGTTTACCACAGTAACTTCCGGAGAACCCAATCAAGACTGCCCTATGCAAACATACCCAGAGACACTGCACCTGCCCTCCCTTCAAAACTGATCACACACTGGGGAAGGTGTGTCTTACACCTTCCTTGACTTTGGCTTTATAGATTATGATTTCCAGGACAACACAGGCCAGGGAATCTCACCCAGGATGCCTCCTGGCTGGGCTACAGCAGATCTTTGAGAAAGACACACCCAGTCGTGATTTCACACACACACACAGACTCTGAAGGAGAATCCACCATATCACTGGGCAAATTGTTCCCAGGGTTAGTTACTCTGACTGTTAAAACTTCCCACCTTATACTCTAGTTTAGATTCGTCTACTTTCAGCTCTTTTTTTCAAATCATGAACAGAGATATTTATTGAATACTTCTGTCTTTTCTGCATCATTATTGGCAATTTTATCATCTCTATCTAGTGCAGACTTACACCATTGCTAGGATTTTTTTCCTGGATATTTAAAAAAAGTCTGTTATTGTCCTCTTAATCCTACTATAGATTTTTGGCATTGATTCCTTTGGCATCCTGTATCAATTGTCTGCATTTCATGACTAAAAACATAAGAACTTCAGAATGGCCATATTGGGTCAGACTAAACATCTATCTAGCCCAGTATCCTGTCTTCTGACCGTGGCCAATACCAGGTGCCCCAGAGGGAATGAACAGAACAGGTAATCATCAAGTGATCCATCCCGTCACCCATTCCCAGCTTCTGGCAAATAGAGGCTAGGGACATCATCCCTGCCCATCCTGGCTAATAGCCATTGATGGACTCATCCTCCATGAACGTAGCTAGTTCTTTTTTTTAACACTGTTATAGTCTTTGCCTTCACAAGATCCTTTGGCAAAGAGTTTCACAGGTTGACTGTAGATTGTGTGAAACAAATGCTTCTTTTTGTTTTAAATCTGCTGCCTATTAATTTAATTCGGTGACCCTTAGTTCCTGTGTTATGAGAAGGAGTAAATAACACTTCTATTTGCTTTCTCCATATCATTCATGATTTTATATGCCTCTATAATACCCACCCTTAACTTTCTCTTTTCCAAGCTGAATAGTCCCAGTCTTACTAATCTCTCCTCATATGGAAGCTATTCCATACCCCCAATCATTTTTGTTGTCCTTTTCCAATTCCAATATTCTTTTTTGAGACGGGGCAATGTGGCAGGGTGGTTATCCTCTCCTGCCCTGCGGGGCTTGAAACAGCCCATGAGAGGGCTGTGGCTGGGGCAAGAAGCCTGGGCTGATTGGGGAAAGTAGGCTCAGCTGTGGCCATGCCCCAATCAGGCCTCAGCAGGCTCTATATAAGAGGGTGGGAGCCAGGAGCTCAACAGTCTCTCTCTGTGTTCAGGAAGAGAAGGGCCTGGCTGCAGGAAGGTTAACTAGGTATCTGGAGTGGAGCAGGGCTGGGGAAAGGCTAAGGGAGATGGGGAATTCTAGCCTAGGAAAGCCCCAGGCTGCAGACCTGATAAGGCCTATTAGGAGAAGCCCACAGGCAGTCAGAGGCAGCAGGTCCATACCTCTTTGCCTGTGATGAGTGGCTTATACTGCAGTCTGCCCCAGTGAATGGGAGCAAGATGGAGACTGGACAGTAGCCAAGACTGAGGTGAAGTGGGGATAGTGGGTAGGGGATCCCCTGGGAGGGGCAGACCCAGAATTGTGGGGGTACTGCCAGGGGGCAGCACCCAATTAAAGGGGCACTGGGGTCCTGGGAGGGACATGGGGGCCAGTTGTGGTGGTGAGACACCGGCCTGAAGAGGGCCTCCAGAGGCTGGATGCTAATTCCTGAAGACAACCAGCAGGAAGTCCTGCAGGGGTGAGTCCTGTGTCACTACAAGTGGCCACATTTTTATACAATATTCAAGATGTGGGTGTGCCATGGATTTATATAGTGGCAACATGGTCCCTTTCTTAATGACTGCTAATTTAATAGATTTTTAAGGCCAGAAGGGACCATTATGATCACCTGTCTGACCTTCTGCATAATGCAAGCCACAGAATTTCATCCAGTGATTCCTGCCTCAAACCACCATTTAAGTCATTGTTACCAACCTCCTCATTTTTCCATTTGTGTGTGCAATGCTATAGTGCTCTCTTCTCTTCCCTTTTTAATCAGGAAGGTTTTTCTGTGACTGGGAAATTTTAATTTTTTTTTTGGGGGGTGGGAGCATCTACTAAAAATTTTTAAACAACTTCCAATTATCATTCAAAGTGCCAAGTAAATATTATTGGTTAGGACAATATTTTGTTTACAGATAACAAATGTATTTAGGTTATGTTCACTTACACCTAGGCCACGTCCAGACTACAGTTTTAAAATCGATTTTAGATACGCAACTTCAGCTACGTGAATAACGTAGCTGAAGTCGAATTTCTAAAATCGAGGTACTCACCCGTCTGGATGGCGCGGCATCGATGTCCGCAGCTCTCCGTGTCGATTCCGGAACTCCGTTCGGGTTGATGGAGTTCCGGAATCAATGTAAGCGCGCTCGGGGATCGATACATCGCGTCCAGACTAGACGCGATATATCGATCCCCGAGCAATCGATTTTAACCCGCCGATGCCGCGGGTTAGTCTGGACGTGGGCCTAGGCAACCACTACTGTTTAGCTCAGTAATTAATTTATCTCAGCACAATATTAGCCACAAATGCCATAGTTGGGCTATTCTCCTCTAGGAGGCTCAGCCCCTAGATTCCAATAACTAGAGGGCCACAGTCACTCCCACTAAATCAAGGGAGGGTTAATGAGTGGTAGCTGCCACAATGAGTCAGAAGGGCTCCGCTAACCTTTCCCTACAGAGTTCCAACATTTATAACACAGGGGGTCAGTAGAAGAGCACAGCCAACCTATTACAACAGAACTGACTTCAAGTGCTCTGCCCCAACCGCTTACAGACGATGTCTTTTCTAACAATACACTGGGAGAAGAGGGGAGTATTCTCTCTCTCTCACCAGTGGTCAAAGACTACGACTAATAAAAGGCTGTTATGTCTGGCCTCCAGCACCTCTGGGATGATCCCAGCCAAAGGGAGCTGATAGCAGAGGTGTCTGATCATAGATTCAACTAGTCATAGATTAATCCTGTGACTGGAAAGGGCTGCTCAGCAGCAGGCTATTTTTAAATACCAATTTGAAATTCCCTTAACTAAGTGAAGGATTCTGGTCTATAGATTCTTGGCCAAACAGGAACTCTTGGCTCTAGAAACTTGTGTTTTGGGAGGCTCTTCAGCCTGGGAGACTTCCCATCTAACATTTCAGAAAGAAAATGTGCAATCAGTTTTGGGCCCTCACTGCCTGGTAAGACAGGAGGCCCGCCAGTGCCTTGCCACCTGGGCAAAGACAGGGAGTACTGGATCCTGGGGGCCACTGTCTCACATCACAGGAGGAAAGATTTTACTCTAGTTCTAGATCCCTCACCTTGTTGTTGTCTTCGTAGAGCATGATAACAATCTGGGTCATGTAGTTCAGTTCTGAGATAGCACTCAAATAGTCCATGGCTCTCTTCCACTGCTGGTCCTTGGACTCCTGATACATACACACAAACAGTTGCATGGGATAAGCAATGGCAGACAACTTGCAGCACTAAGTGAAATGGGTCTGAGAGGGTTTCCTCTCCACAGTGTAACATCCCTGTCAGCACAAACACTTTGCTCAGCTAATCAGCAGACAGAACTGAACATGGAGGAGTTTTCAGAAAGAAATGATGGCAGGAAGGGATACTCCAACTACAGCTACAGCCCATGTTCAGATTTTAGCACATCCAGCAGCAACCTCCCCTCTAATGTCATGCTGAGATTTGGAACACAATCCATAAGTTTCCCTAACATGCTGGTTCTCAAATAGTGGTCTGCAGAATGAAATATGTGGAAGAGGCAGTGAGAAAATGGAGGGAGGAGAATGGAAAGGAAGGAGGGTTGCTCTTACAAAAGGGTCTGATAAATAGAAAAACCAGAGAACACTTTGGACATCCCATTTATGAGATGGGAAGGGCAGCACATCCTGCAGCATGGTGTCCCCTGACCTCTCACCAGGGCACAGCCATGCCCCCAAGGTAGCATGCCATGCAGCACAGTATCCCCTGACACTACAGGGGATGGGGAGTGTAAGCAAAACACCCTGGACATTGACCAGAAAGTTAGACAAAGTCACATATGGCTACTTTCCTCAAACAGAGCTGCCCCAGGAACAGGAACTTGACCCTGCTAAACAAGCCCTAACCCCTACAAAACTTCTGGGAATAGCACGATAGGAGACAAACGCGAACAAAGAACATGATTAAGCTGTTTGTGAGGCAGCGCATTTCTTAGCCCTTCTAATACCCGCAGGGAGTGTGTGTGCAGAGCCAACCCCATCAACCACTGAGGCTCGGGAAAAGATTTCTCCAATTCAAGCTCTGGCAATGGGAAATTCTACTTTACTCTTATCAAAGGAGACACAGGGCTCAGTCTTCAAATGCCAGGTCCTTCCATTTCCTTCTTGCTGAAGAGAGCCACTCATACACAGACTCATCACAGGACTGGAAGAGACCTGGAGTGGTCATCTAGTCCAGTCCCCTGCACTCAAGACAGGACTAAGTATCATCTAGACCATCCCGACAAGTGTTTGTCTAACCTGTTATTAAAAATCTCCAATGATGGAGATTCCACAACCTTCCTGGGAAACTGATTCCAGTGCTTAACTCCTCTGATAGTTCGGAAGTTTTTCCTAATGTCCAACCTAACCCTCCCTTGCTGCAATTTAAGCCCATTGCTTCATGTCCTATTCTCAGGGGTTAAGGAGAACAATTTTTCTCCCTCCTCCTCGTAACAGGCTTTTATGTACTTGAAAACTCATGCTTCCCCTTAGCCTTCTCTTCTCCAGACTAAACAACCCCAATTTTTTCAATCTTCCCTCATAGCTCTTGTTTTCTAGACCTTCCATCATTTTTGTTGCTCTTCTCTGGACTTTCTCCAATTTGTCCACATCTTCTCTGAAATGTAGCGCCCAGAACTGGACACGATACTCCTGTTGAAGCCTAATTAGCGTGGATTAGAGGGGAAGAATTGCTTCTCGTGTCTTGCTTACAACACTCCCGATAATACATCCCGGAATGTGTTTGTTTTTGTTTTTTTGCAACAGCGTTACACTGACTCTCATTTAGCTTGTAATCCACTGACTCCCAGATCCCTTTCTGCAGGACTGCTTCCTAGGTAGACATTTCCCATTGTACATGTGTGCAACTGATTGTTCCTTCCTAAGTGGAGCACTTTGCATTTGTCTTTATTGAATTTCAACCTATTTACTTCAGGTTCTCTCTAGTTTGTCCAGATCACTTTGAATTTTAATCCTATCCTCCAAAGCACTTGCAACCTCTCCCAGCTCAGTATCATCTGCAAACTTTATAAGTGCACTCTCTATGCCATTACCTAAATATCTTCAATGATTTAACAGAACTGGCCCCAAAACTGATCCCTGCGGGACCCCACTCAATATGCCCTTCCAGCTTGATTGTGAACCACCGAGAACTACTCTCTGGTAACAGCTTTCCAACCAGTTATGCACACACCTTAAAGTAGCTGCAATTTCAGCTCACTTCAGGGGAACATTTAGTTCCAAGTCAACGACTCAAAGAAGGCCAAGCTCCACTCTAGAGGCTCTGCTCAAGAGGAATTAGCTTCCTTTCCCTTCCCTTCCAAGAGCAGGGTGAGGAGAGGAGAGTAGCAGATGCCAACTCTCTCACTTGGGCCCTCTCTGTCACCCTTACTCGCACTCAGTAGAACCGTATTACTCCATGAGCTATGCCACTGAAATCAGACTTCTGCCGGGTTCCCACTAAAATCAGTGGGGCTGGTCTTGGAATGAGGTATGATTCAGCAAGAACATGGAGCAAGAATCAGACCCTTGGCAAAAACAACCCTCCACATGCCAAAGATGAAAATAAGCCACAACATGCAAACATAGCAGAGATAGTGCTGGTCAGAAGCCAGTGGTATGAGTCATTGGTGGGGCGTTAGCTAGAAGGGGTAATCTGCAGCCGCACACTGGTCACCCTAGACAGGGCTGATGAAGAAAGGGGGAGGTTTACCCTGTGATACTGCTGGCACACTTACATCCAAGAGCCCACCATAGCGGAAGATGCTGAGCAGGGAATGTACGTGGCTCTCGCTGGTAAAGTATAACCGTGTCCGGACATGGCGACCTGGGGACAGGACTCCTCTTGAGTACCTAAACCAAACCAATGCAGCTTAGTTCATATGGACTCTCTCAAAAATGCATGCCTAACAGAAATAATTCTGCAGAGATAAATACACCCACATTTGAGGGTAGCAGAGGTAGAGCAAGATGCAAGGAGCAAGTGGCCTGCTACACAGCATCCTAAGGAACAGGCCTGTAGGAATGGTGTAGTCATCTCCCCAGCCAAACACCTGCTCCCCTCTGCACATTCTGATAAAGGCAGCAACACTCCCTCTCCCCGTTCCGATGCACTACTGCCTTCGTTTAACATCACTGGTTGGTCCATCTAGGTCAACATATAGCATGGCCTTCTCAGGGCACAGAGTGTCCCCCACCAGTGCCAACATGCAGCAAGGTCCTTACAAGGGGTGCAGCTTGTTGACAGACTCATCCTCATGGGTTCTTTGCAGGTCCAACTGGATCTTCTTGATGAGAGGAAGACAGAAGCCAATAGCAATCTCCAGCTTCTCCTCCTTATTAATCCCATATTCCTGCAGTAGTAACAGGAAGAAAAGGACATAAGAACAGCCATACTGGGTTAGACCAATGGTCGGTCTAGCCCAGGATTCGGTCTTCAGATAGCAGCCAATGCCAGGAGCTTCAGAAGGAATGAACAGAACAGGTAATCAAGTGATCCATCCCCTGTCATGCAGCCCCAGCGTCTGGCAGTCAGAGGCCTAGGAACACCCAGAGCATGGGGTTGCAGCCCTGACCATTTTGGTTGATAGCCACTGATGGACCTATCCTTCACGAACTTCTACTCAGATTCTGGTGTGGTTTTGCAAAGACTGTAACTTGCTATTTCCACTTACTGATATCCAGGCTGGGGGTGGGGGGGGGGGCATCCAATATGAAAGGTGCCTACTCATGGAATCTCTCAGGCAGCAGGTGGGAGAGCTACAGGAGGAGGTGGCTAGGATGAGGAGCATCCATATCCACGAGCAATTCCTGGACAGTGTCCATGTGGAGACAGCTGAGGTAGCTGTCCCAGTTCACAGGACCGCTGACACACCACTGGTGGAGGAGGAGATGGCTCAGGGTGGACACTGGCAGCTGGCTACTTCTGGCAGCGGGCAGTGCTCCACCTCTGCTGCGAACCCTCCCGCCGTGGTAATAGGTAGCCGTTATGCTCTTCTTGATACAGGAGAGAAGGAATCACCCCCTACAGTAAAGGAGGAGAAGCCTCGTAGCCCTAAGGCTGGGAGGTCTGCTGCCACCACTGAAAATAGGAAACGTAGGGTAGTGGTGGTCGGAGACTCTCTGCTGAGGGGGACGGAGGCGCCCATCTGTCGCCCTGACATTTCATCTCGGGAGGTATGGTGCCTGCCGGGGGCCCGTATCCAAAATGTTAGAGGCATCGTCGAGGATTATCCGGCCTTCTGACTACTACCCCATGCTACTCATCCATGTGGGCACAAACGATACTGCGAGGTGTGACGCTGAGCGGATCAACAGTGACTACAGGGCTCTGGGAGTACGGGTGAAGGAGTTTGGAGCGGAGGTGGTATTCTCTTCGATTCTTCCTGTCAAAGGTAGGGGCCCGGGCAGAGACAGATGCATCATGGAGGTGAATGCCTGGCTGCGAAGATGATGTCACCAGGAGGGCTCTGGCTTCTTCGACCACAGGATGCTATTCGAGGAAGGACTGCTAGGCAGAGATGGCGTTCACCTTTTGAGGTGGGGAAAGACCCTATTTGCACACAGACTGGCTAACCTAGTGAGGAGGGCTTTAAACTAGGTTTGACGGGGACAGGTGAGCAAAGCCCACAGGTAAGTGGGGAACATGAAGACCTGGGAGATGGGTCAGAAACAAGAGGGAGTGTGGGATATAATGGCGGAGAGAAAGGAGGGTCAGAGCAAAACTGGGAGGCAAGATCAAACCAGTATCTTAGATGCCTATATACAAATGCAAGAAGTATGGGTAATAAGCAGGAAGAACTGGAAGTGCTAATAAATAAATACAACTATGACATTGTTGGCATTACTGAAACTTGGTGGGATAATACACATGATTGGAATGTTGGTGTGGATGGGTATAGTTTGCTCAGGAAGGATAGACAGGGGAAAAGGAGGTGTTGCCTTATATATTAAAAATGTACACACTTGGACTGAGGTGGAGATGGACATAGGAGATGGAAGTGTTGAAAGTCTCTGGGTTAGGATAAAAGGGGTAAAAAACAAGGGTGATGTTGTGCTAGGAGTCTACTACAGGCTACCTAACCAGGTGGAAGAGGTGGATGAGGCTTTTTTAAACAACTAACAATCATCCAAAGCCCAAGATTTGGTGGTGATGGGGGACTTCAACTATCCAGATATATGTTGGGAAAACAACACCGCGGGACACAGACTATCCAATAAGTTCCTGGACCGCATTGCAGACAACTTATTTCAGAAGGTTGAGAAAGCTACTGGGGGGAAGCTGTTCTAGACTTGATTTTAACAAATAGGGAGGAACTTGTTGAGAATTTGAAAGTAGAAGGAAGCTTGGGTGAAAGTGATCATGAAATCATAGAGTTTGCAATTCTAAGGAAGGGTCGAAGGGAGTACAGCAAAATAGAGACCATGGATTTCAGGAAGGTGGATTTTGGTAAGCTCAGAGAGCTGATAGGTAAGGTCCCATGGGAATCAAGACTGAGGGGAAAAACAACTGAGGAGAGTTGGCAGTTTTTCAAAGGGACACTATTAAGGGCCCAAAAGCAAGCTATTCCGATGGGTAGGAAAGATAGAAAATGTGGCAAAAGACCACCTTGGCTTAACCATGAGATCTTGCATGACCTACAAAATAAAAAGGAGTCATATAAAAAATGGAAACTAGGTCAGATGAATATAGGCAAACAACACAGGAATGCAGAGGCAAGATTAGAAAGGCAAAGGCACAAAATGAGCTCAAACTAGCTATTGGGAACAAAGGGAAACAAGAAGACTTTTTATCAATACATTAGAAGCAAGAGGAAGACCAAGGACAGGGTAGGCCCATTGCTCAGTGAGGAGAGAGAAACAGTAACAGGAAACTTGGAAATGGCAGAGATGCTTAATGACTTCTTTGTTTCAGTCTTCACTGAGAAGTCTGAAGGAATGTCTAACCTAGTGAATGCTTATGGGAAGGGGATAGGTTCAGAAGATAAAATAAAAAAAGAGAAAGTTAAAAATCACTTAGAAAAGTTAGATGCCTGCTAGTCACCAGGGCCTGATGAAATGCATCCTAGAATACTCAAGGAGTTAATAGAGGAGGTATCTGAGCCTCTAGCTATTATCTTTGGAAAGTCATGGGAGACGGGAGAGATTTCAGAAGACTGGAAAAGGGCAAATATAGTGCCCATCTATAAAAAGGGAAATAAAAACAACCCAGGAAACTACAGACCAGTTAGTTTAACTTCTGTGCCAGGGAAGATAATGGAGCAAGTAATTAAAGAAATCATCTGTAAACACTTGGAAGGTGGTAAGGTGATAGGGAATAGCCAGCATGGATTTGTAAAGAACAAATCATGTCAAACCAATCTGACAGCTTTCTTTGATAGGATAATGAGTCTTGTGGATAAGGGAGAAGCGGTGGATGTGGTATACCTAGACTTTAGTAAGGCATTTGATAAGGTCTTGCATGATATCCTTATTGATAAACTAGGCAAATACAATTTAGATGGGGCTACTATAAGGTGGGTGCATAACTGGCTAGATAACCATACTCAGAGTAGCTATTAATGGCTCCCAATCCTGCTGGAAAGGTATAACAAGTGGGGTTCCGCAGGGGTCTGTTTTGGGACCGGCTCTGTTCAATATCTTCATCAACAACTTAGATGTTGGCATAGAAAGTACGCTTAAGTCTGCAGACGATACCAAACTGGGAGGGATTGCAACTGCTTTGGAGGACAGGGTCAAAATTCAAAATGATCTGGACAAATTGGAGAAATGGTCTGAGGTAAACCGGATGAAGTTCAATAAAGACAAATGCAAAGTGCTCCACTTAGGAAGGAACAATCAGTTTCACACATACAGAATGGGAAGAGACTGTCTAGGAAGGAGTATGACAGAAAGAGATCTAGGGGTCATAGTAGACCACAAGCTAAATATGAGTCAACAGTGTGATACTGTTGCAAAAAAAAGCAAACGTGATTCTGGGATGCATTAAGAGGCGTGTTGTAAACAAGACACGAGAAGTCATTCTCCCGCTCTACTCTGCGCTGGTTACGCCTCAACTGGAGTATTGTGTCCAGTTCTGGGCACCGCATTTCAAGAAAGATGTGGAGAAATTGGAGAGGGTCCAGAGAAGAGCAACAAGAATGATTAAAGGTCTTGAGAACATGACCTATGAAGGAAGGCTGAAAGCATTGGGTTTATTTAGTTTGGAAAAGAGAAGACAGAGGGGACATAGCAGCAGTTTTCAGGTATCTAAAAGGATGTCATCAGGAGGAGGGAGAACATTTGTTCACCTTAGCCTTTAAGGATAGAACAAGAAGCAATGGGCTTAAACTGCAGCAAGGGAGATTTAGGTTGGACATTAGGAAAAAGTTCCTAACTGTCAGGGTAGTTAAACACTGGAATAAATTGCCTAGGGAGGTTTTGGAATCTCCATCTCTGGAGATATTTAAAAGTAGGTTAGATAAATGTCTATCAGGGATGGTCTAGACAGTATTTGGTCCTGCCATGAGGGCAGGGGACTGGACTCTATGACCTCTCGAGGTCCCTTCCAGTCCTAGAGTCTATGAACATCCCCAGGCAATGACTTCCACAGGTTGACTGCATTGTGTAATGTACTTGTGTTTATTTGAAACCTGCTGCCTATTAATTTCATTGAGTGACCCCTGCTTCTTGTGTTATGTAAAGGGGTAAATAACACTTCCTTATCCACTTTCTCCACACCTTTCATGATTTTATAGACCTCTATAATACCCACTCTTAACTTCTCTTTTCCAAGTTGATTACTCCCAGTCTTGTTAATCTCCCCTCAGATGGAAGGTGTTCCATACCCTTAATCATTTTTGTGGTCCTTTTCTGTACCTTTTCCATTTCCAATATATTTTTTCCGAGATGGGGCAACGAGAACTACAGTCTTCCAGGTATGGGCATACCATGGCTTTATCATAGAATATCCAGGTCGGAAGGGACCTCAGGAGGTCACCTAGTCCAACCCCCTGCTCAAAGCAGGACCAATCCCCAGACAGATTTTTACCCCAGTTCCCTAAATGGCCCCCTCAAGGATTTAACTCACTACCCTGGGTTTAGTAGGCGAATGCTCAAACCACTGAGCTATCCCTCCCCCCATTATTGATATTTGTCATACCTGTCCCATTTCCTAATGGTTCCTAATATTGTTAGCTTTTTTTTTTTTTGACTGTCATTGAACATTGACCAAATGGTTCAGAGAACCATCCACAATGACTCAAAGATCTTTCTTGAGTGGTAATAGCTAATTTTAGACCAGGTCATTTTTTATGTATAGTTAGGATTGTTTTCCAATGTGCATTACTTTGTAATTATCAACACTGAATTTCATCTATTTTCTTGCCACTCACCCAGTTTTGTGAGATCCCTTTGGAACTCTTAAAACTGCTTTGGACTTAACTATCTTGGGTAATTTTGTATCACCTGTAAACTTTGCCACCTCACTGTTTACCCCTTTTTCAAGATCATTTATGATCAATGTTGAACTACACCAGTCCCACTACAGACCCCTAGAGGACACCTCTATTTACCTCTCTCCATTCTGAAAACAGATCATTTATTCCTACTATGTGTTTTCTCTCTTCTAACCAGTTACTGATCCATGAGAGGACCTTCCCTCTCATCTCATCACAGTTTACTTTGCTCAAGAGCCTTTGGTGAGGGACCTTGTCAACAGCTTTCTGAAAATCCAACTATACTAGAGCTATTGGATCACTCTTGCCCACATTCTTCTTGACTCCCTCAGAGAATTCTAATAGATGGCTGAGGCATGATTTCCCGTTACAAAAGCCTTGACGACACTTTCCCAAAGTATCGTATTGTGTCTGAATTCTATTCTCTACTGTAGCTTCAACCAATTTGCCTGGTACTGAAGTTAGGCTTACCAGCCTGTAATTGCCAAGAACCATTTTTTAAAAATTGGCGTCCCATTAGCTATCTTCCAGTCAGCTGGCACAGAAGCGGATTTAAGTGATAGGGTACATAACACAGTTAGTAGTTCCACAATTTAATATTTGGGTTCCTTGAACTTTTGGGTGAATACCATCTGGTGCTGGTGACTTATTACTGTTTAATTTACCAATTTGTTCCAAATCGTCCTCTGAAATGTCAATCTGGGACATTTCCTCAGATTTGTTACCTAAAAAGAATGGCTCAAGAGTGGAATCTCCCTTACATCCTGTGCAGGACGACCAATGCAAATAATTCATTTATATTCTCTGCAATGGCCTTGTCTTCCTTGAATGCTCCTTTTAGCACCTCGATCACTCAGTGGCTTCCTGCTTCTGATGTACTTAAATTTTTTTTTTTTTTTGAGTCTTTGGCCTTTCTAATTATGTTTACTCTTGACTGGCCAGAGTTTATGCTCCATTCTATTTTCCTCAGTATGATTCTACTTCCAATTTTTAAATGATCCTTTTTGCCTCCAACTGCTTCTTTTACTCTATTGTGCAGCTATGGTGGTATTTAAAAAAAAAAAAAATCCTCCTACTATTCTTTTTAGTTTGAGCCTCTAGTATGATGTTTTTTAAAAGTTCCCATGCCGCTTGCAGGCATTCCTTGTGCCCGTTCCTTTTAATTTATGTTTAACTAACTTCCTCATTTGTGTGTCGTTCCCCTTTCTGACGTTAAATGCTACTGTGGTGGGTTTCTTTGGTATTTCCCCATTGCCCCAGCCAAGCATATTAAATTATGGTCACAATTACCAAGCAGTTCAGTTACAATTAGCTCTTGGACCAGACTCTACGCTCCACTTAGGACTAAACCATGAAATGCCTCCTGCCTTCTGGGTTCCAGGACTAGCTGCTCCAAGAAACAGTCATTTAAAGGTGTCAAACTTTATCTCTGCATCCTGTCCTGAGGTGACATGTACCCAGTCAATATGGGGATAGTTGAAACCATCCATTGAGTTTTCTATGTTTATAGCCTCTCTAATCTCCCTAAGCAGTTCAGAACTACTGTCGTCATTCTGGCCAGGTGCTTGTAGTATGTTCCTATTGCTATACTCTTATTATTCAAGGATGGAATTTCTATCCATAGAGATTAGAGTACAGTTTATTCATATAACAATTTTACTATATTTCACTACGCTGTCTTTCAAATATAGTACCACTCCTCCACCAGCATGACCTATACTATCATTCCTATATATTTTTCACCCTGATATTAGCGTCCGACTGTCATTCCACCATGTTTCTGAGATTCCATTAAATGAGGATATTCACATCATACCAAGCACTCAAGTTCACTCATCTTAGTATTTAGACTTCTCGGATTTGCATACGAGCACTTATAACATTTGTCACTTTTTAGTTGTCTGCCTTCATGTGATGAAGAATTAGTCAAATGAAAGAATCCTGTTTCTCTTCAATTTCTTTTACTTCTAAACTCTCCTCTTTACTAGGATAGAGAATACCTGTTAATAGGTCCTTCCCCATGGGATACCTCTGCCTGAACTACATGTTCCTCTGCGCCTGTCAGCTTCCCCCCAGCCCTTAGTTTAAGAACTCCTCCTCTATGGCCTTTTTAATTTTACATGCCAGCAGTCTGGTTCCATTTTGGTTTAGATGACGCCCATCCTTCCTGTATAGGCGCCTCCTTTCCCAACAGGTTCCCTGGTTCCTAATAAACTTGAATCTTTCCTTCCTACACCATTGTCTCATCCACACATTGACACCTTACAGTTCTGCCTATCTAACTAGCCCTGTGTGTGGAACTGGAAGCATTTCAGAAAATGCTACTATTGAAGTCCTGGACTTAATCTCCTACCTAGCAGCCTAAATTTGGCCTCTAAGACCTCTCTCCTATCCTTCCCTAGGTCACTGGTATCCAACAGACACTGAAGCTGGCTTCTTAGGGCCAGATGCTTATATAGATAATGCAGGCTTCTTACACAACCAGATTTCTTCAAGATGAGCTTCTGACCATTCACACATGTGCAATCAAGGCTCCTCCTCTCGTATATTCTGGAAGCTTGCAGTGAGTGTCACCTAGAGCCACTTACCCATTCCCTCCCTATCTCTTCATAAAGGGCTCTGAGTACAAGGGGAGGTGGTCCCAGCCATGCTCAGACACATCCTTTCATCTGGGAATTTTTAACCCACACCTCTGAAACGGAGGTCTGATTGATCAGCACCTCCTGCTTTGCAACAGGCTTGGCCAGAGCACAGCATCACCCTTATGAGAAATGTTCCAGCATTCCAGAGTCAAGCAGCTGACCAGAAAAAATTCAGACCTGAATGGAGATTCCCACCTCAAGGAGCTCCTATAGCTTGGAAAGCAAGCCTTCTTAAGATGACTAAGACCCAGGATATTGGACAGAAAAGTCAAGCTCCAATCATGGCTAGTGACAGCAACTAGGTAGCAATTTGACCAATATCTAAAAGATCACCAAGTCAACAGAATATACAGAGACATTCCTGCTCTTAGCGAAGGAAAAGAACTGTTATTGATGATAGCTCTTGCTTGTTCTTGGGTCAAAGCAATGGACAAAGTGCATTATCCCTGGTGGGGGGGAAAAAATAAGCTGGTAGGTTTGTGTGTGTTTGGGGAGGAGGGGGTTCAAATAGCGCAGTTTTGGTTGCCAAATAGTTTTGACTGAACCAAAGAAGAGTGCTATGGTAATATTAAAATGAAACCTTTCAACTCAAAGGTTTTTGTTTTGATTTTAGGCATTTTGACAAAAGTGAAGGACTAGATTCTCCAGAGGGCCTGGGGGAGTGGGAAGGGAGGAGTTTTCCCTTGCCACCTTTAGGTAGTTAGGGATCACCCTTCCCCCCCCCCCCCCCCGGATGAGGTTGTCCCCAGTTCAAGTCCTCCCTCTGCCTGATGTGGAGAATTATAGATACGAGGCCTGAAAGGACCATTGTGATCATCTAGTCATACCTCCCCTGTATAACATGGGCCACAGATCTTTCCCTACAATAATTCCTAGAGCAGAGCTTTAGAAAAACATCCAATCTTGCTTTAAAAATTGTCAGGGATGGAGAATCCTCAACAACCCCTGGTAAATTGTTCCAATGGTTAATTACCCTTGCTGTTAAAAATATATACCTTATTCCTAGTCTGAATTTGTCCAGCTTCAGTTTCCAACCACTGGATCATGTTACACCTTTCTCTGCTAGACTGATTTGCCCATTATTAAATATTTGCTCCCCTGTAGATACTTAGACTGTATTTAAGTCATCCCTTAACCTTCTTTGTTAAGCTAAATAGATTCAGCTGCTTAAGTTGATCATAAGGTAGGTTTTCAATTCCTTTAATCAGTCTCATGCCTTTTCTGAACCCTCTCCAATTTATCTACATCCTTCTTAAATTGTGGGCACCAGAACTGGATGCAGTATTCCAGCAGTGGTCACACCACTGTCAAACACACAAGTAAAATAATCTCTCTACTCCTACTCAAGATTCCTTTGATTATGCATCCCAGGATCGCTTTCTCTTTTGGCCATAGTGTCACACTGGGCATTATTAAAAATGTATACACTTGGACTGAGGTTGAGATGAAAATAGGAAACAGACTTGTTGAAAGCCTCTGGGTAAGGATAAAAGGAGTGAAAAAACAAGGTGATGTCACGGTAAGGGTCTACTACAGACCACCTAATGAGTAAAGAGGAGGATATGGTTGGCTTTTTTTTTTTAAAAGCCTATCATCCAAAGCACAGGACTTGGTTGTGATGGGGGACTTTAACTACTCAGACATCTGTTGGGGAAAACAACACAGCAGAGTACAGATTATCCAATATATTCAAGAATTTATTGGATAGACAATTTATTATTTCAGAAGGTGGAGAAAGCTACTAGGTGAGAGACTATTCTAGATCTGATTTGGACAAATAGGGAGGAACTGGTTGAGAATTTCCAAGTGGAAGGCAGCTTGGGTGAAAGTGATCATGAAACTTTCAAATCTAAAAATAGAGTCCTACTAAAAGTGGAAACTAGGTCAGATGACAAAGGATGAACATAACACAAGTATGTAGGAACAGAATTAGAAAGGACAAGGCACAAAATGAGATCAAACTAGCTAGAGACATAAAGGGTAACAAAACATTCTACAAATACATTAGAAGCAAGAGGAAGACCAAGCACAGGGTAGGACTGTTACTCAATGAAGGGGGAAAAACAATAACACAATGTGGAAATGGCAGAGGTGCTTAATGAAGCCTTTGTTTCAGTTTTCACCGAGAAGGTTGGTGGTGATTGGATGTCTACCATAGTAAATACCAGTGAAAATGAGGTAGGATCAGAAGAGGTTAAAATAGGGAAAGAACAAGTTAAAAATTTAGACAAATTGGATGTCTTCAAATCACCAGGGAAATGCATCCTAGAATACTCAAGGAGCTGACTGAGGAGATATCTGAGCCATTAGCGATTATTTATAATGGTATTATATGTGAAAGAAAATGTAGAATCAAATGAAATAAAAATGTTAAATGAATCCACATGTTCCACAGAATCTCTATGGATAGTAATTCCATGCTCTAATAAGAATATAACAGTAGGGATCTATTATCTATCACTGACCAGGACCATGATTGTGATGACAAAATGCTAAGGGAGATTAGAGAGGCTATCAAAATAACTCAATAATAGTGGGGGATTTCAATTATCCCCATATTGACTGGGTACGTCACCTCAGGACGAAATGCGGAGACAAAATTTCTCGATACTTTAAATGACTGCTTCTTGGAGCAGCTGGTAAAGGAACCCACAAGGAGAAAGGCAATTCTCAATTTAGTCCAGAGTGGAGCGCAGGATCTGGTCCAAGAGGTAACTATAACAGGACCGCTTGGAAATAGTGACCATAATATAAAAACATTTAACATTCCTGTGGTGGGAAGAACACCCTGACAGCCCAGCACTGTGGCATTTAATTTCAGAAAGGGGAACTGTGCAAGAATGAGGTTAGTTAAACAGAAATTAAAAGATACAGTGACTAGAGTGAAATCCCTGCAAGCTGCATGGGCACTTTTCAAAGATACCATTAATAGAGGCCCAACTTAAATGTATACCCCAAATTAAAAAACAGTAAAAGAACTAAAGAGCCACCATGGCTTAACAACGAGGTAAAAAAAGCTATGAGAGAGAAAAAGGCATCTTTTAAAAAGTGGAAGTCAAATCCTAGTGAGGTAAATAGAAAGGGGCATAACCACTGCAAGTGTAAAAATGTAATAAGAAAAGCCAAAAAGGAGTTTGAAGAACAGCTAGCCAAAAACAATGTTGGTTTTTTTTTTAAAGTACATAAGAAGCAGGAAGCCTGCTAATCAACCAGTGGGGCCCCTGGACAATCAAGATACAAAAGCAGCAAAGAATCCTGTGGCACCTTATAGACTAACAGACGTTTTGGAGCATGAGCTTTCGTGGGTGAATACCCACTTCCTCAGATGCATGTAGTGGAAATTTCCAGGGGCAGGTATATATATGCTAGCAAGCAAGCTAGAGATAATGAGGTCAGTTCAATCAGGGAGGATGAGGCCCTGTTCTATAAAATCTCCACCAAGCATTCTCAAAACTACAATACTCGCACAAGGAAATAAGGAAACAGATCAACAGAGCCAGACGTGTACCCAGAAGCCTCCTACTGCAAGACAAACCCAAGAAAGAAACCAACAGGACTCCACTGGCCATCACATACAGCCCCCAGCTAAAACCCCTCCAACGCATCATCAAGGATCTACAACCCATCCTGGACAATGATCCCACACTTTCACAGGCCTTAGGTGGCAGGCCAATCCTTGCCCACAGACAACCTGCCAACCTGAAACATATTCTCACCAGTAACTGCACACCGCACCATAATAACTCTAGCTCAGGAACCAATCCATGCAACAAACCTCGGTGTCAACTCTGCTCACATATCTACACCAGCGACACCATCACAGGACCTAACCAGATCAGCCACACCATCACTGGTTCATTCACCTGCACATCCACCAATGTAATATACGCCATCATATGCCAGCAATGCCCCTCTGCTATGTACATCGGCCAAACTGGACAGTCTCTACGGAAAAGGATAAATGGACACAAATCAGACATTAGGAATGGCAATATACAAAAACCTATAGGAGAGCACTTCAATCTCCCTGGCCCCACTATAGCAGACCTTAAGGTGGCCATCCTGCAGCGCAAAAACTTCAGGACCAGACTTCAAAGAGAAACTGCTGAGCTTCAGTTCATCTGCAAATTTGACACCATCAGCTCAGGACTGAACAAAGACTGTGAATGGCTTGCCAACTACAGAACCAGTTTCTCCTCTCTTGGTTTTCACACCTCAACTGCTAGAACAGGGCCTCATCCTCCCTGATTGAACTGACCTCGTTATCTCTAGCTTGCTTGCTAGCATATATATACCTGCCCCTGGAAATTTCCACTACATGCATCTGAGGAAGTGGGTATTCACCCACGAAAGCTCATGCTCCAAAACGTCTGTTAGTCTATAAGGTGCCACAGGATTCTTTGCTGCTTTTACAGATCCAGACTAACACGGCTACCCCTCTGATACAAGATACAAAAGGAGCACTTAAAGACAAAGTCATTGTGGAGAAACTAAATGAATTCTTTGCTTTAGTCTTCATGGCTGGGGATGTTAGGGAGATTCCCAAACCTGAGCTTTCCTTTGTAGGTGACAAAATCTGAGGAATTGTCACAGAATGAAGTGTCACTGAGAGGTTTTGGAATTAATTGATAAACTTAATAACAAGTCACCAGGACCAGATGCCATTCACCCAAGAGTTCTGAAAGAACTTAAATGTGACATTGCAGAACTATTAACTACATAAATCCATGGTACACCCACATCTTGAATACTGCGCACAAATGTGGTCTCATCTCAGAAAAGATACTGGCATTAGAAATGCTTCAGAGAAGGACAACTAAAATGATTAGGGGTTTGGAACAGGTCCTATATGAGGAGAGATTAAGGAGAGACTAGGACTTTTCAACTTGGAAAAGAGGAGACTAAGGGGGGATATGATAGAGGTATATAAAATCATGAGTGGTGTGGAGAAAGTGAATAAAGAAAAGTTATTTACTTGTTCCCATAAGAACTAGGGGCCACCAAATGAAATTAATGGGCAGCAGGTTTAAAACAAATACGAAATTCTTTGGCACACAGTCAACCTGTGGAACTCCTTGCCTGAGAATGTTGTGAAGCCCAGGACTATAACAGGGTTTAAAAGAGAACTAGATGAATTCATGGACGTTAAGTCCATTAAATAAAATATGTTTATCTCCTAGAACTGGATGGGACCTTGAAAGGTCATCAAGTCCAGCCCACTGCCTTCACTAGCAGGACTAAGTACTGATTTTTGCCCCAGATCCTTAAGTGGTCCCCTCAAGGACTGAGCTCACAACCCTGGGTTTAGCAGGCCAATGCTCAAACCACTGAGCCATGCTTCCCCTATTAGCCAGGATGGGTAAGGAATGGTGTCCCTAGCCTCTGTTTGTCAGAGAGTGGAGATGGATGGTAGGAGAAAGATCACTTGATTATTAACTGTTAGGTTCACTCCCTCTGGGGCACCTGGCATTGGCCACTGTCGGTAGATAGGATACTGGGCTGGATGGACCTTTGGTCTGAGCCACTACGGCCATTCTTATGTTCTTATCTTTGAAAAGTCATGGAAGATGGGAGACATTCCAGAAGACTGGAAAATGGTACTATATTTGCCCATCTATGAAAAGGGAAATAAAGGATAACCTAGGGAATTACAGACCAGTCAGCTTAACTTCTGTACCTGGAAAGATAATGGAGCAAATAATTAATCAATTTGCAAACACCTAGAAGATAAGGTGATAAGTAACAGTCAGTATGGATTTGTCAAGAACAAATCGTGTCAAACCAACCTGATAGCTTCGCTTGACAGGGTAAAAAGCCTTGTGGAAGGGGGTGGGGAGCGGTAGACATGGTATATCTTGACTTTAGTAAAGCTTCCGATACTGTCTCGCATGACGTTCTCATAAACAAACTAGGGAAATACAACTTAGATGGAGCTACTATAAGGAGGGTGCAAAACCGTTCCCAGAGAGTAGTTATCAGTGGTTCAGTGTCATGCTGGAAGGGCAAAATGAGCGGGATCCACAGGGATCAGTTCTGGGTCCGGTTCTGTTCAATCTCTTTATCAATGATTTAGATAAGGGCATGGAGAGCACACTTGTAAAGTTTGCAGATGATACCAAATTGGGAGGGGTTACAAGTGCTTTGGAGGATAGGATTAAAATTCAAAAAGATCAGGACAAACTGGAGAACGGGTCTGAAGTAAATAGATTGAAATTCAATAAGGACAAATGTAAAGTACTCAATTTAGAAAGGAACAATCTGTTGCACACATACACAATGGGAAATGACTGCCTAGGAAGGAATACTGCAGAAAGGGATCTAGGGGACACAGTGGACCACAAGCTAAATATGAGACAACAGTGTAACACAGTTGCAAAAAAGCGAACATCATTCTGGGATGTATTAGTAGGAGTGTTGTAAGCAAGACAAGTAATAATTCTTCCGCTCTACTCCATGCTGATTAGGCCTCAATTGGAGCACTGTGTCTAGTTCTGGGTGCCACATTTCAGGGAGAATGTAGACAAATTGGAGAGAGTCCAGAGAGGAGCAACAAAAATTATTGAAGTTCTAAAAAAACATGACTTATGAGGGAAGATTGGAAAAAATTGGGTTTGTTTAGTCTGGAAAAGAGGAGACTGAGAGGGGACATGACAGTCTTCATGTATGTAAAAGGTTGTTACAAGAAAGAGGGAGAAAAATTGTTCTCCTTAACCTCTAAGGATAGGATAAGGAGCAACAGGCTCAAACTGCAGCAAGGGCGGGTTAGGTTGGACACTACGAAAAACTTCCCGTCAGGGTGGTTAAGCACTGGAATAAATTGCCTAGGGAGGTGGTGGAATAAGAGCAGGTTAGACAAAACACTTGTCAGGAAAGGTCTAGGTAATAGTTAGTCCTGTGATGAGTGCAGGGGACGGGACCAGATGACCTCTCAAGAAGGGAGGGATAGCTCAGTGGTTTGAGCACTGGCCTGCTAAACCCAGGGCTGTGAGTTCCCTCCTTGAGGGGGCCACTTAAGGATCGGTGGCAAAATTCAGTACTTGGTCCTGTTAGTGAAGGCAGGGGGCTGGACTTGATGACCTTTCAAGGTCTCATCCAGTTCTAGGACAAAGGTATATTTCCAATTATAAATAAATATAAAGTCCCTTCCAGTCCTGTGATTCAAGTTCAGCTGATTATCCACCACAATCCTCCCCTTCCCACCCCAAAGTCACTTTTTCCCAAGCTAGAACCCCTAATTCTGTAAGTATGGCTTATATTCTTTGTTCCTAGATGTATACATTGACATTTAGCCATATTAAAACATGTTTGCTTACATCCAGATTGCTTGGAACAGTGACCTGTCCTTTTTGTTATTTACCACTCCTCCAATTTGTGTCATCTGCAAACTTTACTGGGGATGATTTTGTTTTTTCCTTCCAAGTCATAACAATGTTAAATAGGACAGGGCCAAGAATCGATCCCTGCAGGACCCCCATTGGAAACATTCCCATTTGAGGATGATTCACCATTTACAATCATGTTTTGAGACCTATCAGTTAGCCAATTTTTAATCCATTTAATGGGTGCAATGTTAGAATGTAAGAATGGCCATACTGGGTCAGACCAAAGGTCCATCTAACCCCGTATCCTGTCTTCTGACAGTGGCCAATACCAGGTGCCCCAGAGGGAATGAACAGAACATGTCATCAAGGGATTCATTCCCTGTCAATCATTCCCAGTTTCTGGCAAACAAAAGGCTAGGGTCACCATCCTTGTCCATCCTGGCTAACAGCCATTGATGGTTCTGTCCTCCATGAACTTACCTGGTTCTTTTTTGAACCCTGTTATATAGTCTTGGCCTTCACAACATTCTCTGGCAAGGGGTTCCACAGGTTGACTGTGCGCTGTGGGAAGAAATACTTCCTTGTGCTTGTGTTAAACCTGCTGCCTATAAATTTCATGTGGTGACTCCGAGTTCTTGTGTTATGAGGAGTAAATAACACTTCCTTATTTACTTTCTCCAGACCAGTCATGATTTTATAAACCTCAATCATATCCCCCTTTAGTTGTCTCTTTTCCAAGCTGAAAGAAGTCCCCAGTCTTACTCGTCTCTCCTCATATGGAAGCCGTCCCATACCCCTAATCATTTTTGTTGCCCTTTTCTCAACCTTTTCTGAGATGGAGCAACCACATCTGCACACAGTATTCAAGATGTGGGAGTAATATGGATTTATATAGAGGTAATATGTATTTTCTGTCTTATTATCAAATCCCTTTCTTAATGATGCCCAATATTCTGTTCGCTTTTGACTGCTGCTGCACATTGAGTGGATGTTTTCAAAGAATGATCCACAATGACACCAAGAGCTCTTTCTTGAGTGGTAACAGCTAATTCAGACCATTTTATGTGTAAATTTTATATTGTTTTAGTTTTTAATCAAAATGTCATGCTGTACCAAATAAAATGCCTTATAGAAGTCTAAGTATGTCAACACTATTACCTCTGTCAACCAAACATGTAATCTCATTCCCCTCCCCAAAAAAGATATCAAGTTAGTTTGACAAGATCTATTTCCAGAAGGGATCTGAACTAAACTGAAAAATCCACTATTTGCTTAGCTCTATAAGTGCTATTTACCCCAGTTGCAAAAAAGCAGATAAAAATCAAGTTAGAGACTTTGAAAAGAGCACTTGTGCTATTGAATAAAAACTCTGCTCAAAGAGTCTGTCAATTTATCTCCCTCTGGTAGATGAGACCCTGGTACAGGCATGAACAGCTGTGCTAAGGCTTCAGACATAGCCTTATCTTAAAGTTATCATGTAATTGCACAAGTAACAAACCTGTTCACTGCAGGAAAGTTTGGCAGGTTTGGTAAATATCAAGGCTTCTTCACCCCCAAACCTAAAGTATGGATGAAAGTGTCTGATATAAAATACTAGAGACAAATTATCTGCATCCTCTACTGAAGGGCAAGCATGGACACAGATGAAGACACCCTGACATTCATGAAAAATAGTCCTGAAAGCCAAGCATTTAATGGAACACTTGCTGCCAAAGAAAGACCAAAGGGTAAGATGTAGTTTTATTGGTAGAGGTCTTCCTGGACTCCAGAGATAAGGTTCAGCAAGATAGATTAAGATATGAAAATGGCCCTCTCTCAAGATTGTCTCATCATGCTTGTTGCTTGTAGTTTTGATGTTACTATTGCACAGAAGGGTAAGTCCCTCTTGAATACCTCTGGAAATAAGACCTCTGCCTTTGAAACCTGATAGCAAGTACTATATCCTTCAGGGTGTTAATACAGCCAGTCATTTTCCCCATGCAGGTACTCCAACTGCCAACACTGTATGATAGCTGTCAAACTTTTATTTGCATTAAACCAAGAAGCAAAACTCACACACCCTTAAGCTTAGTGATTTTTCTTTTGTGAAAGCTGGCTGACCCCCCTTAATAGATTACAAGTGGCCAGTAGGTGGGGGCGGGGGGAGGAAGTAAGTACTGCTCATGGACACAGTAGCCTGCATTTTTGCACTCTCTCTTTTCCTCTGCCTCAAAGCAGGAAGAGCCTGCTTCAAACCAGTTAGTTCTACTTAGATAAGGGAAACATGAGATTTTACACTTACCAATCAAGTATTAACACGCAAGGGTCTTTGTCTGAATGCGTATAAAAGGTTTGTGAAATTTGTGTAAGACAAAGTCTTTTGTACCAAGGTACAGGCTCTCCTTTTTCTGCAGAATAAAGCATTTTTCCTTATCCCTGTCAGGCTGTTAATTGGCTCTCAGCTAGGCAGACCCGATATTTCGGTAATAGTTTCTGGCAACCCAGATGGGACTCTCCTAGCTCGGACATTGGACTCCGGACGGCTGCGACGAACTAGGAGCGGCGCCACTGGGGTGCTTAACCCCTCTTCTTCATTCTCCGCAGCCCCTGGGGTTCGTGATCCGATAAGGTGAGCCCTAATAGGATAAGGAAATACTGTCTGATTCTGGTTAGAGGCGGGCCTCTTATCTGGTTCTGGTGCACTATCTGCTTCTGTTTCCGTTCTGTTTAACGGTTACTGTTGTTTTTCTGCTCTGTATACATTTGGGCGTTAGGAGTGTGGGCGGAACTGAACCTCTCGTTCGTAATTCCTCGGAGTGGAAGCCATGCGTGCGAGGAAGCTCTGAGGTTGAATTGAGATCCTTCTGTCCCATCCCCTGTAGCAGTCAGTGTAATAGAAGTAGACTGGATTAGACTGTAATTCCCTCTGTTCTCTGTGTAATTCTCTTTTCTGTTTGAGTGTCAGCAGACAGATGGGTGGGTCTCTGGGTAAACCCTCTAAAGGAGTTTGGATTATATGTTAAGTAAATGGCCTTTACCTGGTGTTCAGGAAGGAATGTCAAGAGGAAATTGAATAGTTAAACGCCAATGGACCATGCGTTTTTGCCCAGGTGGCAAGCCTCACGAGGGAGGACTCAGGTAGTCTTGTGAGTAAGAATGTTTAAGGGAAGAGACCAGGAACGGTGGGGGCTAGTTGAGAAGCCCTTCCTCCTAGCTAAATTGGTAGTGGAACAAGTTGGTGCCCATGGAAGGGGCAGTTCAGCAAGAAAAGCAAGATCGGGCCCAGGCGGGCAGGCAACAGCCAGAGAGATTGGAAAACAGGTTGGAAATTCTGAGAGTATAGTGGAAGGAAGAAGTAAGTAAGTGTGAGCATGAGGATTTCAAATACCCAGGAAAATATCTTGAAATGGTGATTTGAGTTGATAAAAGTGGCTGTTGGGAGACAAGCAAGTGATTTAAGGAAGAGTGAGAAGTTAACTCTGTAGTTGCTGGAGGGAACAGCAGTTGAACTTTGTAAAATGCTGAAGAGGAAAGTTCTTGGTGTCTTTGAAATGTTTGTAAATAAATTCAGGCAAAGAAATTATTAGATTGCAATCATTTGGCTATGAACAATTTAGCTGAATTAACTAAAGAAACACATACAGTGCTATGTAATTGAAATTTTATTAGGCTCTAAGGGGCACTATAAGTAGTGATGTTTTCTTTCAGTGTTTGAAAGCAGGAGTTAAAAGTAAAAAGCAATCAAAATTCTGGTAAAAGTTAATTATGTCCCTTTTAAGGTAAGAATCTTTAAGCTGCGGATAGCTTTGGATCCGAAAGCAAGCGAGAAAGCATCTGTATTAATGCGAATTATCTAACTGATAAGGTAGAAGCCACTGAAACCTGGGCTGCCTATGAAACAAATACAAAAAAAATATGGGGTAATTCCTCTGTTTTGCCTGAAAACAAGGATATTTGTATATTTAAGTAATGATTGACTGCCCAGAAGGGGTAGACCTCTGTTTTTTGTCTTTCAGATAATCAGAGAAAACTGATGCCAGCTGAACAGCATTCAACATATCATGCATTTACTGGCACAATAGAAATTATGTTTTGCGTTCTATGTTCTGTCTTGTGGTGTTTGTCTCGTGGCCGGAATTGTTGTGTTTAGTGTTTTCATGGGATGGTCTGGTTTGAAATCAGGCAGAGGGGTTGGATTGGAATGCAGATACTTGTTTTATTCAACCTGGAATACAAAGTGTTTGGATAAATCAGGAAAATATGACATACTAAAGTCTAACACATTTGCTTAAGTAAAAAAAAAAAAAGAAACTTCATTGGCCAAATCTTAATTTAAAATTGTTATTAAAATTTGCATACCAACAGTTTTTGGGAGCAAGGCCATGAAAGGTTAACCCACTCCCCATATTGTACATGGGATCCTTCTGGCTACCTCAGATTTCTAGCCAGAGGGCTGGGGATGGTGGAAAGCTATTGGACTAGAGGTTGAATTGAATGAACTCCTCAAAGTGGGTGTGCTTGTCCTGGCTTGTTGCTCCAATGCTCTGTAATAAAGTTATTTTAGTGGAAGGGTATATGTGGCATACATTAAATAAGACCCCCCCCAACTGTATAATGTACTGTATAATGGCAATGTTTATGTATTCGTTGTTGGGAAAAGGTGTATGAGTGAAGAGTCAAAGTTTCCTTTGTAGGTTAAAAGAAGCCAAAAAGGGAGAAGGAAAAAAGAACAGAATGAGTTAACTGGAAAGAAAAAAAAAATAGCTAGCAGACTGATAAGACACTGGCTCCATTCAAGGACACTGCTCACAGCTAAGACTTGGCTGATAACCAAGAAAAGGGGGGAGGGGGGCTTGAATGTGCCCAAGCAGCTAGGAGATCTGCAAAACACTGCCAGGCACTAATGAAATGTGTTAGGTTCCTTTTCTCACAGGTAAAGAAGCGCTACCCAAAGACCCTAGCAGCCCTGCCACTCCTTGGAATCAGGAGACTGGATCAATGTAAAGGTCCACCAATGAAAGACTGCTCTGGCTCCATGCTGGAAAGGCCCTTATTAAGTCCTGCTAACTACCAACACTGCTGTGAAGTGCCAAAGACTGACTGCTTGGACCCAAGATTCTCACTGCAAAAAGACCCCTCCACCTCAGGAGGATATCCTACTGATGCTTAGCCTATTTCTCCTTCTAGCTCCACTGCGCCTTCTGGACAGCAGGGAAAAGTACAAGTGAAGTACTAGTAACCTCTCCCATGTCCACTGACAAATCTACCGTGCCTTTGAATTTTTCTAGAAGAATCAAAACCATTAGAGGGTAATGTGCTGGTAACCTCTCCCCTGTAGGATGCTGAACCACAACTGTTTCGGGGAAAAAGAAGGAACACTCACTCCACTAAAATTGCCAAAGTCCAGGGATTCCTGACTAAAAAGGACATTTAAAACTGACCCTGGTGAAGAAACAAAAAATTATACACTGGCAGAAAAAAAAATTGTGGGACCCATGCTTGGGATTGTGGTATTAATTAAATTTTGGGGTTTGTTCTACAGGCTGTGCCCTGTGTTCTGGATAAATCCTTCAGTATGTATTGCTCTCACTAATTGGATTTAAAACAGGTACTACGGGCACCTTGTTGCCCCTGCTATCTCCCCTGTTACCCTGTAATACACCCCCTCCTAGGCTATTAATGTCAATGCCTCTTGAAAGTACCTGAGCTTAGTTAAAGGTATACAACCAACAGATGTGATATAGTACTACATCAAAGAGATATGTATTAGGATATCACTGGACTGTGATTAATACAACACTAGGGGCTGCCATTAGATTAGCACAACAGAGGGCCTGGGTTATTTCCTCTGGAAGAAGAGGGACCTGACCGGATCCCCATGGGATGGGGCCAATAGCGCAGCAGCCATTTGGAATATTATTAAAAGCCAAAAACATGATAAGAAATCGGGCCAACTAGAAAAGGCCACTAGCCTTATTTCTGGAGCTCAGTTAACCCAAATACAGGCTAGAGTTGGTGAGTTACATGTTATTTCCATCCTTACATCTATGACCCAGAAGTTATTAACAGAGATGGTATTGAATATCACTGAGGCTGGGAAGGCATTGCAGTGGCATCTAGTATGTTTAGAAATTCAGAATTTCCTGAATGACCAGCTGATGGCCATTCGGAGTGATCTTGAGCATCAGACTTGGCCCACTGCCCTTACAGACACATCAGGAGTACCATCTGATCTGTGGTCATGGAGACATATTAGGACACTTTCTGAGTGGAAGTGTGGACATTCACAGTGCTCCTTCCAAGCACTTGGACCAGTTAGGGGGGTGTGCGCTTCCACATACCGAATCCTGACGGGTCCATGGAGAGGATGCATGTGGGACTGGATTAATCACCAAGACATCTGGGAAATTAGACCACCTGA